>NC_141256.1:1775775-2178275 GCF_054856555.1 Leptonotus elevatus | reverse complement strand
TTTATATATTGTGCTACGTCTTGCTTCTGAAAAATGTATTTCAACATCAACATTCAAAAACAAATCTAGTCACCTGGTCAACTTGGTCTGTGACAGCTACATCTTTAGCTATGTCTTCAGGTTGTGCTTCATTTGAAACCTGGTACACATGAAGAGAAAAATACATATAAAATTAAATTCTTAGTAACACGACTGTACCTGTGCATTTACACAGTTACAGTACATAAAGAACAATGAATAGGTTAAAGTATTGTGAATGCAAATACATTTTATTTGCTATTTGAAAAATAAATAATCCGTCAGCACTAGTGGTTTGTGTAAATTGGTGACGTCTATTTTTCACAATGAAACAATTAATAGAAAATACACAGTCCTCAGAGTGTCCATACCAGAGTATGAATTATGAGGACTGTATGTGTAACTCCAAACCCCTGAAAACTTATTTTACATTCGCAGTGTGTAAATACACTGTCCTCAGAGTGTCAGTTATTCACAACTACGACATTGTGAAGACTATGCACCTGTGAGGTCTGCACAGTATTGACAAAACATGCGACATGGGTGTTTTATACAGTGATGGAGATTATTTTGACATTGAACATGGACCTAATATATATATCTATATAATCTAATTAAAGAAATACACGTACGTGCAGAAAAATAATCATGCTCATTGTGATCTAGTCTTATCCAAATAAGTTATTTTTTGTTAGTAATGCTCCTCGATACAATTCTCTTGTATGGCGATGCGCAATTAATGTTGTCTCTGATTGGTCAAATTCAGACTCAAGTAGGGCCTGGCAATAAATCAAATTAATTGAATAAATTAAATTTAAATTGAATCGTTGAAAATTTGCTAAATCGTGAAATGTATTTTGTCTTCTGGATTATTAAAAGCTGTTGTTATGTTCTGTTACATCCAGATGTTATTGTGAGTTGTAATTTTGCACAAGTGGTGGCAGAATGCTGGATGGTTGGTTTAAAATACTTTTTATTTTATTTTTTGGCCATATCGCTTAGCCTCAGACTAAAGTATACAATTAATCCAATATTCATTTGTTGCACGTCTTTGCAATACACATATTGCATGAGTCATTCGTGCGGCAAGATATTTTCCACATATTGTGCAGCCCTAGTATCTCCACCCTCCACTAATGTCTTGCTTCGGAAAACTGATTTCAACAACATTCAAAAAGAAATCTAGTCACCTGGTCAACTTTGGCGCAGTCTGATAGCTGTGTCTTCATCAGGTTGTGCTTCAGTGGAAACCTGGGGCAGATGAATAGAAAAATACCAATACAATTAAATTCTTACTAAGACTAGACTGCTATAATATAATTTCATGTAATCATGAATGTGCGACCAGTAATTCTAGTATGTCACATGTATGACACAATATCCAAATGTCATAAGAAATCACGATATGATAATTAACATGATATTGTGAGGTTAGCGATACTCACGATAACTGTAAAAGTAAAATAAAAAAACAAGTCACAATATTGTAAAAAATAAAATAAAAAAATAAAAAAATTATATTGAGAAAAGAATGTACTTTTGCTTTTGAGTTTTAATTAATCTTTTATGTTTTGTCAAACCTTGCACGATATCCCCCCAAAAAAACAAAATTAAGTGTGACAACACACCATATAAACATACCATAGTGTTTTTCCATTGTAGCGAAATTCAAACATGAAAACCTTCCGGGCATCATGATACACTCTCAGCCTGTTTTCACGTTCCTGTTTGCTTAGAACTTCTCCTCGATATTCAGTAGGAAAGTCTCTCTTCTGAAAGGAGCAGGAACTGAACACTCCTCGACCTTACAAAGAAAAAAGGATACAACAGAAATATTTCATTATAACAATAATGAAAACTAGACCCATACTAAAGAATATTTTACCAATACTCACCTTTGAATTAATTAATATATTTTATGGTGAAGCCATTCTTGTCTTTACCTAAGGATGAAAAGTATGCTACCTCTTCTTTGGGTTTAACTTTTGCCCTCTGTGGCCTCATGACTGACATGTCTCACTGAAGATAATGATCTAAAGCTATAGAAAAAAATGAGTTTCAATCAGTTTGATAGGTAACTTGGTGCAAATGTCTTGAAGTTGACTTTCAGTGTACCATAATAGCCTGTGCAGTGTGCAGTAAATGTGCCAACGAAAATAAAATACAGTGGATAGCACAGCTCTGCTAAATATTTGCATAAATTAAATGTAATGAACACTAACAGACTTTACTGAAATATTTCTATTGAAAGAACAAATTTAAGTAAACACAAATGCAGCAATTTACCAATACTTCATTTATACTGTACTGGTAATACTAAGCCATTGTATATTTTCACATCAAAAACCAGCCTGTTATTGATTTCCTCTTAAAAATTGCAATTAGCATTCATCTTACTCAACAGACGGTTAGCTCTGCTATGCTAACCGTCGCTAACAGAAGCGTAGCAATTCTAAATAATTAGCTGCATCCATCATAATCAACAGATGGTTAGGTATGCTAACGTAAGCTTAGCTGCACTTACACTGGACTTGCATTATAAATCATTTTCGCGAAAGAGGGAGCAATGTACACAAGCGACCAACAACAACAGGAAAAATTCGAGCTTCAAACCTACCTCATTAGCACAGCTACACGCCATCACATTTCGTGAAGTAAATAGAGCCGGGGGCGGTTCTCTATCGGGGCTGCTAGATGACGTCACTTCCGTACTCAGGGCAATATAATAAATCTCGTTCAAATCAACAAATTGGTTCAGTCGTTGGATTATGAACTTTGTTGATAAGAGTGGCTATTGTTCTATGATTTACAGTGTCAATAAAAAAAAATAGATCACATTTAAAATGAACCCCAAAGGCTCATATATTAAATGAATTACCACAGACGAAAACAAAGGATATTATTGCTAGAATTATAGATCATTTTGTAATCATAAAATGTGATTTCAGTTTCAGTTTTTTAAAAAGGTTTTTTTTTTCATTAACGAAAATGTTTTTTTGCTTTAGTAAATAAAATAACCTTGCTGCTGTCATACAGTTGCTGTCCGAGGATGTTTTAGTACTATACTTTAGTAATGGATGCATGTGTTTTTTGGCAAAATTGTGAGCGAGCCCAATTCCTTGGCTGAGAAGCAACCCTGCAAATGAATGGTCACATGATGCTTTCCTTTTGGCATGAAGCAGGACTGATGGTAGCGCTCACCTTTTCTTCTCCAGACAAGCATTTTTCCGGATGCCCCAAACATTTGGAAAGGGGGTTAATCAGAGAAAATAACTTCAACTCTTTTTTTCTTATTTTGGTCTGTATTTATGGAATCCCCTTTTCACTGGTCACACCAGGCCATCCTCCAAAAGTCTTACTCCCTCACCATGGGTGTAGATGCACTCATACCTGCTTACTGCCATTCCTGAGCAAGCTCTACACTGGTGGTGATGTCCTTATCCCGCAGCTGAATCAACTTTGGGAGATAGTCCTGGCATTTGCTGGATTTTCTTGGGTGCCCTGAAGCCTTCTTCACTTAAAGTTTGTAAGGTCACTAAAGGAAATTACTTTAATTTTCATGGCAAATAGGGACTTTGCAATTCATCTAATCACTATAACATTCTGGAGTACATGCAAATTGCCATCATAAAAAAACAATAATAATAAGTCAGCACTGGAGATTTTTAGAAAATCAATGTCATTCTCAAAACATTTGGCCACTGGTGTACAGAAAGATGTTACATTGTAAAGGCAGGGTGGGATGTTAAATGATGAATCAATATACGGCACTGACAGTTTCTCTGTCTCTGCCTCCAGCTGTTCAAAGTGATGTGATAAACAGCTGTTAACCATTGTATATTTTCAAATAAACAACCACTGCAAGAATTAAATGCTGAAATATATAATTAAATGTCATAGTGTATTTCATTATTTAATTTATCTACTTAGGAATTGGTGGCTGCAAAAAAAAAAAAGGCTCTGCGTCTACAGACAAACATTCACAATACACAGCATTTTGAGAAAAAACGGAATTATGGGGACATGTGCGTAATTGTGGGGACAGGTGACGGTCAGCCAATCAAATGCTGTGAAATATACACTGGTGTGAATAATTCATGAAGTGGTGCATTACGAGGACCTTCCTACAGGGGGCGTCATCAAATACACAAAAATACACAAATTCATGTAATTATGGTTTACAAGGACATTGGCTAAAACTTTGGATTTAAGCCTTCTACAGCCCTAGAAGCACTTCTGCATTGAATGAATTATGAGGACATGGGCTGTGTCCTCATAATTCAAAATGTCCTCGCAGTGTTGCGTGTATTCAGGTGACATGTCCTCATAATACACAAAGGCAAACACACCCCCACACACACACACACACACACACACACACACACACACACACACACACACACACACACACACACACACACACACACACACACTGGGGGTGGGGGGTGTCTGGGGGATTGGGGACCTGGTGGCGGCTGGGGCTGGGTTGGGGTGGATGGGGGGCGGGGGGTCGTGGGGGGTGCGAGGGTTGGGGGCCGGTGGGGTGCCTGGCGGGCCTGCAGTGCCCCGTCCTGCTGCGTTGGGTCGGGGGCGCGGGCCGTGTTGGGGTGGGGGGCGCTCCTGCTCCTGGGTTTGCTCTCCGGCCGGTGGCCCTGGCGGGGCCCGGGGGTCGTCCTTTGGCGCTGCCGCGGCCTGGGGGGCCCTGAGGTGTTGCGCTTGCTCTGTCCTGGCAGGGGTCGACGGCTCCCCTCTTTGGTGGAGATTTTCATGCATGCCAGATCCACCACACCAGCATCTATCGAAACTCAGACACAATCTGCTTCCTCCTCAGGTCATTGAATCGGTGGAGGCTGGTGTCTGTGGATCTCACTCGGCTTTGTCTGTCCTTCCTTCCTTTCCTCAGTCTCTCCTTCGGTCTCCCTGATTTTTATTTTTTTTGGATTTGTTGGAATGGATGTTTCTGGGGTTGGGGAAGAATTCTGGTGGGTGGCCCGGTGGGTGGTGTCTGGTCAGTGCTGGATTTCATCTTCCTTGGTTTTCTTTGGTCCCAGTATCCGGGGGGCGAGCCCTATCGCCCTATCGCCCCTCGGGTCTCCTGACGGCGGTGTTCAGTTTAGGTGAACGATATGGGATTTTTTCTAATAGGTTTTTGGTGAGCTAACAAATACACGCACGCACGCACGCACGCACGCACGCACATACACATACTCACCCACATAAAAAAAAAATATATATATATATATATATATAAAAATAAAAAATAATTTAAAAAAATTGTTTTAATTAAAAAAAATAAAAAAAGAGCAATGATGATGACATTACCGAATGAACAATACTGAGCTCAAAAAAAATAATTATATATATATATATATATATATATATATATAACTGTGAAGAAGCCGCGTAGGAATCAAGTGGCTGTCCTCGCCGGAAAACAATGTCCGTGTTAATTACTGGACACGAAACAACACGACACTAGAATGAATCGTTTTAATTCCCAAACATCGTTGTTTACATTTTAATTCAATAATTGCCACAAAACCATAAACACAATTATATTGAAACTTTTGATCTACTCCATTAATTAAAATCTACTTGACCGAAGATTTAGTTTTTACAGTGTACACATCTACCAAGAAGTTCTTAGTTTTAAAATAGTTTCTTTCCCCTGGTGTACAATATAAAACTGTGCCTGAGAAAAAGGTAATATTTCTTAAAATAAAAGTTAGTTACTTGCGGCCATCAAAACTCTTGGGCCATAATATCAAGCTCTCATACACAATTCCCATATGAAATGGTTTGACAAGAATGAATGATGCTCAATTTGCCCTATTGAATATTTAGTTTTAGCATTAAGGCACATTTCATTACACAAAAACTGGTTTATGTCTGGTTTTAATATTTGGTTTATGCTAGTGTGGTTGTATCGTGTAATGTATTAATTTCTGATTTTATAATCAAAGTCATCTCTGATTATGTAGATTATGTTAAAGACAGTGTTTGGGATCCTGTTTTAACCACATAGAGCAGATGCAGAAAGATGTGCAAAAGCTGATACTAATATTTCTTGATTGTTGAATACAACAGACTGGCATGTCAGGACCATTGTCCGCCTGGAAGCATACATGAGGATGTAAGGGCACTCTATCCAGTTTGGCTCTTTGCAATTTGGTTTGTCCGAAGGTGCCCAAGAGCGTTGACGAATGGCGAATGACGGACCAACAAAATGTTGTCAATTGCCTGATCTCTGGGAAAATGTGTTACTGTCTGAAGTAAATACAAAAGAATGTTCGTAATTGTGTTATACGTTACACGTAACAATGTTCATAAGGTCTTTCTTCAAAGTGTATTAATATGTAGGTTTATTTACAGCATAAAAAAGCTTTAATTCACCTGACGTTTTGGCTAACTGCTGTTGTCATCATCAGAGGGTCATGTAATGTCATTGTTATGTTATAGCTGCTTTTTGCGAGTATTGTCATAATCGTGCTAGGTTTGTTTAATCTTTTCTACCTTTATGATGAAGCAACAAGCAACAGTATTTAGTCTGGGAGTAATTCAATACGTATACATACGACGGTGTTTTAGGGCCACGTATAAATCTTTTGTTTTGTTTCAAAGTTGCGACTTTATAAAGTGGCGAATTTCTGACTTTATAAAGTGGCAAATTTGCAACAAATAAACCTTCAGAAACTTACGAGAAATACACGTAGCGTAGCTATAGTCTAATGTGAGGATTCGTTGGTGGTTAATGGGACACTGTTTTTAAAATGAAAAGGCAGGATGATGGATTAATTCTTAATTTAAACTTTACTCGTCATACACGGCAGCTAGAGTGACAACACCTTATCAGCTGACTAACATTAACCAATCAGAAGCTATCATACTTTAGGTAAATGCAAGTGAAAGACGGATTCGACACATCAACTTAGCTACTTGTAAAAAAAAAAAAAAAATGTATAAATGTGTAAATAATTCTGGAAACATAAATGTACAAGTAAATATACATTTTAACAAATTAACTTAAATGCGGGCAGCACGGTGGATGACTGGTTAGCACGTCCGCCTCCCAGTGCAGAGGACGTGAGAGCGAGTCCGGGCTTCGGCCTTCCTGGGTGGAGTTTGCATGTTCTCCTCGTGCTTGCGTGGGTTTTCTCCGGGTACTCCGGTTTCTTCCCACATTCCAAAGACATGCATGTCAGGTTAATTGAACACTCCAAGTTGTCCATAGGTGTGATTGTGAGTGCGGATGATTGTTCGTCTCTGTGTGCCCCGTGTTTGGCTGGCAACCAGTTCAGGGTGTACCCCGCCTACTGCCCGAAGCCAGCTGGGATAGGCTCCAGCACCCCCCGCGACCCTTGTGAGGACAAGCGGTTAAGAAAATGGATTGATGGATAACTTAAATGCTTGATCCTCAGGGTCTGGCCCTTCACAAAGCGAGGCGTCTTTGTCGCTGACCGAACCCGACGCTTCAAAGAGCGAATACTTAACATCATATGGATAATATCTGCTAAAGCAATTACTATCTCCTTATTTGAAAACCTGACCGAAAAGTATTGGCAAAAACATCTGTGTATTTCTTATAAGTTTCGAGGTTTTTTTTCCCCCTCGCAAATCTGCGACTTTATTAAGTGGCAAATGTAGGGGGGGGGGGGGGGGTATTGCCTCCACCCTCTAAAAAATATATATTTATATGTGGCCCTAATATACTGTCATATATAAAATATCCCTGCCTCCTGATTTTTTTAACCACTTCACCTATTCATCAGTGAGAAGAATAATTGAAATAATAGTGTCTATTCATTTGAGTATTTTATTTAACTGAGTCATCAACCATACTTCACTTGTCAGGACCTGTTAACAGCTTGCAGGTGATTTGCTGTGGAGCAGATGCATGGATTGCATGCAAGTAATAAAGCAGAGCCTAACCTCCAGCCCATATGGCCTTGTCTGAGCTGCCCATTTCCCAACAGCCTGTCTCTGCAAAACCTTGTCCTGTCCATGAACCATCACTACTCCAATACCATCATGCCTTCCTTCTTTCAAACCACACGCACATTATTTTTAAACACTGGGAAACACCAAGAGTTTCCCTCTAGTTTATTCTTTGCAAAGTACAGTAACCATCTGAAAATCAGCACTCAATAAAAAAGGTATACATATTGTATTTTGTTTGGGATCCTTCTCACCTGAGCTATCTATTGGTTCCCAATTTTTCAGAAATCCCAGTGCTTTTCCACATCTAGTGCCTTATTAAGAGTCATACTGTTAAACCCAACAACTTCCTTGGTCAAAATTCCCAAGGTGGCATTGTTTGGCTTTCTTTTGATCCAAAAATCTCTTAAAGGGGAAGCCAACCTTTTTCTTTTTTTTTCCTATGCAGCCCCACTAGTTTAAATGTGGTATTCTGGTTAATATTGCGTTAGTGGAATATGAGTTAAGCAACAAAATCCAGCCGTTTTTATCCATCTCAGGGGGCGGCTATTTTGCCACTTGCTATCGACTGAAGATGACATCAATGTTGCTCGGGTCTCAGGAAACAACCAATCACAGCGGAGCTTAAAAAAACAGTTAAGCTCTGATTGGTTGTTGCCTGAGACCTGAGCAACATTGATGTCATCTTCAGTCGACAGCTAGTGGCAAAATGGCCGCCCCCTAAGATGGATAAGAACGTCTGGATTTTGCTTCATAACTCATAATGTAATATTAATCAGAATGTCATGTTTAGACTAGTGAGGTCACATAAAACATATTATTGTCAAGAAATGTTTAAGGTTGACTTTCACATTAAGTATTTTACCTCTGTCAGAAACATTTATTTATGTTATCATTTGTGTTCATATTTTCAGATTTTTCTGCACTTTGAATGGTGGCTGTAACATGTGCACAGTAAAAAGCAGGGTTGAAATGTAAGGGTCAGCCTCTCCCATATAGGGGGCTCTTACTAGCTTTTGCTGCACCACCGACACACGGCTAAAACTGGTCCATATCAATGACACAACTATGCAATTTTTTCCTGAACTGCAACCTACTGTCGACTGAATTAGACACACACACACAGATCCTACGACCTCAGCTTGTGAACGTAACGACTCACGTGTTTTCTAAGTTTGGTCACATGATGTTCTCAAAGCAAGACCTGTGGGCATTGTGACATCAGTTTCAGGCGACATAAGGGGACAGTACAGGACAAAATGACAGTGTTCCGAGATGGATAAAAACGTGGATTTTTAATATGAAGGACCAAAGTGCCACAATTAAATAAATACATACACCATTAAATGTGTCATGAATTCATTTAATGTCTCTTGTATTAATTAAATATGGAATTAAATAAATCAATACGGTTCGGATAAAGGAACACACACATAGCTGGACCTATGTAAGGCTTACAGGCAGGCAGTCTATATTTAGCCATTTGTACGTGGCTGAGGCCGAGGAAGACTATACTTGGTCTTACAGACAGTAATCTTTTTAAGTTTCTTGCAGGGTCTCTAAATATAGAAGGCATGAGGACAACCTGTGCTAAGTGTTATTACTGTATTCTGGAAAGCAACTGAATCAGGAATTATACACACAGTGTTTCCTGCTGTACTTCTACTACTAGAGATCATTGTGTCAATAGTAGTATTTTTACTTCAGCCATGTACATAGTAAATGTTGAGATACCAAAAATAAAAAACACCATGTAGTTACATACACTATTTAATGGCAGTTTTCCTTGCTTTATTTTTTTGCAAGTGACATATAACACCTGATATATAGGTTATATTATGGGGATTGGGGTTTAAGTGTGTGGTTTCTGCAAAGCATATACAATACAATACAAATCAAAGAGGAGCGATTGCATGGCTATAATACAATGCTACTCAGCTGGGCTACTTAGTGATACATAAAGTCCAAAATAGAACAAGTACCATTAACTTAAATGAATATATGACTTAGAATTACTGAGAACCTTACATTGAGGTACCTACCCGCGAATGCACGCACACATTGAGAAATGGGGATTTGCATCAAACCTTGAACATGTAGCGACTAACTTCGTCTGTCTGTCAGTTAGCGTGGGTCTTAACAAGCACCATAGGTGGCCAAGAACGTGCCTAACTATAATTGAAACGTGCCAATAAACTGACCAACAGAGGGCGTTGCAACCTCACAAACAGTTCAACCTGCCTTTTTCATTCATCCATCCATTTTCTTAACCGCTTGTGCTCACAAGGGTCGCAGGTGGCGCTGGAGCCTATCCCAGCTGGCTTCGGGCAGTAGGCGGGGTACATCCTGAAGTGGTTGCCAGCCAATCGCAGTCAACCTGCCTTTTTAACAAATAATAATAATAATAATAATAATAATAATAATAAAATGTCAAAATGAACAAAGCGATTTATAAATTAAAAACAAATTAAAACCACAGTTCACAGATACTTGAATTTACTGTACCACAAAAAACATGGCATGATTGAAAAGGAAGAAGTAGCCACAAAGAAGCGGAAATGGGCTAGAATAAGGAGAGTACGAATTTTATGAGAGGCTATTGGCAATAACAATCACCCTAATACACTGACTGCACCTGGGAATTTTGGTGGAAGAGAATGTTTGCTTTGTTTCAGCCACAGCAACATATTACATAATTAAGTTTTATTGTAAAAACACAATAAATATGTGCAGTATATATTGTATTATACAGCTTGCTGGCATAAAGGCGACTACAGGCTGGCTGGGTCTTGTTTACGCTTAAAACCTAGGGACATTTATCTTTGTTGCTGTTTTATTCCTCGCTAGATACCATAACTCTTCAGATCTCATTTGTTCTTAAAAATGGGCACTAGCACACTTCTCCGTGCTTCAGGCGTCTAACCACTCTCAAGAATTACATTGTACAACGAGGTTAAAAACTTCACAGCCACCTAGATGCGTACATGCATTGTTAGGTACAGTAAGCCATGAATAATTAACTTCCTTTCCCTTCTTTTATCCTTTAAACTGACTTTCTAACTTCTCCCTTGCTAACCACTGTTGCCACTGAACCATTTAATTGTACTAAGATATTCTAGTACAGCTATTGTTTAAAAAAAAAAAATTCTGGTTTTGTGGCTAATACAATGGGCTCCTGCAATAATGGTGGATCCGCTGATGGAAAGGGCCCTAGCTCCAGATGGTGTCAGCAGCAAAACAAAAAAACTATCCTCATTTTAGATATCAAAAGGGTTTTGTTGATCCTGTTTTTTTTGTGAGTTTTTTTTTCCTGTATGAAACAGGTTTAAATGACTCTTTGTCACCCCCCTTCACTATATGGATACTATACTTATACTGCCAGTTCATACTGCAGCGTACTCATTCATTCGGCTCAATTTTATCAGTGTGTGTAAACAGACATTCAATGCCATTTACAATGCCCCCCCACCCCAAGATTCCCTGTGAAAAATCTGTGGGAGGTATTTGTCACGTAGGCCTGTGCACCTAACATTATTTTTAGCCAGGCCGTGGGCCGTTGCTTCTTCCATACTGTTGCAGATTAGATTGACAATGCCCACAGCAATTTAGTAGCAACCAAGCCACACATTTTTCCACTTAGCAATCATTGCTTTGTTTCTTACACACGGCCATAATATAATGCTGGCCAAGGTCATTCAGTGGGTTCAACCAGATTGACCGCGCCAAGAGGCTCTTTGAGACCAGCCTAGAGGGCATCTGGGATGCTAGACAAAAGGTGTTGAGCAGTGCCGTTCAGGAGGACGGTTGGGAATCCAAGCCCATAGTACTCAGCAATGCCGGGTCGAATGGCAGCCGCAGACTGTGCACGCCCGCAGAAGACTCCAATGCCAGCTGCAGAACTTGCATTGTCAAACCGTTGGATGGCGATGTACGCCCTGGATCGTTTATATTGTCAGTTCTGCATTATGTATGAGACGATTGTAATTTTATTCATCAAGGGCCCACTGTGCTACTTGTTGCAATAAACAAGTGAATTAAATGTATGTAAAAATGTTGTAATGTGTTTTTAATAAGAAAAATAGTACTATAGTGTTGTTGTGTGTAAAAAAAAATACAGTAATGAAATAATTGATAGAATGGAAAGACCTTAACTGTTATGACCACTTTTTTTCTCTCTCTTTTATTTTTTGCTTCAGTTCAATGGACATTGTGCTGCTCCTTCTAATCATAAACATCTTGACAACTTGGGGTCAGCGCACTACAAAGAGATATCTTAAGGTACATGAAGGAGACTGTCACAATTAATCAGTAAGCAGCAGAAATTTTGGTCGTTCTTCACAGACGATCATATATGCCTAATTCCACTGTTATATTGTCTACATGTGTTGGTAGACTGTGTTCAAATAGCCATTGCTTTAACATTTTAATGTGCGACACTGTCATCTATGGCATTTTGCTTTGTTTGTTAGCATTAAGCTAACCAGGCTTATCCAAAGTATCGTGTAATTATTGGGGGGTGCATGATAATACTATTTTCAACCAATACCGATAAACCAATAATTTAGAAAGTGCCGATGTCGATAACCGATAAGTAAGATGATCATTGCAATGAAACATGATTATATGTATAGGTAGTGTTGTAAGTGTCAGCCCGCAGTGCAGGTAAATGTCCCAGGAATGGGGATATAATCGCTGCTGGTGTTTCTGCAGGTTGACGCTTTGTGGCCGTGATCGGATAAAAAAAAAAAAACTGGTTTCCACTTGGTCCACGTTCCACTGGTCCAAACAACAAACAAACAAACAAACAAACAAACAAACAAACAAACAAACTAACAAACAAACAAACAAAACCCTCTGAATATCTTTAATTTTATTTACAACCTCAAGAGAATACATAAAACTGATAAATAGTAATTCTGTGTTGCTAAGTAGTGAGCTGAGTTGCTCGAAACTTACCTTTTACAATAATTGACTCTGTTCCAGTACACACAACTCCCTTTGGTGACATGTCTAATGCTCAGATGGCCATGCTTGCAAAGAGATTATAGCAGGGTTCGGCAGAGAGTAAAATAGCCTGGCACATAATGGAAAATATCAATATTTAGTGTTTATACACCCAGAGTGGATGGTGATATTATTTGCTCTAAAACCAATATTAGCCTTTAGATGGGATTTGGGGCCTTCACTGAACTAAACTTGAACTCGCAAAGCTCCTCACCAATGGTTGAATAACATTCTCCTAGAGTTCATTGTAGAAACATAAGCCTGCATTACTAAGTCTGTTTGGGAAGCACTGGCCAGTAGTGGTATATCGTGGGTTGCCAGGGCCCAGGACGAGGCAATATTGCCAATTTTCTTCAAATCTGGGGCCATTTACAAACCCTTAGTCATTTTGAACAGTCCAGTGTTTAAGCCCTTTCCCACAAATTACATGCACATACACTTTGGACTAGGTGCAAGTCAATCACCTGGGAAAGCTAGAGATAGATACAAAGGGCCAACATCGGCAGATGCTAAGGGCTCTGGGTGGAGCCAAAAATCAGGTGAAAACTCAACTTCAAAAGGAAAAAATATTAAAATTGAAATTTATATTAAAATACATTAGGGAGAGGGAAGTCTGGGCTTCCCTGCTAAAGCTGCTGCCCCCGCGACCTGACCCCGGATAAGCGGAATTGAAGACGGAACGGAACGGAACATTAATACATTTTGTCCAGTACTCCTTGCATCACTGTCATGGTTCTCCTGCATTTGGGTCCTCAACCCCACGCTCAAATGATATTTTTTCTTGCAAGTTTGCGTAACCCCATTCGCCTACCAAGAAATAAGATGAAAAGAGCACCAAAGTAGGGGTAAAATACAGCAATTTCCTCAGGTTCACATTTATATTTTGCCTATGATGCCCCCCCCCCCCAAAAAAAAAAAGAAGCAAGAAAATAAAACTTTAAGGGGGAAAAGCCCTTTAATAAACTGTTTCCTTCTGCCATCAGGAAAACATTATTGTAATTTGAGGTGCAAAACTGCCAGAAGAGTTTTTATCCAACCGCCATAAAACTGCTAAATAGAAAATGAAAGGGACAAGTGCAATATACAATGAATGTGAAATTAATACATTTTAAGGTTTTTATTCTTCTTCTTTTTTTACTTACTGTATAGTTTTTTATTCTTTGTTTTTATTTCTGGCTGTGCATTTTTGACATTTCGATCGGTGACAACATCTGGGGTGTTATGTTTGCTGAATGACAATAAATTCTAGTGGGACACAAATCACAGGCAGCTAATAAGGACACAATACGACATAGATAAAAACAATATAAACCATTATATGACTCTATGACTCTTTGACTCTTTCTTAATGTCTTAAGGTTGTGGAATACATGTCAGTCTATTGATATTCTGCCCTATTTGCTGTGAAAAACAACCAACGTGCACGAATGATGAGTTTTACCATTTTCACAAAATTCTCCTTCCTTTAGACAAACCTTTTTCCACAACATAATGCATGCCAGGTTGGTTTGGACAAAATACAAAGCACATGATGAGGACTTCCTGTCACTGTTGTGTTCTTTACCTTACATCAGTAAGTGAGGAGTATGTGGCTACAGATTTTAACCCAATCAAAGAAAGAGCCCCACAGGTCAGGGAGGTGCTCATGGGATTATGTTTTATGTCTACATGCAACCAGAGCAATGTCACAGATTAAATTACCCTGTAATCACCATTTGACCTATAAAATATGCCGTTGTGGTGAGTAGGGGAGCAGGCTGACCTAGACTTTCATAGCTAAACCCTTCGAGTACTAGAAAAGGAATTTCAAGGACACAAAGGAATGCATTTTGTCAGAGCACACAATGATAATGACAATGTATCCTAATTGTCTCCCTTACGGATTAATATGCAGATGCATGGCTATAAACTCAAATGTTTGTGTCCCAATGATCCTATGAGCTAAGTTGTCCAGGGCTTGAATACCCTGTGAGAGCCATCCACGCCAAACAGGTAGGGATCAGACAAAGCACGGCTCCTAACCCCCATAACGACCAAAAACATTGGACTACGTGGATGTGGGTCAATGGGAGGCCCTTCTTCAGGGGCCATGCATGGAGGGGCTCAATGGCAAGCACCTGGGGCTGGGCTAAAACCCATTGGGCCCGGCCAGACATAGCCCAAAAAGACAATGTTGTTTCCTCTTCCGGTGGGCTCAGCAATTGTGGGAGGAGTCAATGGGATCAGTATATTATGTGTGGTCAGATCCCTGACTATGACATGTAGTCACATGACATGCAATTGGCTAGATTATGCTGCATTTGAGAAAGGTCAGAAGTCTGAATTATCCCAGTTGGATTTTCCTAGTTCTGACCTTAAAGTGTTGAGGTGAAAGTACACAACCAAAATGGGGGATAGCAGAGGTGTGGACTCGAGTCAGACTCGAGTCATGAATTTGACGACTTTAGACTCGACTTAACAAAATGTTAAAAGACTTGCAACTCGACTTGGACTCTACCAACAATGACTTGTGACTTCACTCGGACTTGAGCCCTTTGACTTGAGAGGACTTGTTTCTTGGGACACAGCGCCGTCATTCAGACATGTCAGGGCAGCCACAAAGGCGCAAACACACGCGAAGGATGGTTTCCGTCGTTATCGACCGCTGTGTGTTTGGTATCTTTGATGAAAGAGGCAGAGCTAGCATGTGTGAAGAAACGACAGTTGTTAGAAAAAGAAATACGGGGGACATATGGGTTGTCTCCAAGAGGGAGAAAAGTCAGACAAAACTGTAGAAAAGTGGATCAGATGATGGTTAAAGGGGCCAATTTGAATGTGTTTGTGTCGCCGACGGCGCCGCCACCATATGCTGAGCCGCCCACGGAAAATGTGTTTGAGCCCATTAACCCGTTTACTGATTCCCCATATGTAAATGCTATTCAGATGCTGCAAAATTTGCAAGCTCCCCTGTTAACTGTGAATGGGGGAAGTCTCAATGTTGACTGGAATGGTGAAAGCTCTGACAGTAACCCTCGGCTGCGAGAATCTGTAGTGCAAGCCGTGGCTGACGGCTTGGCAGCTGGTGTAACCGCCTCTGTGAGACAATTGGAGGAAAAATTGGACAAAGTGTTGCATATGAATGATGGGCCGCAGGAGAGACTGACTCAAGCCAAAGCTTTCGGCTTGGAACTGACTAGACACTCTGAAGTGCCCCAGCTAATTTGCAGCAAATGGCGTACAATTCTTGCCTGATTTGAAAAAGCTGCCGACGATGAACTGAAAGAACAAAACCGTATATTGAAGGCTGAACAAGATGAATTGTTTAGGCGACGAGAGCGAGACATGACTAATGAGACTTCTTGTGCATTGGCGAACAGCTATCGCATTGTAGATATTCAAAATCAGCTGGCCGACCTGAGATGTGCGGTCAGGACAGCTTCAGGGACACGCCCTGATTCTGCATTTGACCACACTCACGACATTAGTATAATCGGACGTCTCTCAGACAGTACTCCCCAAAAACCTGTGACGCGTTCTCGGGCAGTTTTTCAAGCCCCCATGTTGGCTAAGGTTGACCCCGCTACGGAAAATTCTGCCACGGTTTATAAACCCTATTTGCCCTCTGACTTGAGTGTGCTGTTGCAGAAACTTCCCCCGATGCAGGTGGGGGGTGAAAATTGGTTGAGATCTCTTCAAAGGGAGGTTACAGGTCAAATTTTAACTGCGGGGGATGTGCGCGCGCTCTTGACGCAGGCGTGCCCTCTTTCTCAACTTGAAGTGTTGATGACTAATTCAGGAATGTCCTCTTTAATGGATGGTGAGGCTCTATCACGTGATAATTATCTGACACTGTTTTCAGTGCTTGGCGGACTGTTTCCTATTCCTGAGGTTGTTATTTCTGACTTGATGTTCGCTCCAAAAGCTGACGGCATTCATTGACCGTGCCCTTGTGGAATATTCGTTGAAAACTGGACACTTGCCGACTGACTCTGCACTATATTCGCAAGTTTTTAGAGCAGCGGTGCTGAAAGGTGTCCCTAAGTCTGTTTTGCAGGCCATGGAAGTGAATCCTGATCTTCCTGGTGCAGACCACACCAGATGGCTGTCTCATCTGAAACACCACCTAAGGAGGTATGCTAAAGATATAGAGTCAAAAACTGAAAAACATAGGAATACTGAATTACAATTAGCAATTATGCAATTACAAACTTTGAAGAAAAAAGAGGAAAATATTGCTCTCCCGGCTTCTACTGTTGACCCATCACCTACTGTTATGTCTGAGTGTATTATGTATCAGTCAGGTCCATTCATGGGCCAAGACCAGTACTACAACTGTGGCCGCGCTGGACACTGGGCTAATGACTGTCGTCAACGCCCACAAGGCTGGAGAGGCAGAGGGGGCAGGCGTCAACAAAGAAGGCGCGGCTACAACCAGCCAAGAGGACGTGAGTCACAGAATGCTCCACCCCACCTGGCTCCACCCCAGCAGCAGTATCCGCCTGTGCCAAACCATCAGCTCCTGCCGCCACCTAGTGGACAGTTTCCGCAATGATGGGACCCTGAATTCACATGCCAAGGTCTGCAGGAACCTATGATTGAACTGACGGTAGGAGGAACTTCTTTATCATTTATGGTCGACACTGGAGCTCGTCACTCTACCATTATGACATTGCCACCTGAAAATTCCCTCACCGCCGAAGGCATTTCGTTGGTTGGATTCAAGGGAGAGTAAACTATCCTGCATATGACAACTCCTATACACACCAAGTGTTTCACACAAACTTTGTTGCACTCCTTTGTGTTTGCACCGGACTGTCCAGTGAATCTTTTGGGAAGGGATCTTCTCATAAAAACTGCTCCATTAATCCAGTGTGGGACAGACGGGCTCACTCTTCAGTTTCCAGATGGACATACTTATTACTGCGCTGGTGACTCCGCCTCCAACGTCTCAACACGCCATGACATGCACCACTGCTGACATCTACTGGGCAAAGATTGACACTGATTCCTCCGGCTGGAGGGTTGCTGAAACTTTTTGGACACTTTGGTCGTCTTGGGTTCGTAATCTCAGGTCATATGATATGGTATCTGACTGTATGCATTGCACTCTTTTCTATGACAGATGTGGTGATGAGATATACAGTGAAGCGTTCCGAACAATTGATGACAACGCCTGGGAGTTGCGTGTGGATGATCTGTTTGCAGGCAAACCCGGTGTGGCTTATTCTGTTGCTCTGACTGAAGAACAATCACGATGGTATAGGATGGCGAATCCACCTGATCCATCTATGCCTCCGTGCCATCCTCATCTTTCACTGATGGTGTCATCCCAGCACACGGCGGAAGATTTGGGTCCATTTGTCCTGGCCTGCACAAAAGCAACTGATTGGCAACACTCTTTACATACAGACTTACTGTATTCCAAATCTCTTGATGCCTATTGGATTAAATCTGATTTGTTTGTATCTATGTCTGTTTTAGAACATCAGCTTTTGGACCGACATCATGGAAGAGAGACATCTGACAGCGAGCTTGCTGGTGATATGTTACAATCCTTGCCTGCTGCACTGTGGTTTACTGACCTGACTGATGAGTGCCTATGTAATGTTACTCCAGTAACTTTTAAATTGAAACCCGACTCCATTTGGGTACCACAGTACCCCATGAAGGAGGAAGGACGACTTGGCATCTCAGTAACAATTGAAGGTTTGCTTAAAGCGGGGGTTCTTTGCAAAATTTATAGGTCTGACTACAATACTCCTATTTTCCCAGTAGAAAAGAAAAATACTGGTAAATTTTGAATGGTACATGATCTACGAGCTATTAATGCTGTAGTTTTGACCCCTACACTGCCGGTGCCAAATCCTCACTCGACTCTGTCGCAGATCACTCCATTACAAACTCATTTTACCTGCATTGATCTTGCTAATGCATTCTTTTGTATCCCTCTTGATCTGTCTATGCAGAAGTATTTTGCATTTTTTACGTGGAATAATGAGTGTTACTCCTACACCAGGCTTCCTCAAGGTTTTGTGTTGTCTCCTTGACTTTTCAATGCTTCCCTTCGACAGTTGCTGTCATCTCTCCAACTTCCTCCAGATGTTCTTTTGGTGCAGTATGTGGACGATCTACTCCTAGCTGCACCATCCGAGGCGTCCTGCCTTCAAGCTACACAGCTCCTTTTGAGCCATCTGGCTTGGGTGGGTTTGAAGTGCTCCAAAGGCAAACTCCAAATTGCCCGACCTCAGGTTTCTTTTTTGGGTCGTCTTGTCTCGAGACAAAGAACAGGTATGTCTCCGTCACACAAAGATGACATCTTGCACCATCCCAAACCGAAAAATGTCAAACAAATGTTGGCTTTTCTGGGTCTTTGCAACTACTCCAGACATCGTGTTCCGGATTTTGCGGAACCGACTCATTTTCTCAGACAATTAGTGAATGAAAAAGGAATGAGAAACCTATCACATGTTCTTTTTTGGACTCCAGCTGCTGAAAACTCTTTTGTTCTGCTTAAACAGTTCTTGTCATCAGCTGCGGCTCTTGTCATCCCTAATTACAACAAAATGTTCTTTCTGGATGTTTCTAAAAAAAACAGCAGTGTTTCTGCTGTTCTTTTTCAGAAAGGGGAAAATGGTAAGAGACATGTTTGCCTTTATGCATCAACGCCTCTTGAAAAATATGAACAACGTCATCCTCTTTGTGCAGCCTTTGCTTTAGCATTAGCTCGCCTGATTCAGAAAACATCTCATATTGTGTTACATCACCCGCTGACAGTACGTACATCACATAGTACAGTGCAGTACGTAACCAGCCAAGCATTTACTATGACATGAGAAAGATTGAATCAGTCCTGACACAACCCCACATTTTGTTTATACATGAAGGAATTAACATGGCAGAGGGCCTGTTGGAGGGACAACCCCATTGCTGCACTCAGCGAATTTTGGAAGAAAACTCACTGAGAAATGACCTTTACGACACCCCACTTGACGACCCAGACTTGACGTTAATTACGGACGGCTGTTGTTTTAAAGGTAATAAAGAACTCCAATCAGGTTTTGCGGTAACACAAATGATAGGAACAACTTTTGACCTGATAGTGGCAGAGAGACTCACAGGGCCACAATCAGCTCAACGAGCAGAAATAGTGGCTCTAACAACTGCACTAAAGATAGCACAAGGAAAGACTGGAAACATTTACACTGACTCTGCGTATGCACATGTGGTTGTGCACACCACCATGGCAGAATGGCAAATAAATGACTACATGACTGCAACAGGGACACCTATTAAACACCATCAAGACATCTTTGCTTTGAAAGATGCCTTACTACTGCCTAAAGCAGTAGCTGTGATAAAATGTAAAGGACATTCAAGAAATAATGATTTTGTGTCAGTAGGAAATAATTCAGCAGACAAGGCGGCAAAGGAAGCTGCGGGCTACAGCCCAACACTACAATTGATGGTGAGCGAAGGTGAATTAGGAGAAGGACAAGAAATAACCACAGAAACAATTAAGCTGTGGCAGGAAAAGGCAAGTCCAGAAGAAAAAAGTGTGTGGATGTCCAAAGGGAGAGAAAAAGATGGAGCAGTTATATGGCAGAAAAAAGGTAAATATATTCCATCCCAGAAACAATTGAAAAATCTCATTTCTGAAGCCCATGGAATATGCCATGTTGGTGTAGAGGAAACATTGAGACGACTACACACCTAGTGGCATCCCTACATGAGACAAATTGTTAAAAGTGAACTGCAGGACTGCAGTGTTTGCAATAAATATAACAGTATGCCTACATCTAAACCTCCTCTGGGCACTCACGATCCGGAAGTGACTGCTCCGGGGCAGGTGATTTCGATGGATTTCACTGACATGATAAAACCAGTGGCAGGATACAGATATTTGTTGGTAATAGTGGATTCCTTTTCAGGATGGCCTGAGGCATATCAATGCAAATCTGAAACAGCAAATGTCGTGGTAAAACATTTGATTAATCATTACATACCATCACATGGATTTCCCAGAAAAATTAGATCAGACAATGGAACCCATTTCAAAAATAAACATCTACAAGCAGTAGAAAAAGCATTGGGGCTAAAACATACATTTGGTTCAGTGTATCATCCCCAATCCCAAGGACAGGTTGAGCGAATTAATAGAAATATTAAAGAAAAATTGGCTAAAGCACTGGCCTCATCCAATTTAAATTGGCTACAAGCTCATGTTGCATTAATGAATGTGTGAATGTCACCAAACTCAGCCAAAGGTTGGACTCCGTTTGAGGGTCACACAAACAGACCATTTCCGGCTCCAATGGCACCACTGGGAGAGTCGCACCTTGCATTACCTCCAGAACTCAAACAGCTAGCATCTACGTTCTCCGAGCTAACAAAAAAACAACCAGATGCTCCTTCAGAAATAAATGATTGTGAATATGTATGGTTAAAAGTGACTAAACGAAAATGGTCTGTACCCAGGTGGACTAGACCCCACAAGGTGACGGAGAGGACATCTTGTGCGGTTCGCCTGCAAAGAAAAGGGGACACTTGGTTCCACATCTCGTCTACACGGCCCGCCAGATCCGCCTCAGGCTCAGCGATCCCACCACCGTAGGACCACCTGACGACCCGACCGGAAAACCACGTCTACTGATCCAGTGTCCAGTTTTCCCTATTGAGGACATCATTCAACAAAGATTGAGTCACATTTACGGGCAAAATAATCCCGGTGACCAATTCTAGGACCTCGGGCAGTCTACCCTGGGGTCATCAAAGAAGCTGACAACGCCATTTTCTTATTCAACAAAGAACGTTATCTCGAGATGGCTTCAAAAAGGGAACGCATCTCCATCTGCTGCTACATCACGACACTCTTTCTCATATTGATTTTTCTGCCAATCTGGTATCTCTGGAAGCCCCTCAATACAACCTTGAACGTAACCACAACACATCGTATTAAGCGAGGTATTGATTCTCCACTCTCCATTCCCTGGATCATATACTGGACTTATAATAACTCAATAACAGTGACAGTGGCCCCAAACACGAACACCTCTGTTAGAATTCCCATTAGGTCTTTGAAAGGATTTAGGAACACTAAGCAGACTAAAGGGAAAGACTGGGTAAAATACTGGTGGTATTTGACAGGACATGTTTTACGGCTAGACTGGAGTACTCTTATAACTACCCAGGACGGAAGTCACTGGCCACCGGGAACTAGTGAGGAGGCTATTTTCTTTAGCAAAAGGGTAACACTGAGAAAACTGGGAGGTCTACTCGAATTGACTTTTGCTCTTCCCAATGGAAATATACGGCCGCCTAATGCAACTCTATATAACACTTCCTGTTGGGGATTATTACTATGGGCATGGTTCTCCGGAGCTGACCCCTATTTTCCCATTTTAGTTTGTGTCAATAAGACTATGGGTAACTTAGAACAACCAAAAATTACTAATTACATGAAGGTGACCGGGGTGAAAGCTGTTAGCGTACCGCTCGATGGTGTATATGAGTGGTTCCGTGTTATGACAGGGTTGTCCGGCAGCAGTAACAATTGGCTACTGCTGGCTAACGAAGCGGCCTGTGCCACTAACGAAAACTGTGTGGTATGCGTAGGACCACGACCTCTATTACGAGTAATCCCTGCTAAAATAGAGGATCACTGTGTAATGGAACTTATGAATAAAACTGTCCCCAATGCCAATTGCTCTAAATGGGATAAGGTGTATCCCCTCGTAAAATGGCAGAAAAACAAACCAATATTTTCAGACAAAGTTGCGGATGGTAATTTCTCATGTATTAAAATGTCAGGAACAGGAGAACAATTGGGAGAACTAAATCACATCACTCACTGCATTTCGGCAATAGACGTTGGACAAATGTTCAAACCTCAATCGAGAGGGGACATGTGGTGGTGGTGTGGCGATAACAGAATATTTGATAAGTTGCCTTTGAATAAAACAGGATATTGTGCTCTCATCACCCTCCTACTGCCAGTACAAATCTACCCCAACTCTGTTGATAACCTTCTAAATATGATTGATAATTGGCAACCCAAATTTCCTCCTTCTTTTCGAAAAACCAAACGGTCCTCTTGGCAAGAGCAGAATGTTCCCACTTACATTGATGCAATTGGAGTACCAAGAGGTGTGCCAGATGAGTACAAATTAGCTGATCAAGTACTCTCAGGGTTTTAATCTACAATTTGCTGTTGCTGCACCATTAACAAAAACGTAGACAGAATTAATTATGTACATTATAATGTACAAAGGCTGGGAAATTGGACTCAAAGTGGTTTTGAGGCTGTACACGGCCAGTTGGCTGCCACATCTTTGATTGCATTCCAAAACCGAATGGCACTAGATATGTTGCTGGCAGAAAAGGGCGGAGTCTGCTCAATGTTTGGAGATCAGTGTTACACCTTCATTCCTAACAACACTGCACCTGATGGAAGTTTGACTATTGCAATTGAAGGGCTTCGTACACTCAATAAGAAAATGAAAGAACATTCAGGTGTGGATACTTATGTATGGGATAATTGGATGGATGTGTTTTGGGCGCTATAAAACTTTAGTTTCCTCTATTTTAATATATATCGCTGTATTTGCTGCTTTGTTAACCACATGCGGGTGTTGCTGTATTCCATGTATTCGTTCCCTTTGCCAAAGAATTATTACCACTGCTATTGAAAAACAGGACATACAAAATAAGTCTTCTTATATGATGATTGAGTCTATCGTTCCCCCAAAGGAGCCCACTGTTGCGACATCCGACGAAGAGGACGAAGATCCCGCTGGAATTTTTCTATGAAATGTTTATTATCAACATTCCCTCAGTCGGACTCTTTTGAGCCCGACTGAGGGAAAGTTGACATTTTATCATTTCAATTTAATTATAACTGTTTTGATTTTAGTTACAACTGTTTAGATGTAGTCATAACTGTATTAACTTACTCAGTATAGCTTGATGAGTGTACTAAATGTGACGGAACGTTTGAAGATACTTTCTTCCTCATATCTGAGGAAGAGAGTGTGTTAAGAAAGGTTTACTGTGCAAAGTTGTGTTTGATCTGTGGATGTGTCTGTGCTGTCACAATTTATGCTAATTTTTAAAGGACCTTGTCTGGTTCCACATCAATGGGCCAGTATCTGGGTTTAAACTCAATGTGTTTTAATGATATGCTGTAAAAATGTAAAAGTCTTATCTGCTTCCTTCTGTCTCATGTGTATTGAACTCAGGACTGGGAGAAAAGGTGGGGGCTTAAAGAAGGGGGGGGGGCTGTATCCTGTGGAGGGGTGAAGGAGGCGTTGTCGAGATAGTATAAGAATACTGGGAGTCCGCTGAAAGAGCACGCAAGCGAGGAGCAGTTTGTGCTTTTATAAACCCGCTGTGTCCAGAATATTCTGCAAAATAAATCCTTTGAAAGAAACCTGATTCACCGATCTCCATTCTGATTTCTGATCTACGAAACACGCGGAAAACTTAAGGATCGTTTTCCAACAGTGCCTAGTAGCTAACTGTTAGAGTTAGCATCGGGTGCCTGGCTATCAACAGTACCGGTAGTTTGACAGCTGTTTGGTTTGCTTGTTTTCTTTACTTTGTTCAATATTGTGGACCTATGTTACTTTGTAATCCACTCTCCCTGTTTAAACAACGGCAGAGTGCCTTAAATTGCACTTGATGTATTTTTCATGATTAAAAATAAATAAATAGAACTTTGCCTTCATTTATAATTATTTTATAAAACACTAGCTTTAAATAACAAAAAACATTCAACATGTCCAATATGGCCATTTGGATTTCAGGAACACAACTTCAAGTGCATTACAAGTGCAACGTAAGGCAGGATACCTCGTTATTTTATACATGGACTATGTATAAAATAACCATGTATCTTGCCTTATATTGCACCTAAAGTTGTGTTTCTAAATCCTAACGGCCATATTAGACATTTAGAGTTTATTTTATTTTATTTAATGGGCAAAAGTATTTGATAAAATAAATTAAGACATAAGTTAAGCTCTATTTATCTGATTTCAGTTTAGTTTTAGTTTTTTTAAACAATCCGATCCGTGACTTTTGTGATCCGTTGCACCACTAGTTGTTTGGGTACAAAAACTTCGAGGTGGTCAACAAAAAAATAATTGCAGTATGTCCAAGATTAGATCACTGACGGAGAGGCAACAACTTTAAACTTCGTTCAACATCTGAAGTTGCACAAAGAACGGTAAGTAAGCTAATGTCAGTTGTTTATCGGTTAATTATTGTTACTAGTTGCAAAGTTAATGAGCCTGTAAACTCACTGGTAACACATTGCAAACACGGCAATCTGTTGCATCACTCTGGGTTCACTCTCTGAGTCCCTGACTCCAACTTTGATGGTCACCCGAAATAATATAATCTGCGATGTTGTTAAAATGACTCGATAGGACTTGAAACTCAATGTGTAGGACTTGTGAATCGCTTGAGACTTGTCAGTCTTGACTCGGGATTTGTCAGTCTTGACTTGGGACTTGACTCGGGACTTGACTCGGGACTTGAGGGCAAAGACTTACTTGTGACTTGCAAAACAATGACTTACTCCCACCTCTGTGGGATAGTGACAAATTGTTTTTTATTTTGGTCCTCAAAACACATTTTGACCTCCAGCAAATTTACCTTCTCGTAATTTTGCTTCATTTATATATTTATCTTATTTCATAAGCATTCCTTAAAGTTTAGTAGTTTACTATATAATTTTATGCAAGGAGATAGTGGCATATTGTCACGTACGCTAGCTATCTAGTTTTATACTTGATTAAATTGTGTTTTACCATTAACAGTCTGTGTTTCCATAGTGGTCACCATTGTAGAGTGACGTGACGTTGAAGTCAGGGTGCTTTTTTTTCCGACTTTGCAAGTGGGATTTCCGAGTTCAAGGGGGCGTTGAAGTATGAAGAATGCAGCATTAGAACAACCTGGAAATATTAGGGCAATATGCTCCCAGCACTACAGATGATAATTTGGACTTGATAAGAGTGCTGTAGACTGCCAGTCAGCAATATGAATGACGGTTCAATCACGTCAGCAACAGCAGACTAAGTTTCACGCCTGCTAGAACCTCGTCTAACTATTGTTGCAAGAAGTGTAACTCGATGTTGGCGAATGGGTTGAGCTGCAGGCAGACCGATTCTGAGCTCCATGTGTGGTGGATGTCATCGTATTTCATTCATAAATATAACAGCTTGCATCAAACCCTCTGAATCATTGCAGAAATCATTGAGCACATTCCTATCATATGTATTATGAATTTTTAAAATCATCTAACTGGCCACAGCACAGCTCCGGAGGGTGCGCGCTGTGAATGAGGGTCACACGAGAACATGCACGATCTGGGGCAAAGGCAGTCCTGCCTCATGGGTCTGTGATCTACCTATTCTGAGTTTACGTCACACCTCAAAAATGAGGACCTTACTCCGTGAAATGACGCTCTCCGCTCATTGAAAAGCATTGGACTTTGGATTGTTGAAATTTGATTTGTGAGGATTATTTTGATTTCAAAAAAAAAAAATTGATGAACTGATTAATATAACAATCTGCCTGGTTTGTATACTAGTCACAGGCAAAAGTAATACAAACAGCCATTTCTATTGACCGTGTAAAGGAAACATGTGCATTGTGAAAATACCAGAACTGCCCGAATGTTCGGAATTGTCAATGGCCAACTTTTTATCATCTTCCCATTGACGGGAAAGGGAATGTGCCTCATTTTGTAACCGTGCGTACATACCACTTCGGCATACTTGCCAACTCTTCTGATTCAAGCGCTTTATGTGCAAATGTGTGTGTACATATGTCTAAAAATTACATTTTTAAATCAGCTTAATCTCATCTTTGAATTTTGATTAATCACGATCAATCACTTAATTAAAAAAAAAATTGCCTGCCAAATTTGACAAGTGTCTATTATGTATTAATTATTTCGGCAGTTAATGTTATGAGGATGTCTTCAACATTTTTTGATCCACTGCACACTCTCAATCTCCTCGTTTTCTAATCAGTTAATTACTTGCATAATTTAAAATAGAAAAAAAAATGACCCCAATATTTTGACATGACATATATTCTGAATGTCATATATTCTGAATGTAAACATTTATTAAATGCTTTACTTTTATGCATGTAGTTTGGTTGACCTTGAAAGGTCTCACATTATTCAACTTTTCAACATACTAAAATAGTTCTCAAATGTGTAAAAGACATGTCTGTGACATAATTCGTCAAAATTGACTTTGGATCTAATATTTTTGCTGTCCCTAAATCAGCCAAAAAACGCTCTGTTCAAAACAGCCTGTTTTAGGGGTGTGTCACTTTTATGTAAATAGCTGCACCAGGCCACGCCTAGGCCATACCCTTTTCTCTCGAAGGGGCAGTGATTTCGGTCATGGTAGCCATGTGCTAATGTTGCAAATCTGCCGCACACGTTATTTTGCCGTGAATGTCTCAGATTTGCCGTGAATACTTGTAGACATATACATGCGGTTATGAATAACACAAATGTGCACATTTAGGCACCTGCACGGTCACAACGTGCAAGCTGTCTCGTCGAGGCCACTTAGCGGCCGGTTAGCATCACAGAGTCATGTCAATTAGGTGGCGAGTTGCCAGTCACGGCAAATTAACCACCGCAAATTGTATCTTACAATACGCAACCGCTTCATATTATCCAACCACCATCTGCTTTATCATATCTGACCTCTTGTAACCAAACAACCTCCACACAACAAATGTAGCACCCACTTTAGGCACTAAAAATACACCAGTAATATGGTAGAAGGTGCACATCTCTTATTAGAAAGGATAGGAAGGAAGGTTAAATCAAAAATGTTAAACTTACATCTTTCACGTTTGTAGTCGTGTCACACTGTTGGGACCAATCCATTATATTTAAACGTGTTGTAAATCTAGCTCTGAACAGGCTTTCACTAACAAAACAGTCCTTTGAGAAATGATGTCGGTACACGTCCTTCAAAAATAAAATTAATCCACTGTCTTCTCAAAGACTTGGGACGAAGGAAGCAACCACTTTTTCCTGATCATTGTTTCCCCTTTACACGGAGCATTTGCGAGCAGGAGGAGAAAAAGAAAGGAGCAGCCAGCTTCTCAAATTTCAGTGGGCGTGACAAACCTTTACCAGAGGTGGTGCCACTAACCCGAGGGGGCTAGGTCGAGTGCACTTCCGTGTCTTTTTGGCGTCACTAAATCACGGAAATTTAATCTGCCCGTTTGAAGCACACAATAGAAGAAAAAAGATCTCGCAGTTCTGTAGGAGGTGCTCATGATGTTTATGGAAGACGGTCGTTAAGATTACTTTAAAAACATCTCTCTCCCCTCATTGGGCGGGTTCCGGAATTTGGTGTTCCGGAATTTGGTGTTTCGTGTTATGGTGTGGATGGATAGAACGGATTTCAATGACGACGTGCGCCTATGCCGCTGGATTGCTCGTTGCCTGAGGGGAACGGCCATTTCTCATGCAATGATATGGAACGTGCATGGAACGGCGGCCTGGGTTCTATACATAGTATTCACATGACGTCACTGACCCCCACCTATCGACTCAGAACGCCTTTGGTGTGGCAAGCAGCCAGCAATACAACACCAGCAAATGCTGAGGAGTTACTATGATTCATTAATTTTGTTCATTAATTCTGGATTTTCACAAACCGCTTCACAATGGTGCACACGTGTGCCATTCACAGGTGCAAAATTGGGCTAACAAAGATGTGAAATGAAACTTCTAGATAGTATTCACATGCCGTCATTTGCCCCACATTGTGTGCCGGTCCATGGAATGTCAATTTTTGAATATAAATTACAAAGATACATCAAAAGGATTTCCAAACGACAAAGTCTATCAAAGAGTGTTCTGACCATTTTGATTAAGGTAAGTGTCATTGTAAGGTGGTAAAAAATGCTTTTACCATAATGCGATTGTGACATATGTGGGCCGCTAGCCGTGGCTAGCTCAGGCTAAAAATAGATTCATGGTCAAGATGTTCGAGTTTGAGATCTCTTCAAATACCCTCCTCAAGGTCTCCTTGTTGTTGTAACATGCTAGCGCCAGTAGCTATAGCGCGGTCGGAGAACTAGCTAACTTGGTTTAAAAATAACCCGAGATTCTTCACCTCTAATTCACAAATGATAAATGCACAAAGCAACCAATAAAAGCCGAAAGTACAGAAGACGCAAGAATGTCTGTGTTTTGAGAGCCATTCTACCTTAGAGCATACGTTGCCATGTAGTCCGGTCCGGGCTTTAGTATCGGCAAATGTTTGTAATCCAATGGATTCTACTAACCAAACATTTCAACATGTACCGCTGCAAACAATCTTGAGCTAAATCTTCTGCATACGTCTTGCTTACACAAATAACGTTAGAGGAAGCTGGGGGTGACATTCATCAATACCAAAAGAACATTCGGTGTAAACACAATAGAAGCAAAGGTGACTCCCTGGAAAGTTGCCCCAACATGAGGGGCAGACTCGCGATCCCGTGACGTTAGTGAAGACTATGTTTAGCTATAAAGCTTTGTGCTTAAAAAGACTTGTTATCTCTTCAGGAGGCAGTTCAGACACGAAAGCAAGTGGTGTCTGGGGGCTTGGGGGCCTGGGGGCAGCTGGGGCTGGGTTGGGTGGATGGTGGGGGTGGATGGGGGCGGGGGGTCGTGGGGGGTGCGTGGGTTGTGGGCCGGTGGGGTGACTGGCGGGCCTGCAGTGTCCCGTCCTGCTGCGTTGGGTCGGGGGCGCGGGCCGTGTTGGGGTGGGGGGCGCTCCTGCTCCTGGGTTTGCTCTCCGGCCGGTGGCCCTGGCGGGGCCCGGGGGTCGTTCTTTGGCGCTGCCGCGGCCTGGGGGGTCCTGAGATGTTGCGCTTGCTCTGTCCTGGCAGGGGTCGACGGCTCCCCTCTTTGGTGGAGATTTTCATGCATGCCAGATCCACCACACCAGCATCTATCGATCTCACTCGGCTTCGTCTGTCCTTCCTTCCTTTCCTTAGTCTCTCCTTCGGTCTCTTGAGGTCTCCCTGATTTTTTTTTGGATCTGTTGGAATTTAGATGTTTCTGGGGTTGGGGAAGAATTCTGGTGGGTGGCCCGGTGGGTGGTGTCTGGTCGGTGCTGGATTTCACTTTCCTTTGTTTTCTTTGGTCCCCTCGGGTCTCCTGACGGCGGTGTTCGGTTTAGGTGAACGGTATGGGATTTTTTCTAATAGGTTTTTGGTGAGCTAACAAATACACGCACGCACATACACATACTCACCCACATACAAAAAAAAAAAAAAAAAGAGCAATGATGATGACATTACCGAATGAACAATACTGAGCTCTTTAGAAAAAAGAAAAAAAAAGAATATAAGTTTCATCATTATTCACAAATCTGTTTAAAACAGTGGGGAAATTAGCTTTTTGCAACATGGCCCTGGTTGATCTCTTATACTCTGTTGCCAACAGCTGGCCATTTTTTGTAATAACTACCATTGCTCTAAGCGACCTTTTCAGGTCAGAGGCTGCATCAAAGCCTTCTGTATGCTCTAGCATAAATAAATTAAAAAATTTAAAAAAATAAAAACATTAAAAAACGTAGAAATGCGTTTTTGGGGACCATGACAATATTTATAATAGAACGTTTTTATACGTTTCTCTCAAATTAGTTAGAACGATTTACATCATTATTATTGGGGATGGGCGAGTACCGATACCAGGTATCGGTATCATCTGTGCCAATACAGGCCATATTTTAAGGTGTTGGTACTCATGGAGGCTGTCTATACTAGTATCTGCCGACCTCTCGTGGCCATTTTACAATCAGATGCTAAAGGTATACATGTCTGACAGATGCGTATTAAGATGCAATTCTCTAATTATTATATGTTGTATAATTCTCTAATTATCATATGTTGTCAGCAAGCTTTCTGATGATACAAACCTTTTGAAAATATGATATACTACTGTAGATTGAAAAGTTATGAACATCTTTCAGCTGTTTTTTTTTTAAACTTATTTTTTCCTGTGCATTGCCTGAGATCCGTCTAACAGGTCTAACCCATTTTGAGGGTAATTAGGCACTCATTAGGTAAATTAGGGCACTGTTTTTTAGGATGAATTCTGATTCAGTTGTGCGAACAAAAAGTACACACGTGTCATGAATCCGACAGTTTTCCGCATGTACTCAACTTGTGCACAGAGTATGAACATTCCTACAAATGTATTAGTAAATGAGGCCTAATGAGAGGAGTTGCTTCAATTGGCAGCAAGACAAGTCAGCTGTCTTCACGCCCACAATCATAGAAATTATTATTATTTTTTTTTTAAATGCACCACATTACACCGTCTTTGGTCTTTATGGTATGCAAAAATACTACAACTTAATTTAGCCCGCCCCTGCGCAGATTTATACCGCACCCCGTGTCACACTTGCACTGGGCACGAAAATAGAGCCCAAGAGCTCAACAATTTAACACTAAATAGTTCTCACACTTGCACTGGACATGAGAATAGAGTCCTGTGTTTCTTGGATAGTTTGGGAATGCTTCTGGATCCCCTGAAAGAGCTGGATGATGTGGCTGGAGAAATTAAAGGCTAGTTTTTTTTAAGTTAGGCTTAGCGTGTTACATTGAGTATGCCCTGTTTAAGCTGTTGCCCTTGTGACCTGACCCTGGATAAGAGGATGAATGGGTGAATGAATTGATGAATTCATTTTGTGATTGTGATGCATTTTGGAAGCAAATTATGTTTGTGTTTATCTATTAGGTGTTTTAAATCAACAGAATGAATTAGATGTACCAGTGCATACCTGTGGTATCAGAGCCAGAACCCATTATATTTTCTGAATTGTCAGGTATTCCCTTCGCCTGCATTATGCAAACATCTCCTCCAGCTGTTAGCACAGTGTAGTTTTATTAACAGCTGTTTAGACTGGCAAGTTTAAAAATCCTTTATTTTATTGTCAAAAAAATGATTTAAACCATAACCTAATAAGAGATCAAACCATTCATTCATGGTGTGTGTGAGCCTTAAGCTGGGACAATGGTGACATCCCAGTGTAATGAAATAGTGCTCCCTTGTGATAGAAAGCAAGTATTACATTACCCTAAAATATTATGAAAGTTAATATTGATTGATTTTGTTCAGCCCCACATAAAATACACATTTGTACTTAAATTAAACAAATATTAAATAAATAAATAAATAAAATAAAATAAAATAAATAAATAACCTGTTGGGTAAATGTTGGATAAAGTACATATTTGTATTTAATTTGGTCTAGAAATATCCATTGTTGATTTGTCTTTATATATTAATCTCAATCGCTGATTCCTGCCCAAATTGTTTGTGCAAAATCAACCACAAGAATTGCAACATGGAATGTAAGGACACTATCAAACAGGGAAACTCGCCCAATTATTCAGAGAATTCAAACAATACCAATTGACAGCAATGGGCATTAGCAAAATTAGGAGGACAGGAAGCGGAAAAATAAATTCTGAAGAATTAACAATTCTTTACTCTGGACATGATGACCAGCATATGTACGGAGTGGGGATAGTGCTAAACAAAGAAGCTAGTTTGGCACTGATTAGCTGGAATCCAGTAAATGAAAGAATCATAACAGATTAATTCTATAAAAAACTTCAGGAAACAGTGAACAGGATACCAAGACATAACCTATTACTTCTGCTTGGCGATATGAATGCGCAAATAAATCAGGAAAGAGAAGGCTTAAAACATACAGTTGGACCATTTGGATCCTCCAAAAGAACTAATGACAATGGTGAAAGACTCATTTTATTTTGGAGTGTAAACTCATTAGTTATTGGTAACACCTTTTTAAACTCTTTTACTGCCAAATACATTAAAAGACGTTCACTATGTTTTTTTTTTTTTTTTTTTAAACGGGTGGAGGAAAGCCTTGGCCAGCTGTGCTGAAAGTATCAAGCAGATCTAGTTAATATAATGACTATTTTTGGCCCCTAGATGGCAGCGATGACTCTCTTTGGACAAGATTGGGTAGGCGTCAGTAGAAGACGTGAGGCGGAGCTAGAGTGTTGAGGGGAGAGTGGCTGATGAAGCGAAAATGGTGACCGGTTGCAAGCAGCTCACGCTTGAGCATTTTTTTCAAAGACGAAAAGCATCAACCAATGCTAAAAAGCACATTGATGACGACGATGATGATGATGGTGACTCCGAGCTTGACGCCGAAGTTGGAAGCGTTGACGCGGCGGCTATGATCACGTCATAAAGCCTCACCGGCTAGCAATGCTAACGGCGGAAAACGAGCACTTCTGCACAGGCGGACGTTCAATCAGACGATGAAGAGTAGTCGAAAAGCATCGACCAATGCTAAAGAGCACATTGGTGATGACGATGATGATGATGGTGAGTCCGAGGTTGACGCCGAAGTTGGAAGCGTTGACGCGGCGGCTATGATCACATCATAAAGCCTCACCGGCTAGCGATGCTAACGCCGGAAAACGCGGAGCACAACCGAGCACTTCTGCACAGGCGGACGTTCAATCGGACGATGAAGAGTACCCCGAGTCCAATGCATATTCATCAGAGGAGTGGGCACAGTCTGATCACGGAGAATACACTGGTTCTGGACTATGAATGGAGTGGATAAGATGGATCAGAACATCGACCACCCGGTATAGGAACGGAAGTACATGAGGAAGCCAGACGTAACACCACCGTAACGTAACCGTATCATGATCCTGATAGTAGACTTGATGGCAACATGGCCAAACACACACTGCAGTATATACTTGCTATTCCCCGGAAAAAAAGGCCGGCAAGAAAGTGTAGCGTCTGCACGCGAAGGGGCAATCGCAGTGAAACTAATCTGTTGTGCAAATCCTGCTGCGTCTCCTTGCACGTAGGGGAGTGTTACACAAAAAGAAAAACTGTAGTTGAAACATCCACATAATTATAAATAGTACCACAGTTGCACACATTTGTAAATAGTTTGCCAAATTGTGTCAAATTGTTACACTGTTGAATGTAAATAAACGTATTTTGCTATCAAAAAACACTGTTTCATTGTTGGTGGTAGTGTTTTACATAAGTAAAGCACTGTTTAGATGTTTGTGGCATCATTCATGGAAAAAATGTGTCAAATTCACTAGAGTGCATGAAATAATATCGTTTCACTAAAAGCTTGATTTCTCCGTATTTTGTTTCAAAACAGAGCATTTGGGTGAAACTAACCATTTTCTATTGTTGATTACTGAAAAACGGAATAAGGTAGAAACAAACTTTTTCTGATGAAAGATGAGAGTTCAATCTTTCATTTGGTAGTATGTGTGTTTCCATAGTCCAAACACAAAATTTTCTGTGGACCTTGAAAGATCAGTCAAAATGCTTAAATCGGCTGGCACCCACAGCATCCCTTTTCTGAAAACGTCTGGCAGTCAAAGAGTTAAGCATAAAAAAATACACAAGAAGACATGGAGATCGCCAGATCGAAATACATTCAATGAAATCGATTATATCTGCATCTCTAAGAGATGCCGTTCGTTGTTACAAGATGTCAGAACTTACAGAGGGAGAGCAGATATTTTATCTGATCACTATATTGTGATTGCAAACCTAAAACTGAGACTGAAAAAACAACCGTCAAAATTGTACTAGATTGAAAAGTTGAAAAAACAAGACGCCGTTGCAAATAAAAATTTAAAGCAAATTTGAAGTACTTGGAGATAATAAAGATATTGAAGAGAATTGGAGTTTGCTGAAAGTTTGTGAAAAGAATGTGCTGAAGAAACTATTGGTAGGAGAAGAGGACATTACAAAGAACGGTGGATATCTGAAGCAACTTGGAAACGGATAGATCAAAGGAAGATTTCGAAAATAAAAAGGGATAAAGCAATAAGTACAACCGAAAAATAAGAAACAATTACAAATGACAAATTATTGAACAGGGAGGTAGAGAAAAGCTGCAAAAACGATAAACAAATGTGGTTTGAAGAAAAGGGCCATGAGGTTACAAGGAACGATATGAAGACACTCAAGTGACTTTAGAAACAATAAAGGATGCATACTGTATCGTCTAGGGATGAGCAAGAACCAATACCAGGTATCGTAAAGGTGCCAATACCAGCCTTATTTTAAGGTGTCGGTACTCATGACGGTGGCCGATACCAGTATCAGCTAGAAACTAGAGGAATTGAAAATTGCCATTTATTAAATTTTAAGGAAAAATACTATATTGCGATCTATAGGTCTTTCTTTTAAATTATCTGTCTTTTTTTGGCGTGGGGGGGGGGGAGAGTTGGTTATGAACTAGTGGTATCGGTGACTAATCAAGACTTGAGTATCGGTCTGAAATTAAGTATCATCCCTAGTATTGTCTATTGAAAAATTTTGAAGATGAATGCGTTATTGAGGTAGATTTGAGTCAGACATTACCATAATTTAAGTGTCACTCTAAATATTGACTTCCTTTAAGATGTAACAACAGGATGCTGAAAAAGGCAAAGACAGAGGGAAATGCCCATTGCTAGTTGTGCTGGATTGAATGAGATGTGTGTGTGTCCAAACTTTTGGCCTGAACTGGATATACAGTACAGGCCAAAAGTTTGGACATACATCATTCAATGTGTTTGCTTTATTCTCATTACTATTTATATTGTAGATTCTCACTAAAGGCATCAAAACTAAGAATGAACACATATGGAGTCATGTACGTAACAAAAAAACCCCACCACTACTACCACAGAGGGGCAGCTCTGCCTACGGACAATTAATCAAAAGCTATGATTACAATTAAACTTAATAAATCAAGATAACACAATTGAAAGTACTACTACGGGCTAAAAAAAGTACAAATCTGTTCTGGGAAAAGTCAAAATTCTGAGGAAAAGAAGTCAGAATTTCTCAGATGCCTGACTTTTTTCTTTGTATTCTGAGACTCATGTCTGATTTCAGAATAAGAGGTGCCGTACTGCAAAAAAGGCTCACAAAAGAAAAACTGTTATACTGTATTATAAATACTGTATTATAATTTCAATAATTGCTTGTCTCTCTGAGAGCTGACCACCACTCTTTCAAGGATTTTACTGGAGGTCCGGATTTTACAATCTCTCTTTTCTGCAAATGTTAAAGTCTGGTCCATCTTTGAGGCGATGAAAGCTTGGCTGGGGGTTGTATTTTTTTTTCATTTCTTCAACCAGGAATTCTCTCTCAGCCTCCAAGTTCAGCCTCACTCTGCCCCTCAAGAACTGCTGTAGCCAAGTATTCTGAGTCCGCCTAATTGTATACTGGTTTATAATAAAAGAAAGGAGCCAAAAATGAAAGTCAGCCACAGCATTCCCTTTTTTTTACTCAGTGAATCAGCAGAAAACTTCCACCACTCCCCAAAATACAGAGCCCACTTTACGACACCTCTACTCACAGGCACATAATACAAAAAAGGTGATAGCCTAAATTAAACAAGTGAAAGTCTGTTACACTAAACAGTCCTATAAAACACAAAATGACAGAAAAACTCATCAGTGGCGGGGAAGTAGGCCTAAGCTGTCCAATAATAGACAGACCTGACACAACAAGCCCAAGGTTGAGTCGCACACGGCATCTCTTTGTTCAGGACAAGTCAAAATGCTGCGAGCTAGCGGGTGTTAACACCCATTGAGAAAAGGCCAATGTTTTCCTTGGCTTCTTTGTACAACGAGCATTACCGCCGCCTATTGACCGGCATGAATGAGTGTTTGCTATTTATTGTTGTAAGTGATCTTAACTTTAAATGAAGTAATCGTCACTCTTAAACACTAGTTACTTTGCATTTTTAAGCATGCAAGTTATTGTTACTTAATAAATAATAGTCATGAAGGCATATTTTTGATAACCTAGCATATATATATATATATATATATATATATATATATATATATATATATATATATATATATATATATATATATATATATATATATATTGTTCTGTTATGGACATGAGGAAATCTGATATACAGTATGCTGCAACTACTTGTGTCACTTGTACAATCCTCTATGTTTGTTTTATTTCATTCTGTACAGATTAACTGTTTTTTGCTTTGTTTTGTTTTTTTAAATCAGATGGGAAAAAAACAACCCCAAAAGCTCCTTCCACACTCCCACTGCCAAGTTCCCATAGGATATGACAGGCTGTGGACCCATCAGTAATGCAAATGAGAAATTCCATCATCTCTCATCATGCATGTGCATCAAAATCATTGTAACACACAGAGATCTGCATGTCTTTGTACTTGGCTGAGGGGCAAGGCTGCCTGAATAAATCATTCAGAGGGGGCATGCTATCAGACTCCTGTCAGACCGCTCAGCAGTCTCCTTTGGCTGAAGCCCTCGTCCCCTTTATGGCGAAGCAGCGTTCACCTCTCTGTCTGCAGTGTGTGTGTGGAGGGGAAGGATGCCACACATTATATCCCATTTGTCACAAGATGAGGTTGACAATTCTATTCAGGATTTACAAGTCTGGCCAAATATTGTGCTTTTTTTCCTGTCTATCTAATCTTCTTAAAATATAAAACGTAACATTTTAATAATTATCTTGAGTTGTGTAAAGTAAAAAGCGAAAGTAGCTTGGAGACGCTGTCCAAGATGCATTGATCTGAGAATATTGACATCATCGGAAAAATAAATACAGATAAACAAAAGAACAATTATTTTTCATGTACAATTATCACCTTTAAAAAGGCATTTTACCACTTGCTGTCAACTGAAAATGACATCACATGTGTTGAGGGCTCCTGCAACAACCAATTACGGCTCAAGGTAAGCCATAATTGGTTGTTACCTGACACCACACTTCGTAAGGCTATCACCAATGGCTACAAATTACTATTTGGAGGGAGTGAGCAGCTCGGTGAGCAGGAGCAAGCGGGAGCGGTTAGCAAGAGTGGCTAGCAACAACTAGCTGTAGCCGCTAACAAGACCGACTAGCGGGAGAAGCTAGCAAAAGTAAGCGAGAGCACATCAGAGGGAGACAAGTGGCAGGAGCCCGAATCACATGACTCAGTGATGACCACATGCAGGCCCCAGCTGTGGAAGGTAAGAGGCGGTTGACCCATTGGGTCCGAAACTAACTGCTAGCACCACCAGAAGCTAACTACGTTTGTGCAGTTTTTCTCCTTCGGGTATTAGAAGCCGGTAGCAGAAAGATGGCAGTGAAACAGGTCAGCCCCTTGTGAGACGCGGCACGACTTATGAAAAATAATTATTGATTACTTGACATATGATTATAGTAAAAATGTACGTTGATGTGATAGAGCATATCATTTTTGCATATTATTTAAATTAATAGCGTTTTTTTAAAATGAATTAATTATTGGTTCACAACCAGATGGCGCTAAATGATACACACTGTCTCTTTAAATAGTGCAAGTACAGTTTTTAAAGATTTCATAAACTTTTTAAAGATTTCATAAACTTTTTAAAGATTTCATAAACTTGAATATATCTAGTATTTTAATTAGTGCAACATGCATTTACATAAGCAATTAAATCTGTGTCACAGCAGGTACGCCAATACCAATAGAAAACCATTTCAGGCAGCCAATATTCTTTCGGCAATGCCGTCCTGTTTGGCTGCATTTGTGTGTGAGAGAGAGAGATGAGAAATGAGAGGTTACTCTCCAACAGGTGAACCAACAGCTGTTAGAAAATGGAAATTGTTTGTTTACATTAAACCATCAGCCAAGTGATAGCGACTGTGCTGAGGGAATACAACTCTGAACCTCCAGTATGACTAAGGCCCCGTCCACACGAAAGCCAGTTTCAATGTATCCTCACAAGTTCCTTACCGTTTAGGCTGTTCGTCCACACGATGGTGCGGTTTCGCAGCTTGAAACCGATCACTTTTGAAACCGGGCTCCAGAGTGGAAAGATTTCAAAACGCGCCCCGTACGTGTACGTCTTGACACCATATGCAGGATACTCCTTCAGTGATGACGTAATGGTCGCAGCTCGATGACGATGCATTGTCGCAGATTGATGACGTATGCGCCAATTCTCGCGTAACTGCGCGCAAAGCGTCAGTCTGTAAACAACAGATAGCCGTGTCGTAGTCATTTTGCGCAGCCTCCTTAGCTTGCTTATGCTTTTCCACCAAAATATTCCATCCATCCATTCATCATTTACTGCTTATCCGGGGTATGGTCGCGGGGGCAGCAGCTTTAGTAGGGAAACCCAGACTTCCCTCTCCCCAGCCACTTCAACCAGCTCTTTAGACAGGATCTTAAGGCGTTCCCAGGCCAGCCGAGAGACATAGTCTCTCCAGCTTGTCCTGGGTCGTCTCCGGGCCCTTCCGCCGGTGGGACATGCCCGGAACACTCTCCAGTGAGGCGTCCAGGAGGCATCCGAACCAGATGCCCGAGCCACCTTAACTGGTTCTTCTCAACGCGGAGGAGTAGCGGCTCGACACTGAGTCCGGGATCTTGTTCTTTCGGTCACGACCCACAGCTCGTGACCATAGGTGAGGGTAGAAACGTAGATCGACCGGTAAATAGAGAGCTTTGCCTTTCGGCTCAGCTCCTTCTTTACCACAACGGATACAGAGTCCGCATCACTGCAGACGCTGCACCGATCCGCTGTCGATCTCCCGCTCCAACCTACCCTCACTCATGAACAAGACCCCAAGATACTTGAACTCCTCCACTTGGGGCAGGATCTAATCTCCGACCCGGAGAGGGCACCCCACTCTTTTCCGACTGAGGACCATTGTCTCGGATTTGGAGGTGCTGATTTTCACCCCAACCGCTTCACACTCGGCTGCGCACCGCTCCAGCAAGAGTTGGAGATCACAGCTTGAAGAAGCCAACAACACCACATCATCTGCAAAAAGCAGAGATGCAATGTTAAGGCCACCAAACCGGACCCCCTCAACGCCTCGGCTGCGCCTAGAAATTCTGTCCATAAAAGTTATGAACAGAATTGGTGACAAAGGGCAACCTTGGCGGAGTCCAACCCTCACTGGAAACGGATTTGAATTACTGCTGGTAATGCGGACCAAACTCTGACATCCGTTGTACAGGGACCGAACAGCCCGTATCAGGGGGCTCTGTACCCCCTACTCCCGAAGCACCCTCCACAAGACTCCCAGAGGGACACGGTCAAACGCCTTCTCCAAGTCCACAAATCACATGTGGACTGGTTGGGCGAACTCCCATGCACCCTCGAAGATCCTGCCGAGGGTGTAGAGCTGGTCCACTGTTCCACACTACACTGCTCCTCCTGAATCTGAGATTCGACTTCCCGACAGACCTCCTCTCCAGCACCCCTGAATAGACCTTACCAGGGAGGCTGAGGGGTGTGATCCCTCTATAGTTGGAACACACCCTCTGGTCCCCCTTCTTAAAAAGGGGGACCACCACCCCGGTCTAATGGATCATCGAACTGCGGCCTAGGGTGCCCTTGTGCCAAGTGCACATATGGACACCCCTGTGTTTGAACATGGTGTTCGTTATGGGCAGTCCGTGGCGAGCACAGAAGTCCAAAGGCAGATTACAGCCTTGTCACCAATCAATCACAGGGCATAATTATGATGACGACTATGATGTTTATTTGTCTATTTTTATGTACAGAGCTTTGTTTCAATTGCAGTTGTTGTTGTTTTTTTTTTAAGCATTCTATAAATAAAGATGAGTAATCAATGATTTAGTTTATAAGATTCACAGTTTTAAATGACACATATCTAACACTGCTAAATATGATTACATTTTTTATTATTCCACTAAAAGAATGTTTCCCTTAGTTGCGATAACAGTGATAATCTGAATTGGGGGGAAAAGTGTGAATTTATTTTACTGGTTTAACCACCATCTGTCACTAGAGGGCAGTCACGTGTTATTTCGTGAATATCAAACTTCCGCTATGAGTTAAAACAAAGCTGTGTTTCCATTCAAAATGGTCATGAAGGAAGGACCTGATCTAATTTTATGGCCTCTTGATAAATCTTAACAGAAACACTTGAATAATGTTTTTGCACCATTAAATAAATTATGTAATTTCCAATGCAAACTAAATCTGACACTGGTAAAGGTCAGAATTTCTATTCAGTTTTGTATAGATATCTACAGTTGTGAGTCTTCCACTGGCCAGATGATGCCTCCATACTATCAAGTTGCTCTTGTCCATCCAATTAATTCTTACCCACGACCAGTCTCATCTCTTCCGACATGGCAGGACAGGGCCAGCCGTGATGGATTTGACATTAACGGGAAATGAAGCTGGGGAGATGCGACGCCCCAGTCCAATAGTGGCATTTGTCACTGGCTTGGTCATGCAGATTGGGCGAGCCTTGCTCAATGACTAAGATTAATGATGACGGTGGCTCCGTCTTTGTCTCCCTGTGTGGCTTCCCTGAGCACAGCCCAGTCTCCAATACGATCAGTCTCACATTAACCTCGCATCACAGACATAACATACAACTTGCTATCTAAATATGGCTTCTTCCTTGCGTTTGCATTAATACTGGGGTGACAGCTAAATGCAGGATTATGTTAATTAATCCTGAACATGGCTTCAAGTGAACCATAGCTTTAATATAGTGTACGTGTTCTGTAGGGGATGTTTTGTCTATTTGATTGGTTGTACAGTATTCTGGTGGGCCAGGTTTGTAATAAAGAAATTGAATAACCTTAAGCATCATGCACCAGTGCACAGAAAATGGCTTTTCCCTGACAGATGAGGTAGCCAGGGCAGGCTCAGATGGATGGTGGATTGGGCCGCTTGTATAAGACTTCAGGGATGCAGCACATTCTCCAGGTCATCCATCATTGGGTGACACATCCACTTACATCTGCACCACACATACATACAGATGTAATCCTCTGATTGATCAGCAATCTACTGATTCGAACACAGTGCACGATCAGGCCTGCAGTCTCTGCCTTGTCCTTCTGTTCTGTATGCTGTGCATGGATGCAAGTGTGATTTAATAGGTATTTAAGTGAAAGCTAATAGTTAAAGTTCACCTGAGTAATATTTCAAGAATAAGTTGGTGTTTTTCCTCAAATGTTCAATTACAGAACTAAAAAGCAAGACTAACCTCAACTCAATACTTAGTGCATTACTTTCTTTTCAGATAACCTGAAAAATCGCATAAATATGAACACAAAAATATTACCTTTACAAAATAACATTGCTACATTTTGGCACGGATGTGCCGAGGGGGTGGGCATGTATCCCCATTGCTCCCACCCCTGTCGACGAAAAATTTTAAATGGCGCTGACAGCTTTGTCTCAAAAATCTCCTGTTCGCAAACATGAACTTTGTCAATCCAAACTAGAAATTATTGCTGCTTTAAGAGCACCATTTATTTTTCTTCTATATCTTTTACTGGATCTTATCTGATTGTATTGCATCTAATGTGATGATGTGAAATGTGAGGGTGGAAATCTGAAAACATGTTTTAGCAATGAATTTCATGTCTGAGAGGCTATAGCCTATATGTATGTGTAGCTATTTTACAGTCTCACAAACATACTTAAATGTTTCTACAGAGGTAGCAGCTCTGACCTCTCAGGGTAAGGCATTCCAGAACACTGGAGCCCGAATCGAAAACGCTCTTGAACCCGCGGACTTCTTTTTGGCTCTTGGGATCACCAAAAGACTAGTGTGTTGCGAGTGAAGGTTTCGTGTCGGAACGTACGGTACTATTAAACCTTGAAATCGCATTTTTAGTGGACCGGAAGCCAATGCAAGTTGGCTAGTATCGGGGTAATATGATCGAACTTTGTCGTCCACGTCAAAAGTCTAGCTGCAGCATTTTGTACTAACTGCAGACTTTTAAGACTGGTCATGTGAAGACCAGAGAGTAATACGTTACAGTAGTCGAGGCGAGATATAACAAACGCATGAATTATAATCTCTGCATCACCATCAGACAAAATAGGACGAATTTTTGCAATATTGCAAAGGTGAAAAAAGCCGTTCTAGTAATATTTTTATGTGCATTTGAGTCATTTTGGCTAATAGGTAAGACAATTATCGAAGTTTGGAGAGGTGTTCGTAAACAGATGCCGATGACGAGCGGGACAGACAATCAACATCTCAGTTTTATCTGGTTTAAGGAACAAAAAATTGAATGACATCCATTGTTTAATGTCGGCGAGGCACGACTCCAGATTACGACAGTTGTGCGGATTTGTTATTTCTAGAGGCAAATACAGTATAATTGAGTATCGTCAGCATAACAGTGAAAGTTGATGTTATATTTACAAATAATATCACCATGAAACCATGTAAATGCTAAACAAGAAAGGGCCAAGTAGAGAGGTACGAACAAAATCCAGAGAGCGCTAAGCCTGAAATACCAATACAAGTTTGGAGGCGTTCTAGTAGTATGTTGTGATTGATGGTATCGAAGGCAGCGCTAAGATCGAGTAATAATAATATTGACGAGGTATTGGAGTCCATTGCGAGGAGAAGATCATTAGTCACTGTAGCAAGGGCTGTTTTAGTAGAGTGATCGGCCCTGAATCCCGACTGAAAAGGTTAATATCGATTGTTAGCAGCCATGTAATCATTCAGCTGTTACGCGACAACTTTTTCAACTTTTCAAGTACTCTAGCTGGATTCTTAAGCTTAATGTTACGAGTGATGGAGTCACCTATAACTAAAATGCGGGAGGCAGTAGACCGAGGTGAAGTAGGGCTAGCTAACGGGCTGTTATGCGTCTGAACAGGCTCATTACAGTTAGCAGGCCGTTTAGGGCTAATACTAACTGGACTAGTAGGTCTGCTACAACCCACGCAACTGTTATGTCCGCCTCATCTACAGTTACCAAATGAATCTAGCAGGAAAAGCCTCTCTGTGAGAAGGATGCAGTTGGTGCACGAAGTCGTACTTACATTGCATGAAGTCATACTCATGAAGGCCTATACTGTAGTCGGTCATAGAATTTGAGATCGAAGGCGGTTCACAAGTCCTCACAACCCTTAAGACATTTCTTTTTAGCAGAACCTACCCCTCTTAGATCTTTTTTTTATAACTAAGAAATGCACACCGCTTTCGTCTCTACTTTGTAGCACTTTGATATCTTGCGATGTAAAGGGCATTATAAATAAAATGCATTATTATTAATAATAATAATAATAATAATAAATAAGGCATCAGGTTCATATAACACTTCTCTAGACATTTTAGATCTTTAGATACTCTAGACACAGACACTTTACAATGGAATGAATACATTATTCAGGCACTCAAACATTCACACTGTGGTGGCGGTAAGTTACTTAAGTAGCCACAGCTGCCCTGGGACAGGCTCACGGAAGTGTGGTTGCCAATGTGTGCCTATGGCCCCTCCAACCACTACCAAACATTCGCAACTTCCATACACCAGTTCGAGTAGCATTATTATTATTATTACTTGTATATGTTCCGCTGTTGAAACTTCCATTCTGTATGCGCACCTGAGCACTCCCTATGTGCACCCCTGTGTAAAAGTAAAATTTACAGTATAATAACATTATAGAAGCAATATAACAAAAACAAGAAAACACATCATACACTGAGCAAAGCTTTAGCCCACAACTATAATGTTGTTGTAATCATGCTTATGCATGTAATTTTGACAAATGATTAGCAGGAAAAAAAAAATATTTGGTTGGATTACACACAATATATAAATAATTAACTTTGCATTGGTGATGTATGGACTGATTAAATTTCTGACTGTTAGTGTCACTGGCATTATTTAACTGTTTTCATTTGTGTATAATATGCTTAGGTTTGTTGTTTTGGCTTTGTGTCCTGTCTTGCTTGTTTTGGTTTTGTTTGCACCTGTACTGGTCATCCTGTTCCCTTATGTCATCCAATCATCTCCCCCAGCCACTTGTGTCTTGTCCAGGTGTCTCTTGTTGTCTCGTCAGTTGGCTTGTATTTAGTTAAATGGTTTCATTCAGTCTTTGTTCGATCATTGTCGCTGTCACACCCATGCCATGTCCTGTCGTCATAATGTCCTTGCTTAGCCGTGTTCCTGTTTAGTTTGTTGTTTTGACTTGTGTTTTGGGATATTGTCGATTTTGTTATTTTCGCCAAGTACCTTTGTTTTGTGGAAAACACTACTTCACCTTTATATTTTTATGCAGGATCGTGAGTAGTCGGCGGTAACAATGAATACACAGAGACTTGATATGCTTTGCTAGAACAACTGTCTTTTATTCCCCGCAAACAGCAATCAACATTTATACTGTGCTAGGATAATCGTACGTTTTATCCCCGCAAACAGTAATCAACACCTGCGCTGTGCTAGAATGATTATACCTTTCATTCCCCGCCAACAGCAACAATCACAACTCTATTTGCTTGAATTATTACACCTTTTATACCCCGCAAACAGCAATAATCACAACTTGCTTTGCTAGAATTATTGTACCTTTTATAACTCGCAAACAGCAATAATCACAACTTGCTTTGCTAGAATTATTGTACCTTTTATTCCCCGCAAACAGCAATCAATACACTACAACGGTAAGCAGCATAATATGATCATCATCAGCGCTTACCTTGACACTAGCCCGGGGAGCCTACGGTCCGGGTGAAGCGAGCTGCAACAACGGCTGGGCAATCGTACGTGTTCCACAGCTGACTCCGTCCGGACCGTGTGCCGCTCCGTCTTTTATTCGTTAGCGTGGAAAACCGGGCTAGCCAAGCCCTTTCTCAGACACTTTCAAAAACATGTTTTGCAAAGCAGGGAAAACTGTAGTAAAAACAAGGAAGAGTTCCCAGGCTGATCCCGCCCTTTATTTACAAATTGTTGGGCACCTGGATTCGTACAACAGTTCAGGACAAGAACATATCCTTATATAAGAGGTTACATGAGGACATATCAAACCATGTTTTTTTCCCCTTCAACCTTGTTTGGCTTTTTCTTAATTAAATCCCTTTTTTAACTACATGCTGCTTTTGCTCCCTGCATTTGGGTCCTCCACCAAACTCCACCCTCCTGACACCTCCTGACATTAACACAAACCAGTAACACAACCTGCTAATTAACAAGCAGATACAAATAATACATACAGTACTTTAGAATAAAGGCAGTGGATTTTGTGCCAAATTTTTTAGACATCTTTTCCTAAATTAGAACAACCTGGGGAAATAAATTTATTACTCTTATTTTAAATTATTTGTGAATCAAACTTTTGTTTTCTTGTTTAGTTCATGTGAGATTAGGAATCGGGGACACACTACAGCTGCTGCATGGTTGGAGGAGTCATTATCTTTTATGCATATTTGTAAACCAGCCATGCATTTGCCCAGCACATCCCAGATGCTGTTGGAGTCATCTGCCCAGCACACACCCTGCTGTGGCAAAATCTCTCTCTCTCTCTCTCTCTCTCTCTCTCTCTCTCTCTCTCTCTCTCTCTCTCTCTCTCTCTCTGAGGAGAATGACATTGTCTTTATATCGGGCTTCAGGAGAGGGTAAACAATGGTGCCTGCCAAGAGGGCCCAAGGGATGAGTCCTAATGTGACTCGGGTGGTGGATCAGAGCAGAGAGTTCCCTCTTTGTCCCTTGGGCATATGAATGTTAATTAAACATGTGCTCAGCCTTGGATATTGAGTAATTGGACGAAGAGCAAATGTCAAGTGTTTGTTAATTTTAGTGTTATGCAATGGTTTATACTGTGTGATCAGTGGAGGGCGGTGAGCTTGGGCTTTATGGTGTGTGTGACCTGGGCCGAGATTAACACACGTTGTCATGATCTGCGTTTTTCTGGCAAGATACGTTTTTGTTTGTCCTCATTTTTACAATGGAACAGATCATTTCTGTTTCTTTTTTTCTAGATTTTGTGATTATCTGGTTGTGAGTGGGTGTTTGTGTATAGGGGCCGGTCAGAAAATTAAGATGCGTTCAAGACTGCAGGCATATCTGATTGCATTCAGGTTCCTCCGGAGGCCGGCTATACGCAGGGGCAAGAGGGGGCACTGCCCCCTCAAATAAATGTCTTGCCTCCTCAAATCAGAAGTTGAGAAATCACATTTTTAATGTACGCGCAAAATTTATGTTACACGCAGACAATTACTGCTGTAGCAGAAATGTCAGCCAAAAATTTGACACAAAGACAATATAGTTAGTATCAGCTTCCTGGCTCAGTCTCATCTCTTTTTGCCTCCGTTGTGTGAATATTTACAAGTTTGTCAGTGCACACGCATACATACCCCCGTGCTGCCCGGCACGAAGCTATATCGGGGTTTAGAGAAACACAGATGGCCGCCGGCCAACCGCCATCAAGCCCAAAATAATAAATTAAGTACAAACATTTTGCATCAACACTCAGCCACATAAATAAAATATTGCGATCATGATTTTGCAACTGGCACACAAAGCATGCCGCTAAGCGTAGTGTCAGTGTTTGGCCGCCTGTCGTCTCTCCAAGTCAACGGCTCACTTCCTCACTCCCCGGCGTCCGAAACTGTCGTCCCTTAGGCAGGATTCACCACCGTTGGGCTGGGCGAGTAGCAATGCTCCGCATTGACAGCTCATTCCAATGAAGGGGCTTGGCAATGGATGCGTGCTCTCGTAAAAATCTTTACCATTAATTTCTTCCATTAGAACATATAGAATTGTAATTATGATTCAGCGTTGTTGTAAAACACTACAGTGAATCCTCGAGTTACGGACGAGTTCCTTTCCCACGCTGGCGATGTAACCTGAATTTCGACTTAAGTCGGATTTCACAGTTTAAGTCGATATTTACATCATAATACTTTGTACAGTAATTTAAAAAAAACATGTTTGTGCCACTCGGAAGATGCCAGAGCCAATATTTTGTGTTTCCACACGGACATTCATTGCTGACGGACGGCAAAACGGAGCTAATGATAGCTTAAACACGGAAATGTGACGCGCCTGATGGCGAGCTGACCTGTTCGATGGACCCCCATAGCTGGAGGTAACAACACAACTTTAAATAACTTTAAAATGGCCTGATTACTGTGAGAAATTTACAAAAAAGAAGGTGCTACGGACGAGGCACGGGCGCCATAAATTCGCATATCACTCGAGGACTTCCTGTATTAAGTTTATTGTATATAATTGTATTTGTATGACTTTTGTTACAACAGGTGGGGGCTTTCTTGCCTCACATAAATCCGGAAATGGGCGTGTACCGCAGCGTATCACTGTCGATCATACATGAGTCCACGTCCACTGTCCACATCCACTGCATGTGACAGACTGAAGACAAATGGCCGGTGTTTGAGAGACCCCTACGTAAAGCCCCTCCCCAGGCTGTTCTTTGCTCTGCTCTGTTTCTTGCCATGCAGAGTGAACCATGTGCAAAAATATTTTTTGGACCTCTCTAGTTCACTCTACAAGTTTTTTTCTGCACCACCATGTGTCCAAGAAATATGATGCACTAAATCTTAAAAGGCTGCTTGAAATCTGATGGACAAGCCACTATGGTAACTATGGCTTAAGGTGCCTTGTTGAAAATCAAGACCATATTCTCACTATCCTATCTGAGATGACAGAGGATGACGCTGCAGTTGATCTATGCACTGAAGCATCAGGCCTGCTATGTCAAATTAAGAGACATCACTTTTTTTTAGACTAGAAAGTTTCTGCCTGGTGTCTTGAAACCAGCAAATGCAATTCTAAAGTCTCAGTCTGTGGATATGTGCAGTGCTTCTGATGTTGGTGTCACACTGGAATCCCTAAAAAACATTTGGTCAAAGTGTGGTGCTCTCAACTTTGGGCCATACAGAGTCTGATGATCCTACCCATAATCCCAGTCAGTCTCTGGAATGAGCTCTGCTCAAATTCCTTCATAGGGCCATTTCAGAAATGGAAACTAGATTTTCCCAGAGGAATGTTGAACTGATGAAAGCCATATCTAGTCTTGCACCCAAATCTAGTGCATTTCAGATTCAACCCAGTTGCATCCTCTGGGTGTGCTGGCTGGCACGGTAGCAGACAAAGTAAGTCTGAAAAGTGAAATCCTTGTGGCAAACAAGATGTTTCTCAAGGAATGTCCAAATGAGACGGACCTGAACTGTGTGTAAACACCTGCAGTAGTACAAGGAAGCCTTTCCTGAGCTGGATAAATTGTATGTAACAGCCCTGGCAGTTGGTGTGTCTTCAGCAGCTTGTGAAAGTTCCTTCTCCACATTGTCACAGGTTCTAACCCCTTATCGTTGCACCATGTTACACAAGAGAAAGAGGAACTTGGTGATCTAGGCTCATGAGAAGTCCATAATAAATAACTTATGAATAAATTAGTTTGTGAGAGTTTTGTGAAGGGAAAAATGGAGATGTTGTTGTAGCGTGGAGTGGAGAGGAGTGAGAGAAATGAAGGAGTGAAGCAAGGGAAATGAAATAGTGAGAGAAATGAAAGAGGAGTGGTGAGTAAGATTTTAGAACTGTTTAACTGTTAAAAAAAAAGAGACAAAAAAATGAAAGAAAACATAAAATGTTTGTAACTGTTGTATTTTATAAATTCGTTTTGATTTGAGAAGTATATTTTGTTATTATTCATAAGACTATCTTTCAGTTTTGTAAATATTTATTATAGTGTGTGCAGTCTTACTTGAGGTTAAAATTGGTTTGAGAATTAGGCCATCCAGTTAAGATATATGCATTGTTGTTGGTTGATAAAATCTGGATGAAGGATATATATTTTTTATTTTTAAGTTTTCCCCCTTGAGCGATTGCCACTTTGCCTCAGTGACCTTCAGAGCTGTACTAGCAGGAGCTTAATCTTCAGGTGGGACACCCAAGTTGGACAGGTCTGAAGGTAGAGGCCTGACTAAGTGCAATCCACTTCTCTACGTTGGAGCTGGCTACATAGCTAACACCCCAATTCATAAACAAACAAAAAAAAAACAGTGTTACTATAAGCACGGGGAGAAAAAAGTTCTGGCACATGATATGTACATATGATGCCCCCTTCACATTTCTAACTGCCCCCTCAGATAAGCCTTCTTACAACCCTTCCCTTCTTCCTCAAATCTTTAGGGCTGACTGTCCAGGCTGTTTTTAGCATGTGTCCAAATCCGATCTAGCCCTATTCAGAGTGAGCCACATTATTGACCCATCTGACAGATTGCTGTAGCAATGGATGTGAGTGGAACATGTGCGCTGACCTCCACCAGCAACCACATTTCCCTTAGGATATCACATACAGTATACAACAGTCTGGTCAGACATTAGCTGTGTTTCCATGACCGTGTTTTTCGTAAAATAAAAGTAATATTTCTACTATTTCAATAAATGCTGAGATGTGCAAAATTAAGGCATTATGTGTCGAGCCAGGCTATTTGTCACAGATGTTCAGTATACTAGCATTATGGGTATACATGACCTGGATGGTCATGCTTTGTCGACTGTCTTCGGTTCCTGTAGAGGTTTTCTTTTCTCAACAATTCCCTAATCAACATTGTTTCAATGAATAATTTAAGTACCTTGAAAGAGAAGCTTGGGATACACACATTCCATCACCAGTCACTCTCTGAAAAAGCCAGATGCAAGTACTGTCAGGTCATTTTTTACCTAAAAATACACCGGTAAGTAGTGATGGGACTTATGGCTCTTTGACGGGAGCTGTTCGATCAGGAACCGTTCACTTAAAAGAGCCGTTCAAAATATAATATAATTATATTTTTAGCATTATTTTGAATTATCAATGTTTTACTCATGAAATCAACACTGAGGTTAGTGATACATAGCAATTCATGTCATAGTTAGTGTACAGTATACTTTAAGTGTGTAGTTAAGACATTAAACATCCATCCATACATTTTCTTAACCGCTTGTCCTCACAAGTTTGCGGGGGTGCTGGAGCCTATCCCAGCTGGCTTCGGGCAGTAGGCGGGGTACACCCTGAACTGGTTGCCACCCAATCGCAGGGCACACAGAGACGAACAGCCATCCACACTCACAATCACACCTATGGACAATTTGGAATGTTCAATTAACCTGCCATGCATGTCTTTGGAATATGGGAGGAAACCGGAGTACGCGGAGAAATCCCATGCAAGCACGGGGAGAACATGCAAACTCCACCCAGGAAGGCCGAAGCCCGGACTTGATCTCACGTCCTCTGCACTGGGAGGCGGACGATCTAACCAGTCATTCACCGTGCCGCGACATTAAACACGGTCTTCTAAAATATTTTAAGTTTTAATGACGTGGGTGGAATTCATGCATACATTCGGCATGATGGGAATTTTGCCAAACATTGCTTCATTTTGACATGGAATAGCCTGAAAAAATAACATTCAATAATGTTTTATTCTCTTAGAATATAAGAAATTATAAATATGTACAACTCTTTGCATACATTGGCCAGCACGTGTGTACACTGCACCAGAGATGTTTTGACTGTCTAGCTGTCACATCTATCAAATCTACCCTGTAACCACTCACTTCTACTCAGTCACAAGCAAGGGTTTTTGTTTTTGTTTTGTTTTTTGTTTGGGGGGGGGGGGGCAAATTGTAGATTGCAACAGTTTATTTGTGCACCTAAAAAAGAAAAGAAAAAGCAAAGCCAGAAGCCGGGCTGAATTTTCAGTGCATGTCCGCAACCTGGAGGACATCTGCCGTACATCATTTCTTGTCCTGGCAAGTTCCTGGCTTGCAATCCATTTCACTGAATCTTTAGCCCTTATGCGCTTTCCTGTTGAAAACTTCAACGTGTCCATCCACAACAGCTGTAAATTAAAACACACACATAAATAATATCACAGATTAGTATTACATGATATGTATGTGATGTCTGCATACATTTGCATTTAATCTTCAACAGTTGGCTTCTTAATATTTATTCAGGTGCATTTTTTTATGTGCAATACATTTTATTTCAATCATTATTGGAGTACATGTTATGTTCTTATACCTAAGCGCAGTGTCTACAGTTAAACTCTGCATATTACAGTGGATTACAATAACTTCATCCATCCATTTTACAAGCAGCTTATTACTTGATTTGGCTAAATTGTTTTTATGAATATTTGGGGTCCATATACAGTAGGTGGTGAGTAAAGCTTTTTTTGTTTTGTAAGTAGGTAGCTTTGCCATCAGCCTGCTATTGCTTTATGTAACTACAGTGGAACCTCGGAGTTTGAACGTCTCAGAACTCTTACAATTCGGACTTCAACCCAAAAATCGGAGTAAAAAATGCCCGAGTGTTTGAGCTCATTTTCGGAGTTCGAACACCCAAGCAAAGCAAGCTAAGCCGAACATACCTTGAAAACGGTTAAATTGATGCACTACTCATTTCCAGTCAGATCGTGAATACTCCCGAAGGTGCTCCATACTCACGAGTGCATTTTGATTTTTCCACGACAATTTTCTTCGCCATGGGCCCAAAAGAAAGACAACAGTGCCAGTGGCAGCAAAGAAAAACATACATTGCTACAAACCACAGTTGAATTAGGAAGCAGTGGTAACTACCGTGACTACTTCTGTAAATACTGGCACGAGCACCCCCCTTAGCTGCTTAGCAACAACGTGCCTGACATTAAACAATGCACGCAAGGACCGCTTAGTAGTCTAACAATATGCCCAATGTAAAATACACAAATTCAGCACTGAACTAAATCAAGCATTAACATAGTATTTATCATCCACTGACACCACAAAAAAAAGGTAATGTATTTATTTTATTGTTTAAATACTGTACAGGGTGTAAATGTAAAAAACATAAATAGAAATTAAAATAGGAATTTTCCGTTTTTGGAGCTTAGGAACGGATTAATTGCATTTACATCATTTCCTATGGGAATTTTTTTTTCGGAGGTTGAACAATTCGGACTTTGAACACTTCGCAGGAACGAATTATGTTCAAACTCTGAGGTACCACTGTATAAAGTGCTGCTAATAATTGTTATACCGGTAAGTAAAAACACAAGTGTTTGTGTGAATAATTGAGTGGTACTTTCTTAAATTAATCCTTTTACAAATATTTAGGTTAGACACACCAAGTGTTGTTTTTTCACGCCAAGTGGAATAAGATGATCTTTTGCAACGTGAACCGTGTTTGTAACTGGCAATTCATCATCAAGCGTTACGGAGAGTGGAATAAGATTAAATTTTGTTACGTTAACGTGACTTTGCGGTGCTAACGCTATTGCTAATGCAGCGCTAAGCTAAGTCCCGGTGAGGTGTTTGACTGGACAAAACGGCCGTCACGGCGTCGTTGCAAACTGAACGTGGACATTTCTGTTATTCATATGCGCTTGTAAATGTCTATAAACAATCGTGGCATTCCCGGCAGGGCAGGCCAAGAATTTGTTGTTCCGATTGTTCACGGCAAAATAACACAAGAGATTTTCCGGTCGCGGCAAAATAACTACTGACTAAATGACACAGTTACACAATTAAGATGCTGGCAAGCGCCACACGAGGTAGTGAACTAAATGACAATATTACAAGTATTTCTGTAAGATTATTGTCGTATTTACCTTCTTCTATCTGTGGTGAGCTGACTCCGGTGTCCATGAGCCGTGACGTCGAATTGGCCGTCCCATTCACTCGTCAGTCATTTCCAGCTGCTGCTGTAGTGATTCATGAGCATTTTATAGTCTTTGGTGTAACTTTGCAGCTTCTACAGACTTTTTGGGGGTCGTGTGAGCATTTCCCCCCGTGCAATTCAGGGTACACACCAAGTCAAGTCAAAATACCCTCTTCAGGCTTAGGAGCTTAGGTAGTACCGCTCAGCACCCCCCCCCCCCCGTGAATTACAAAGAACTGGGAAAAAACTACTAAGTACAGTAACAAAGTATTTGTACTTCGATACTTCCCATCTCTGCCCAGAGCACTTCACTTAGTACAGTGTCTGAAGCACATAAAAGAAAATGTGATCAAGTCAACCGGAGATTATGGGCAAGGCCAGATTGGGCAAGGCATGCCCACTTTTTTCATACTTTTGTGACAGTTTTGTTTAGCGGTGTGCTCTGACCTTTTTCGAATTGAATCTAGGTGTCTTGAGTCAATAAAAGTTGAGAAACACTACTTGGACCATTGTTAGTGACCCAGACTTTGATATTTCGTTTACATGTTCTTTTTTTAGGTAGGTAAGGAATATTTTCCTCTCAAATGAATAGTTGTCTGCCGCTCAGAGATTATAGCATCTCTGTCATTAGAATTATTTTTGCTGTAATGCACTAAGAGTGAACCCTGGGATTGTTGTATTACTCCCAGACCTGACAGTCCAATCTAATGAGCATCAGCTCCGTCTAGGGATGCTAACCGAGTCTCCCAGCTCCCCTTTGTGTGGCTGGACATGTGTCTAACTGAATGATGAATGACCCTGTTTCTCCTCTTATAATTGGCTCCTTGCTGCTTGGCCTGAGACTGGCTGCATGTCTGCTGGGCAGCCACATCCATCTGTCAATCACCAACCTGCTGCTGCCTGCCTGTACCTCTGATAGCTATGCTAATTCACAGCCCCTGAGTCTCATTGGCTGAACATTTGCTGGGCCAAGCTAATCCATTAAAGCTGTGACAGTAATAATCTCTCCCCAAACACAGGGTTCCCCGTGTGCTAAACGTTATTTGACCGTTCCTGTCACATTGCTCTTTGCTGGGCACAGAAGTTAGGTGATGGATGAGTCCTACCCGGGCTTATTCATTCATCACGTTGGGACTTGCATGTGTGTGTGTCTTCTATATTTGAAATGTTCTGATGGTAATTACTTTCAATTAAAACACAACAGAACTTTCTGGTATTTCAATTGGGGTACAGTGTTCTTTTTGACTGTATTATTTATTTTCTGTTATTTTGTATGAATTAATACATGCATTTATTTCCCCATTGCATGACTATTAAATGCTTATTTTGACACAATATCAGTGGTTGACAAATATATTGTCAAGTATAGATGCTTAGTGGAGTGTAGGAGTGTTTGTTTATATGTAATTGCACTGACTCCAAGTGATTGATGTCATCAACCTGACCATATATGCACTCTGAAGCACACCCCATTACCCTTGGTGGTTTATTTTACTTTCTTGTTAACAGCTGTGGAGGTATAGCATGTTAAAGGAGTCTGCTCACCATATTAAGCACCTAAGTACTTAATTCTGTAGTGGGATCTCTAAAAGCTAACATAATTCTGTTCTGTGAAGATCACCAATTTGTTCAAATTCACAATGCCCATATATCTCTAATAGAAATAATCTGTTAATGGGTCAGACTGTCAGCATTGTTAAATCTTCAATACATGTGCAGGCAATGCTTAAATAACATTTAAACATTCTTAGCGGTCAAACAGGTAAAACAATTGTTAACCCCTGTTGATAGTAAATGTAGAAATAATAAAATGTCATATTGTAGGCTACTGAGCAGCCAGGACAGAGACGTGTGTGCTACTATCTGAGCTATCTGAGCTAAAAAATGTAAAATAGCCAAACTCAAAGCAAAGCAAATTTGTGGAGTAGATACTCACTGATTTGAATTGTTGTGAGATTTGTGTTATGTTTCAGAGCACTGCATTAACTCTCACACTTGGAACTCCGTTTTTGTGCATATTGTATTGATATATTTCCTAAATACCAAACTTTGCAACTTTTGCGGAATCTGATTTGCCAGTGTAGAATGTTCAGTTGGATTTTATTTTTTTATGCAAACTACTCCACATGTAACTTCATTGCAGGTATTTCGAATATGCCAGGCTTTTTGGTTTGAAGGCGTGCAAAGACATTTTCCATTTGATTCAACATCCAAAATGTTTCATATTCGCCATTTCTATCTCAAAGGAGCAGTCCACAGGATCTAACTTTTCTTCTATTTGACTTTGACCTTTTATTCTCTTTCCTGTCATAGAAACTGAAATTATTCCGATCTCTATAAAAGAATAACATATGATGTGACCTCCATCAATCCATCCATCCATTTTCTTAACCGCTTGTCCTCACAAGGGTCGTGGGGGTTGCTGGAGCCTATCCCAGCTGGCTTCGGGCAGTAGGTGGGGTACACCCTGAACTGGTTGCCAGCCAATCGCAGGGCACACAGAGACGAACAACCATACTCACAATCACACCTATGGACAATTTGGAGTGTCCAATTCACCTGCCATGCATGTTTTTGGAATGTGGGAGGAAACCGGAGTACCCGGAGAAAACCCGGATTTGATCTCACAACCTTTGCACTGGGAGGCGGACGTGCTAACCAGTCAGCCACCGTGCCGCATGATGTGACCTGTAATACTAAAACAGCAACAGACAGCCACATTTGGTTGGACCAACACAAAAACATAGGTCACAGCAAATTTTGCTCAATATAATCACCCCCAGATGTCATCCTATTGTCTCTTGTACCTTGCGTACAAGTATATGCTAGTGGCACATGCCTGGCAATGTTTGATTGTCTTTCAGCGTTGCAAGAAATGAAGACAAATAACAAATAAACAAACAAACAAAAAATATGTTAAACACATTTGTTGGGGCCGGGGCATACTGTCAGATTATTCTTAATTATATTTGTTAAGCATTGCACAGCACCAGAACTAACCCAGATTAACTGCAATCTAAAAACGGTTGGGTCAAAAAGGGACCCTATGATTAACCTAAATGTTTTGTTAATCATTTAAACCAAAAAGTTGGGTCAAATGAATAACACACAAAACAACCCCAAAATTAAGTTTTGGATTATTCTTTTGACCCAAATTCTGCAGGGTTTTTCCTGGCTCAAATTGAGGCAGAGATGGTACCATCCTGACATAATGGGTGATTACCGATACCAGGTCTTATTTGAAGGTATTGGTACTCGCGGCCGACACCAGAAATTATATGAATTCACATTAATTTCATGCAATGTTAAGGAAAAATTATATTTTGTGGTATAAAGGTCGTTCTTTAAAATCATCTGTCATTTTTGGGTGGGGAATTTTATTTACTAGTGGTATTTGTATCTGGTATCAGTATAGGTGACTACTCAAGAGTTGCGTACTGGTAGGAAAAAAGTGGGAAGGATCGTCTCCTGTTTTTTCCAGGATTCAAAATATGAATTTCCATTGCATGATATGGCGACTTTTTAAAGTATAGTCCATTAAATGCACATAAGCTTTGACATATAGATGAAAAATGTATTTCCAGGTTTAACCAGCAAGACAACGAGACGCCCGACAGCCAGCCAGCGTCATGTCAAATATGCACGATATATATACAGACGACAAACATTTCTATTTCCACCGTGGATGAAATATTGACACTACAGGCACGCAAAGCTCACCGCGAGTGCTCAAATGGAACACAACCACCAGTCTCATTTATTTTGACCGCGAAGAGTCAACGGCTAGGCATGACCGCCGGCCGGCCGAGCGGAGGCTCTGTGCTGCGGCTTGGCTGGAGCGCTGATTTAAGTGGATGGCTGTGTTTGCGTCGGCCACAACCCGCGGCATTTTTATTTATATTTTTTTTAACTACGATCAGTAAAAAGTCATCACTAGTAAATATTGTTCAGCGATGTTGTAAAACAGTATAATGTTTATTGTATATACTGTGTTTTATGACATTGGCGATGGATGGAGAGTGCCACCTCTGCATCAAAACCAGGAAATGGCCGTGTGCAACGGTTGCTCCGTGATGAATCAAGTGGGAGATGGGCCAAGATGGCGCCGTGAGAGGACGCGTTTTACCGAGCTCTGCTACCAACGCTATTTCTGTATGGTAAAATGTTATAGATCATCTGCCCCTGGAAAGATAGAACGTTAGAAAGTTGACTCTGCTTGTTTGTGTGTAAAATGATGAGTAAGATGCCAAGCTTGGGCACTGAGTAGAGGAAAACGCGTTCTAGTAACGAGAAGGCCTTGACATCCTGCAGCGAAGAAGTTTCAGCTAAAGCGGCTAATACTAATCACAATAATCTCATGGACAGTTGCCACAATTATGCGTTGAAAGAAGATTTGTCCCTCAAGGTGATGGATGAAGACGAATTTGATGCGAATCCAATTACCCCAAGTAAGTCACCTCCTGTTAAAAGAGGCAAATGTGACGACGTCAGTAGTGAATTCGGTGACTCCAATGATGTCCCAAGTATCATTGCTTCACTTGTACAGCTGATTAACATGAGGTCCGATAAGCTTGAGTCACTAATTCAAGAAAACAAAGTTGAAATTACGTTGCTGAAGAAGGAGGTCCGCTCCATCGGAGAGGAAATTAACTCAATGAAAAGTAAAGTTGCTCAGGTTGAGCAGCTCTACCAAGAAGAGAATAAACGTGCTGACAGTTTGGAAAGGAGAGTAGCTGACATGGAAAGATATTCTCGGCGCTGGAACCTGCGAATCAACGGCATAGCGGAATCCATTAAGAATCTGCAGGTCCGAATGGAAGTGATCAAAATCTGCCAGGCTGTCTTGCCCGAGGATAAAAAACAACTGCCAGAAGTGATTAACATTGTCCATTGCATTGGCTCCAAGAATTCATCGAGGCCCAGAAGCGTGATTATCCAGTTTTCATCTCGGGTTCATAGGGCGGCGGTGTGGAAGGCTGCTAGAACTCACGATACCTGCGCGACAACGGCCTGCGTTTCGCTGAGCACCTTTGCAAGATCGACAGAGAAAACCAGAAGAAATTGTGGCCAATGATTGAAGCGGCTCGCAAGGAAGGAAGAGCAGCTTACTTTATTGGTGGCCGTGGTTTCATTGAAAATGGGGAAATCCCCCCCCCCACCTTGACAATGTTTGGACATTGGGATTTCGTTTTTGATTCTATAAAACCTAATGGGGGCATGTTCATTCTATGAATAATAGGCAACTTTTCTCCAGATGGGTTGGGTTTCATTTGTTTCTAGTCTAGATGTGAAAGCCTTAGTGATAATTTTAATATCAGTGTTAATTAGTGAAATCGGACGGTAACTTGATGGAAGAGTGGGCTCTTTTTCTGGCTTTAATAAAAGTTTAATTGCTGCTGTATTCATGTGTGGGCGTATGTAACCATTAGTTTTAATTTCTGTTACTACTCTTAAGAATAGTGGAGCAAGCATTAACCAGAAGTTCTTAAAAAATATAGCCGGATAACCATCCGGGCCAGGTGCTTTGCCATTAGGCATACTATCTAGAGCACTGTACAACTCGTTTATAGTAAGTGGCGCATCTAACATATCTTTATATTCAGTCGTTAACTGAGGTATATTTAAGCTACTGAGGAATGCCTCAATATGCTCAGAGTTAGGCTTGTTAGTTTCTGAGTATAGGTTGCGATAATAGTTATACAAAATTAGATTAATTTCTTCTGGTGATTGTGTGCATTCACCAGTTTCCCGATTGCGTTGAAGTTGGTTTGCAAGAAATTTACCTGATTTGTCATATTCAAAGTTGTTGTATCTCAATTGTTGTATTATAAACTCTGTCTTTTTAGTTAGCATATCGTCTAACTGTATTTTTGTATTTTATAAGTCAGTCCATATTTGGTTATTTGGGTTTATTGCGTACTCCGTCAGTTGTTTAATTTTATCTTCCAAGTCTTTTTCTAATTTTTTATCCTGTTTCTTTTTATACGATGAATATGATATAATTTTACCTCTAATTACTGCTTTCCCAGCTTCCCAGATAAGAGATGGAGATAGGTCTGGAGAGTTATTTATTTCCAAAAAGTCTGCCCACTCTTTTCTTATAATTTTGTCAAACTCTGCGTCGTTTAGCAGTGAGATGTTAAAACGCCATGTCGGTGGTGGTTTAAAGGTATAATCAACTTGTAGGGAAAGGGAGACTGGTGCATGGTCACTAATAATAATATGATGTATTTTTGTAACAGTTTTATCAGCAATAGAGTTATTTGTAAGAAAAAAATCAATTCTTGAAAAGGACCGGTGCACAGCGGAAAAATAAGGTAAATTCCTTCTTATTTAGGTTTTTAAGTCTCCAGCTGTCGACGAGGCCAAAGTCATCCATATATTCCCCTATTACATTTGTAGATTGTGATCGCCTTATACATGTTGTTTTATTAGAACGATCTATTAATGGATTTAAGACTGTGTTAAAGTCTCCTCCAATAATAATAGTAGAGTTCGCTGCTAATTCAAACAGCTTAGAAAAAAATTCATGGAAAAAGGCCGGATCATCATTATTAGGGGCATATAAATTACCAAATGTATATATTTTATTAAATATAGTCACCTGAATAATAATGTATCGGCCCTCTGGGCCTGTTATTGTATTATTTAGTGTAAATAATAAATTCTTATGTATGAGTATACAGACTCCTCTTTGTCTACTGTTATAAGGGGCAGAGTACGCTTGGCTTAAATTCTTATCAATAAGTAATTTTTCTTCAGATTTTTGTAGGTGGGTTTCTTGTAGGAGGCAAATATCTGCTTTTAATTTTAAGAGATGGTCTAAAGTTTTTATTCTTTTTGCCTGTGAGCGAGCACCACAAACATTCCAGGAAACCAGAACTAATTTATGCATACAAACAATATAGACTCAGTCCTGTGTATATATCTGTATAGGCCATTTGTCAATACTGGCATGTTATCAAAGTGGTTAGGTGATTTATGTAATTTGTGTAAAATATGAGGTAACGTGTAAGTAAATATAACAGTGAAAAAACGGGTAGGGAGGTGAAAGTGAAGGAAATTAGCAGGGGATTAAACATAACAATACACCAGTAACTGGTAACCTAAGCGAGATTTTTTGTTTAAATATACTTTAGATATAGTTGTGTATTAATATTATATTTATAATATAGCCTAAACATAATGAGTATTCATATTTTAGGTTTTATAATCACATATACAGTATATGTATACATCTAATAATCAAACTAAGTTTAGTTCCACCAATGCCAATTAGAACAGCCAGGGAGTGGAGTTGGGGTTCCGGAATAGTTGGCCATCGATATATAACATATCAGCGGTTATCGTAGTCCGTTTACCCTCCTGCCTATTTTGTCTCATTATAGGAAACGGTACCTTTCGCCGCTCATTAATCTCTCTCGGGAATTGATCATTCATTCCAAATGAGATCCCTCTCTCTCGCCTGTGCTACTCCTCCGCCTGTGGCTGGCCTTGTACAGTATTTTCCCTTTGACCTTGCCCGCTTCCTCTCGCTCTCTCCTTCTGGCAAAGCGTGTCTCGACAATCTGCGTGTTATTTTTAGGCCCCCTCTCCTAGAGGAGATTATTTCTATCGTAACATCGCTTTCTCAGAAATCACCTGATTGTCTATCTATTATTGAAAAAGAAACACTTAAAGAAAACCAAAGTAAGCTTGACAACTTATATATGCTTAGAGCAAAAGGTGCCTTTATAAGATCGAGGCAAAAATGGATGGAAGAGGGGGAGAGAAATTCGGCATACTTTTTTAGATTAGAAAAGTCACAGTCTCAAAATAACACTATCCGACAACTTAAAATTGACAATGTTCTTTGTGATGATCCTAGACGAATTACTACATACTGTTCTAATTTTACCTATATACCTATTTACCAATACTTCTCAGTATTGTAATAGGAGTGCATCTGACTTTTTAGATTCAATTGAGGTGAATAGAATTGATATCGCAGATAGAGGGATGTGTGATGCTCCTTTGACTCTTCTAGAAATTACGGATTCTATCAAAAATCTTAAACTAAATAAATCTCCTGGGGTCGATGGAATAGTGTCAGAATTCTATAAGATATTTGCTGAGCAAATGACCCCCTTTTTCTTAAGTGTTCACAGAAAGTATTAATAATGGATCGCTCCCTCCTACTTTAACCCAAGGTCTAATTACACTTATTCCTAAACCAAAACAAGATGTGCTTTTTCTTGATAATTGGCATCTGATTTGTCTTTTGAATAATGATTATAAGATATTAGCAATTGCTCTTGCCAAACGACTTAAATTATATAGATGAATCTCAGTCCGGGTTTATGAATAATAGGCATATAGCTAATAATATTAGGCTGGTATTAGACATTTTAGATTATTCTGAATTGATTAATGACAATAGTTATATTCTATTTCTGGAGTTCTATAAAGCGTTTGATTCAGTGGAACACGAGTTTATTTTAAAATCCTTAAATAAATTTGGTTTTGGTATTTTTTTTTCGTAAAGCTATTCACACACTATATGCTAATAATAACTGCTCTATTAAATTGAGTACTGGTACCACTCCTCGTTTTGACATTAAACGGGGAATCCGACAAGGATGTCCAATTTCTCCTTACCTCTTCCTCATTGTTACGCAACTTCTAGCTAACCATATTAAGTCAAGCACTTTAAAGGGAATTAAAATTGCAGAGCGAGAAATATTTATTAGTCAATTAGCCGATTATACCACTCTTTTACTCAGAAACTCTGACCAGATAGCGTCTGCTCCGGATATCATAAATGTGTTCTCTAGGACTTCTGGACTATACCTGAATGTAAATAAATGTGAGCTTATGGCAGTGAAAGACTCTGCTGTTGGCTCGATTTTGAACATTCCTGCCAAAGACACGGTTACATATTTAGGAATAGCTATCATTAAAGATGAAAAACACAGAAGTCCCCTGAACTTTGCACCGATTATTGAAAAAACTAAAAAAATATTTAATATGTGGCTTCTTAGAGATTTATCTTTAACAGGTAGAACCTTGATAAGTAAAGCAGAAGGTATTTCCAGACTTACTTATGCTGCCCTTTCATTGTATGTAGATAATAAGACCATTAAAGACATAGACCAGATGCTTTTCAATTTTTTATGGAAAAAATCTGTGGTTATGAATACGTATGAGAAAGGGGGACTTAACTTCTTAAATTTTGACTCCTTAAATAATACATTTTAAATTAACTGGATTTGGTATTTTCTGAATAATCCTGACTCAATGTGGAACTGTATTTCGAACTATGTTTTTTCCAAAATTGGTGGATTAAGATTTCTGTTGTCATGTAATTATAAAATTGAAAGGATCCCCATTCGCTTATCTAACTTCCATAAGCAGGCATTGCTTTCTTGGTCACTCATCTACAAGCATAACTTTTCACCACACCACTACTCTATTTGGAATAACCAAGACATTTGTTACAAGAACAAATCCTTTTTTTTTTTTTAAAGACTTGGTTTGATCATAAAATCATCTGGGTGAATCAATTATTTAACAGCAAAGGAGTGTTATTTACTTATGAGGAATTTCTTCTACACTTTCTGATGCCTGTGATGCCTAAACAATTTGCTGTAGTTATTTTTGATGCTATTCCTTCTGGTGTATTAATGCTGTATAGGGGTCACATTGGTGTTGTAGCTGACACTCCTATTGCTGATATCACTGAATCACCAATTGGTAGATTGTTTCAACCCTTCTTGTCATAAAAATATTCGCAAAATCCGTGCTCTTTTCCAAGCTGATAGTGTGTCTGTGTTACCTGCAATATCATACTGGAACTGTCGTGTAAAGAAACAAATTTGGACCATGCCTCAAAAATTATTTTTAGTGAACAAGGTAGTGTCTTTCAAAATTATTCGTGGTTGTTTTCTTGTGAAATCCTTTTTTTTAAATTTGGTTATGATATGGATCTGAACTGCTCCTTTTGTAGCTCCCAATCAGAGACTCTTGTGCATCTGTTTTGGAAATGTTCTTATGCTCGCAAGCTATGGCAAGACATTTGCAAATTTATTTTGGACAATATCTTTTGTAATTTTTGTGCTTTCGTTACCGAATGTTTTGCTTGGATTTTTGAACTATGACAACTCATTTGAAAAAGACTATCATTTGATTAATCTTTTAATTTATCTTGCTAAGTTTTATATTCATAAATGTGAATGTGTAAAGTCGAAACCTATTTTTTTTTCTGTTTTTGAAAGAGATGGATGTATATTTACAGTCCATCTCTACTTCCAAAAATAAGAAGGCTATCAAGACCTTAAATTTGTGTTCTCATTTTGGTGTTTTTAATATTTCTTAGTTTAAGACATATTTTTCATTTTATTATGGGCCTGCTGTGAAGCAGGCACATATTACTATCCTAGAAAATGGGTTTATTGTTGTTTTTTTTATATCATCTTCCACAGATTTTTCCGCTAAAATGCGGCCCGTACTGTAGATCGCACCGGGACAAATGAGGTATCAAACGATGCGGCTCGATCTGACTCGCTGCGCTATTATTTTTCTCGGAATTCCCAGTTACCATGGCGACACTATTCCCAAAAAACTCCCCAAAAAAGTCCCATTGGAATGAATGGGAAACCGAAAATGAGCACATCAAATTGACTACTACTAAAATTACTACAAACGACAAGTCCTACTAATAATACTGTCTCCAACATGTTAAAGTCCAATGTGTGTGCGTGAATGTGCATGTTTCTTAAAGTGACAGTAAGATACTTTTAGTTTATGTTGATTATGGTTAACTTCCACATTTCTTGACCGATTTCAATCGTTGAAATTTTAAATAAATTTAAATGTTCAGCTCATTTACATTGAATTTTTTATTTTATTTTAAAGACACATTATTATGGGCCTGCTGCGAAGCAGAAGGCACATATTACTATCCTAGAAAAAGGGAAAAATGGTTATTATTTTCCGCAAAAATGTGGCCCGTACCGTAGATCGCACCGTCACAAATGAGGTATCAAACGATCTGACTCGCTGCGACATTATTTTTCTAAGAATTCCAAGTTACCATGGCGACGCTATTCCCAAAAAACTCCCCCAAAAAAGTCCCATTGAAATGAATGGGAAAAGGAAAGACAAAATCACACATCAAGCACCTTTTTCCAAGACACGCTGCGCGCGCATACGTTATCCAACCGATATGAATTTTAGCTTATTTTGTTGCAATTTTTCCCATCTTTAGCTCACTGTCAAAAAAAATGTAAGGAATGAAAGCTCTCCCCCCTGTGCGGGTTCAAAGACATTGAGCGAAATAGCCTTTTAACATTGGTGTGTATTGCGTTGGCTTGAGTGGAGCAATTAGCCTTTGAGTGGCGGGAACTGTTAACATTGTTAACATTTTTTTACTGTTTCAATTTATATTTTAACCGTTTTGAACTTAGATATAGTTGTGTAGTAATAAGAAAACAGTTAATTCAAATGTTACTCGATGTATAGTGTCTTTGTCTATTCCCTGGGAAAGGAATGTCTAATAAGGTGACTGTTCTTATCTATAAAGGGGTATATGTTTAGAAGAGTGCAAGACTGTTCATAAATCATCAGGTAAAGGGGTCAAGAAAGGGCCGGAACTAATTATTTTCCTACATCTGAAGTGGACTAAGATACGAGCTGAAGATTTATTATCTGTTTTTTGTATTTCACTCTTCCCACAAGGACAGGAGACAGGAGGGGGAGACTATTTTCTGTAAACACTGTTTTTGTATAAGTTGGGATGAGTCCAGAAGGGGGGACATTTAGGAACCACTTCTGATTCAGTAAGGGTCCTTTATGACTTCAGACATTTCTGAATAAAATCTCTTGCAAGAAAGCCTCTTCACAGATCTCAACTTTGAGTTTTATTTCAACACGCAGAAAACAAAAAACGTTTTCTATCAGAACCAAAACATCTATTTCCAAAAGTTTCACTTCAACTCGTCACCATGGCCACAATCTTTGCTCACTAGACATCAAATTCGCACATTTTGTAGTCACAAGGGTCTGCTTTCAGACAAACCCACTTTTATTTGGCTAAGGTGTCATTTAGTACCTTTATTTCACTTTAAGCGAGGAGAAGTCTGACTTTTTCGCCTACCTTTTCCATGTTAATTTCGGCGCCTTTCTCTCTTCATTTTTTATAAATCATAAGTTTTCAACCTGCTCTAATTTGGTCATTTTTCATCCGATTAAAAAAATGAGAACATGCTCGCGTTCCCCAAACCCTTGCCGTTCTAATCTGCATCTTCAACCGTTAAGTTGTGAGAGGCTTTTGTTCGAGGTGTGCATATCTCATGCTTTTGTGTTGAATGTGTGTGCGTGATGTCTCCATGTTCAACACCAATGTGGTGCGTGAATGTGCATGTTTCTTAAGATACGTTTAGTTTATGTTGATTATGGTTAACTTCCACATTTCTTGACCGATTTCAATGGTTTAAATTTTAAACTGTTCAGCTCATTTACATTAAAAAAATACATTGAAAAAAAACGCAACATTATTATAATTTTTTTTAAAGGCAATTGAACGGACTGCTATTTAAATAGTGCTTTTTTAGCTATACTGCCTGGTCTCTCACGTCTGCATAGCAACTGCCTCAACCAATCATCTCTCTTACTGTTGAGCTCAACTCTCCCCCTTTTTTTCTTGGTGTACTCAAGGCTTGGCCTATGTACGACTACTACTATTGCAAATACTATTACTACTACTACTATCTTGGACATATGATTAGGTACGCCCAGGATTCTGGTCAATTAATTAGGTACACCCTGGATTCTCGCCACTCCGCCCACGCAGGGCGGCGGCCATCTTGGCCAATTAATTAGGTACACCAAGGATTCTCTCCCCTCCGCCCACCCAGGGCGGCGGCCATCTTGGCCAATTAATTAGGTACACCAAGGATTCTCGCCACTCCACTCGCCCCGGATGGCGGCCATCTTGGCCAATTGATTAGGTACGCCAAGGACTCTCTCCCTCTCGCCCACCCGGGTCGCCGGCCATTCGACTACTACTAAAATTACTACAACTACTAATACTACTACTACTACGAGTACTTGCTACTACTATACTACTACTACTATTGCTCCAAGTATTGCGTCTTTCCACCTTGCAAGAGTCAGCAGGCCCATTCAAAATTTTCGCGGACATTTTTCTAGTTATTATTATTATTTTTAAATGAAATGGAATGGACTGCTATTTAAATAGTACTTTTTCAGCTATACTGCCTGTTCTCTCACTTTTGCAAAGCAACTGCCTCAGCCAATCATCTCTCTCACTGTTGAGCTCAACTCACCCCCTTTTTTTCTTGGTGTACTCAAGGCTTGGCCTATGTACGACGACAACTATTGCAAATACTATTACTACTACTACTATCTTGGCCAATTGATTAGGTACGCCAAGGACTCTCTTCCCCTCGCCCACCCGGGTCGGCGGCCATCTTGGCCATTTGACTACTACTAAAATTACTACAAACGAAAAATCCTACTAATAATACTGTCTCCAACATGTTAAAGTCCAATGTGTGTGCGTGAATGTGCATGTTTCTTAAAGCGACATTAAGATACTTTTAGTTTATGTTGATTATGGTTAACTTACACATTTCTTGACCGATTTCAATCGTTTAAATTTTAAACTGTTCAGCTCATTTAAATGTTTTTAAATACATTTAAAAAAAAAAGCTTGGCCAATTGATTAGGTACACCAATGATTCTCTTCCCCGCGCCCACCCGGGGCGGCGGTCATCTTGGCCAATTGATTAGGTACACCCAGGATTCTCGCCACTCCGCTCGCCCAGGGCGGCGGCCATCTTGGTCAATTGATTAGGTACGCCAAGGACTCTACCCTCCTCGCCCACCCGGGTCGGCGGTCATCTTGGCCATTTGACTACTACTAAAATGACTACAAACGACAAGTCCTACTAATAATACTACTACTACTACAAGTACTTGCTACTACTAAAAGTCCTACTACTGTACTACTACTACTATTGCTACAAGTATGGCGTCTTTCCACCTTACAAGAGTCAGCAGGCCCTAGTTTTTATTAAATTTTTTTCCTTTATTGTTATTGTGAGATTGTTGTGTACTGTGATGATGTTTGTTTGCTTAATGTTTGCCATGTTTGGCTTGTGATTTCAATTTGTTCAATTTGTAAAATAAAAGACACAAAAAAAAAAAAAAAAAAAAGGTTGCTCCGTGATCTGTTTCTACTTCGGTACAATAAAGTAAAAAAAGAAAGAAAAAGAAGCTGTTTCTTCTTTGGTTGTTGCTTCAAGTCTTTCCGGTGCACTGCTGTTGATATAGTGCCTCCATAATGGCGCAACGCTGCAACTGCAGTTGAAATACGTTGCTGCCAAGCTGGAGCGCTGCGGCTGTGTTGAGCCATATTATAGCGTATTTCCACTGGAGCCCAGCACTGCACTGCTCAGCTTGCTGGCGGGTGAGCTCAGCCCAACCCACGCACGCACTGTGTTTCCACCTCCAATATGCACCTGGGACGCTGGGCGGAAGTAGCGCAAAACCGGCTGTGATACAATAGTAGAGCGCGGGAAACAACACATAACAAAAACACGGAAGCCATGGAGGACGACGCTGCCCGGTATTGGTTTCTCGTTCTATTTTTTGTGGTGCTTCAGATGTGGCGCTTCTTCAGAGCTCGCAACGCAAGGAGGATCGCCGCCACAAAGAAAAGGACAATGTTTTATCGTCGGAAGGCCCTCGAGGCTATACACGCTGATAGCAGTGGGAGCAAAGAAGAAGGTGAACACTTGTCGAAAAGGACACGGCTGGTAAGTAGTTTTTTTCCCCCTCGCCGATGTCCATTACTGATGGCATTACAGGACCGACCGCCCAATCAACTGCCGTGGTGTTTTATGTCATGGGGTGGGCTCACTCTGAGCTCGCTCTTGCCCAACGTAGGCGTAGGGCCGCGAGCAGCTCAGCACGGTGCACTTCCGACACGGTCAGCTGTAATGGAAACGCTCTCCAACACCATGCTGGCTTCGCACGGTGCGGTGCTGGGCTCCAGTGGAAATACGCTATTAGAGGAGGAAGTCGCTCACGAGATGCTGTGACTATCGCGAGACCTACAGCGAGACCAGAAACCCTAACATGGCGGCGCCCTGCTGCTAAGATAGAACTAGCTCTATTATACTAAACTAATCCAAATTTAACCATCATATATCTTGCCTTTTCTCTTCTCTCTTTCATCCGGCAGATCTGCAATACCACCCAATGTGGAGGACCTTGAACGTTTCATCGACGGATATTTTTACAGCTGCGCGATGGAGGATCCTGCCGTCGAGAAACCATCGAAGAAACCCTCTTCGAAGAAGAGGAAAAACGATTCAGCGACGGACACGGACGACCTAACCACCACCACTACGGACGTTTCGGTCAGTGTGCTGGAGTCCATAAATAAAAAACTTGACGTCCTCGGCCTCATCCTCGAGGACGTCAAAGAATTAAAAGTAAGTATGGAATTTATCAGTCAGCAGGTAAGTGTCCTTAAACAGGAAAATGCCGAGTTACATTCTACACTCACGACTGTTTCAGCCGAGCTGGGAACTATGAAAAAAGAAAATAAAACGCTAAAAGAAACAGTTTTAGATGTACAATCCCGTAGTATGCGGGAGAATTTAATATTCTCAGGTATATCTGAGAATACCTCTGATAACCCAGAGGTTGAGATAAAAAAATTTATGACGAATTCATTAAAAATTCCTCAGGAGACGGTAAATAACATCTCTTTTGACCGGGTACATCGGCTTGGAGCCCGTAGAGGCAACAAACCCCGTCCTATTATTGCCAAGTTTGAGCATTTTAAACAGAAATTATTTGTTAAAAGTAAAGGACGGGAGCTTAAAGGGACCTCATTTGGAATGAATGATCAATTCCCGAGAGAGATCAATGAGCGGCGAAAGGTACTGTTTCCTATAATGAAACAAAATAGGCAGGAGGGTAAACGGACTACGATAGCCGTTGATAAGTTATATATCGATGGCCAACTATTCCGGAACCCCAATTCCACTCCCTGGCTGTTCTAATTAGCATTGGTGGAACTAAACTTAGTTTGATTACTAGGTGTATACATATACTGTATATGTGGTTATAAAACCAAAAACATGAATACTTATTATGTTTAGGCTATATTATAAATATAATATTAATACACAACTATATCTAAAGTATATTTATAAAAAACAAAATAAAAAAAATCTCGCTGGGGTTACTGGTGTATTGTTATGTTTAATCCCCTGTTAATTTCCCTCACTTTCACCGCCCTACTCGTTTTTGCACTGTTTTATTTACTTACACGTTACCTTACACGTTACCTTACACGTTACCTTACACGTTACCTTACACGTTACCTTACACGTTACCTTACACGTTACCTTACACGTTACCTTACACGTTACCTTACACATTACCTTACATGTTGCCTTATACGTTACCTCATATTTTATACAAACTATATAAATCACCTAACCACTTTGATTCTATCCTATAACATGCCAGTGGTGGCAAATGGCCTATACAGATATATACATAGGACTGTGTTTATATTATTTGTATGCATAAATTAGTTCTGGTTTCCTGGAATGTTTGTGGCGCTCGCTCACAGGCAAAAAGAATAAAAACTTTAGACCATCTCTTAAAATTAAAAGCAGATATTTGCCTCCTACAAGAAACCCACCTACAAAAATCTGAAGAAAAATTACTTATTGATAAAAAATTTTAGCCAAGCGTACTCTGCCCCTTATAACAGTAGACAAAGGGGAGTCTGTATACTCATACATAAGAATTTACTCTTTACTCTAAATAATACAATAACAGACCCAGAGGGCCGATACATTATTATTCAGGTGACTATATTTAATAAAATATATACATTCGGTAATTTATATGCCCCTAATAATGATGATCCGGCTTTTTTCCATGAATTTTTCTCTAAGCTGTTTGAATTAGCAGCGAACTCTACTATTATTATTGGAGGAGACTTTAACACAACCTTAAATCCATTAATAGATCGTTCTAATAAAACAACATGTATAAGGCGATCACAATCCACAAAAGTAATAGGGGAATATATGGATGACTTTGGCCTCGTCGACAGCTGGAGACTTAAAAACCCAAATAAGAAGGAATTTACCTTCTTTTCCGCTGTGCACCGGTCCTTTTCAAGAATTGATTTTTTTCTTACAAATAATTCTATTGCTGATAAAACCGTTACAAAAATACATCCTATTATTATTAGCGACCATGCACCAGTCTCCCTTTCCCTACAAGTTGATTATACCTTTAAACCACCACCTACATGGCGTTTTAACATCTCACTACTAAACGACGCAGAATTTGACAAAATTATAAGAAAAGAATGGGCAGACTTTTTGGAAATAAATGACTCTCCAGACCTATCTCCAGCTCTTCTCTGGGAAGCCGGGAAAGCAGTAATTAGAGGTAAAATTATATCATATTCATCTTATAAAAAGAAACAGGATCAAAAATTAGAAAAAGACTTGGAAGATAAAATTAAACAACTGACGGATGAGTACGCAATAAACCCAAATAACCAAATATGGACTGACTTACAAAATACAAAAATACAGTTAGACGATATGTTAACTAAAAAGACAGAGTTTATAATACAACAATTGAGATACAACAACTTTGAATATAATAACAAATCAGGTAAATTTCTTGCAAACCAACTTCAACGTAATCGGGAAAAATCGCTTATAACGGCTATTAAAGGTACAACTGGTGAATGTACACAATCACCAGAAGAAATTAATCAAATTTTTTATAATTATTATCACAACTTATACTCAGAAACTAATAAACCTAACCCAGAGCATATTGAGGCATTCCTCAGTAGCTTAAGTATACCTCAGGTAACTACTGAATATAAAGATATGTTAGATGCACCACTTACTATAAACGAGTTGTACAGTGCTCTAGATAGTATGCCAAATGGCAAAGCACCCGGCCCGGATGGTTATCCGGCTATATTTCTAAAGCACTTCTGGTCAATGCTTGCTCCACTATTCTTAAGAGTAGTAACAGAAATTAAAACTAATGGTCACATACGCCCACACATGAATACAGCAGCAATTAAACTTTTATTAAAGCCAGAAAAAGACCCCACCCTTCCATCAAGTTACCGTCCGATTTCACTAATTAACACTGATATTAAAATTATCACTAAGGCTTTTACATCTAGATTAGAAACAGTAATCCCGACAATCATTCATAGCGACCAAACAGGCTTTATTAAAGAGCGTCACTCTACTAATAATATTAGAAGGCTCTTTAACCTTATTAGTATGTCACAGCGGCATGATAAAAAGGCAGTTATTATATCATTGGATGCAGAAAAAGCTTTTGATAAAGTTAACTGGTCCTTCCTCTTTGCTGTTTTAAATAAATTTGGCTTTGGGAAGTCATTTATTCACTGGGTGTCAGTATTATATGATTCTCCTAAAGCTACTGTTACTACTAATGGGATTATATCTAAGAGTTTTACTCTACAGAGAGGCACAAGACAGGGATGCCCACTGTCGCCTTTATTATTTGCAATATTTATTGAACCGCTTGCATTAGCCATACGCCAGGAAAGAATGATTCAAGGAATTCACTCTGGGGTAACAGAACATAAAATTAATCTATATGCCGATGATATTTTACTTTATTTAGAAAAGCCTGCTATTTCATTAGGGGAAGTATTTAACTTAATAACTAAATTCTCACAGTTATCAGACTATTCTATTAACTGGACAAAATCAACACTTCTACCTATTACAGAAAATTCATGGAACCCTGCAAGCCAGGACCCATACTACTCATTTCCTATAGGTAATTTAAAATACTTAGGCATAAAAATCTCACCTAAATTAACTGATTTAGTTAATTTAAATTTCACTCCACTTCTGGATAGCATTTATAGTGACTTGGAGCGCTGGAATAATCTTCCTATTTCTCTAATAGGACGAATAGCCACTATTAAAATGAAAGTTTTACCCAAAATAAACTATTTTTTCTCAATGATTCCATTTAAACCTACGGCTAACTGGTTCCAGTTGTTGGACTCAGCCGTTACAAAATTTTACTGGGAAAAAAAAAGAAGCAAAGATTAGTCTATCTACTCTTCAGAAAAATAAATCCAAAGGAGGTCTAGAGGCACCAAATTTTATGCACTATTATATAGCCAACCAGCTACAATACATTATTTTATGGGCACAACCCAATAGAGATACTAACTGTTGGCTGGAACTAGAACAGAAGGATTGTAATAACCTCAGACTCCTAGATTTACTCTTTATTACAACATCGATTAAGCGCCATAACTGCTTTAAAAATCCAATGATTTCCGCCACCCTGACTGCCTGGTGGAAGGCACTAGAAATGACAAAAGCCAAAGTGGAGCCCAGCGGGCTTTCTCCCCTATGGCATAACCCCGACTTTCAAATTAACAACCAATCGTTTTATTTGAATGTGTGGGAGCAGAAAGGAATTACACATCTCCACCATCTCTTCTCAGATAATATGTTTATATCATATACATCCTTGCTCCAAAAATATAAAATAAAAAACGGAAACTTTTTACATTATTTGCAAGTTAAAAGTATGATAAAGAAACAAATTCCAACACTCCAGGGTACGCTCCAACCGCCTGTTTTAGCTAAAGATATTACCAAGCTTTCTCCGACAACAACAAAAAAACTCTCAAAAATATATAAGTTACTTTCATATACTGATAAAACGTCTTTACCCATCTCAAAATGGGAAACAGACTTGTCTATAGCTCCGGAATCTGTCTTTTGGATTCAAGTTTGTGAAAATGTTTTTAAAATGACAAAACACACAAATTTACAACTTATCCAATATAAAATTATTCACAGAACATACATTACTCAATATATGATGAAGAAAATGGGACTCTCAGACTCCGACATTTGTCTCCAGTGTTTACAAAACACTACAGACACTTATTTTCATGCTTTATGGTTATGTACTCCGGTTATGTGTTTCTGGACTAAAGTCTTAGAAAAACTTTCCGCTGTCTTGGACTGTAGGATACCGTTCTCTCCAAACTTGTGTTTGCTAGGTGACTTAACAACAATTGACTTACCACATAAACAATTTCAATCTATACTTGTAGCCCTTACTATCGCAAAAAAAACAATTCTTGTTAACTGGAAAAATAAACAAACTTTGAATATCGACCAATGGTCTAACCTCCTCATAAATCATATTTTAATGGAAAAAATATCTGCCTCAAATAAAAACCAAATGTCAAAATTTAAAGAAACATGGTCTACGTATATAGAATTTTTTAACCTAAACTTGGATTTTAATTCTGCCTGTTAGCGAGAGCCACAGCAGCGTTATAACTTGCATTGATGTTTCTGTATTAGGCAATTTGTAACTAATGGTTGTGTTTCTATAGTCAGGAACCCGGCTGCTGCCAGCGGGATCGAGCGGATTCACCTCCGATGGGCACCAGGGGTTGATATTCGGATTCACGGCATGCCAGTGGGTTAATTCTGTGGGTGCTGTCCCCCCTGGCGGGGAGTGGGCGGGTCTGCCCCTCTGTTGGCTGCTGGGTGGCGGCTGCGTCTTGGCCGTTCCCTGGGTCTCTTGGGGGGTGCTGCGTTGCGGGGCTTTCCCTGGTGTCGGGGGCGGCGCCGTTCCGGCGCGGTCCGTCGCTCTGGGCCCGGCGACGCGGTTCGGGGCCTGTGGGCCGCCGGGGTGCCCGGTGGTTCCCTCTCCCCTCCCCCTTCCTCCCCCTTGCTGCCTCTCCCTCCTCGCCTCTCCCCGCCCGTCCTCCGCCTCCCTGTCCCCTCTCCCTCGTCGCCCTTCCTCCTCCTCTCCCCCTCTCCTTGCGTCCCTGCCGCTGCCCCCTGCCCTTCTTGTCGTCCCCTTCCCTCCTCCCTTCCCCTTCCCCGGTACGCCTTCCTTCCCCTCCCCTGGGCCGGGGGCTCCATCCATGGCCCGGGTCTCGGTGCTATGGGGGCCGGCGGGGGTGGCTGGGGTTTGGTGTCGTGCCCGCCCCGCTCCGGTGGGCGTCCTGACACCTCGGGCGGGACCCAGTATCCGGGGGGCGAGCCCTATCGCCCCGCCGGACGGGTCCCATATGCCCGCCGGGGTCCTGGTGGGGTGGGTGGGGGCTTGGTGGGCCGGTGCGCCTCCTGCCCCCGCCCGGTTGGGGGGGGCCCCGCTGGTCACACCTCTTAACTCACTACACTAGGTTTGCACAATACACTTTTATAGACATATAGGGCACATAACACACTTTGGGGGGTGGGGTAGGGTGGAAACACCGTCTTCACCCTACAACTCCCCTCCAATTTTAATACACCACACAACTTGTGGGTGGGGGGGGGGGCTTGTGGGGGTGCCATCGGTTGGGGGCCGCAGTATAGAGCAGTGCTGCGGTCCCCTGTCCGTGTCGCCACCCGCCCATCCCCCCCCCCCCCCCCGCCCTATCTATTTTTTTTAATGCACCACATACACTCAGCAACATGCTTGAGTGGCGGGTGGATCGGAGCGTGGGAATATCATTTCCATCGGCTCCGGTTCACCTGCTCCTAATTTTAATGCACCACACACACACACTTGTATATACACTGGGTGGGGTCACATTCACGGTTTAGGGGTAGAGTTCGCCAGTCCGCGAGCTGGCGGACTCAGTAACAGGGGTTAATTTTCACAAAGAACGCTGGGGTGCCTGGTGGGCCTGCAGTGCCCCGTCCTGCTGCGTTGGGCCGGGGGCGCGGGCCGTGTTGGGGCGGGGGGCGCTCCTGCTCCTGGGTTTGCTCTCCGGCCGGTGGCCCTGGTGGGGCCCGGGGGTCGTCCTTTGGCGCTGCCGCGGCCTGGGGGGCCATGAGGTGTTGCGCTTGCTCTGTTCCGGCGGGGGTCGACGGCTCCCCTCTTTGGTGGAGATTTTCATGCATGCCAGATCCACCACACCAGCATCTACCGAAACTCAGACACAATCTGTTTCCTCCTCAGGTTATTGAATCGGTGGAGGCTGGTGTCTCGGATCTCACGCGGCTTCGTCTGTCCTTCCTTCCTTTTCTCGGTCTCTCCGTTGGTCTCTTGAGGCCTCCCTGATTTTATGTTTTTTGGATTTGTTGGGGTCTGGATGTTTCTTGGGCTGGGGAGGAGTTCTGGTGGGGGGTGTCTGGTCGGTGCTGGATTTCACCTTCCTTGGTTTTCTTCGGTCCCCTCGGGTCTCCTGGTGTTCGATTTAGGTGAACGGTATGAGATTTTTTTTCTAATAGGTTTTCTGGTGAGCTAACAAATACACACACGCACGCACGCACGCACGCACGCACATACACATACTCACCCACACACACAAAAAAAAAAATATATGTATGTATGTATGTATATATATATGTATATATGTATGTATATATGTGTATATATATATATATATATATATTTAAAAAAAAAAAAAAAAAAAAAAAAAAGAGCAATGATGATGACATTTCCGAATGAACAATACTGAGCTCTTAAAAAAAGAGAAAAAAAAAAGAAAAAAAAAAAAAAAAAAAAAAAGGAAATACGCTATTAGTCGCTCAGGCTGGAGGCGGCGAACAAATTAGGTGGTGGTGGCCGCCTCCAAATTTTCTACGTAGAAAAAACCCTGTTCTGGTTTATGCATAATCCAAAAAGTTGGGTCGTGCTAAAAATAAGTAAAGCAAATAATATAATAATAAAGAAAATGAATACATAAATACATGTTTGTTCAGTGGGTTAGTCATTTGACCAAACTTTTGGTTTGCAAAGTAAATAAATAACCTAAAACATTGGGCCTGCCACCCCCCTCCCTAAAATGGGTTGTTATGTGAATTTTTTGTTTGACCCAACTTTTTGATTGACATAAATCAACAAAAACACTGACTACGTTTACATGCAGGCAATATTTGGGTTTCTGGAACGGAATAACACGTTTACAGCCGCAAGATGACAGAGTTACCCCTGTATACATGCCGTTTGGAATAACCCGATGTAAAGGACCAAAGCACGGACGACGTCATGGCAGATATAGACGTCGTTTCCACTTCTAACGGTCAATAAAATACATTATATTCATGTCACTCACCACGCTGAATAAGTAGTCCGTTTCCTACTCGCGCCAGAAGTGCTGTTCTTGTCGGTACACACCAGAAGCACGGACTTACTCGTTTGGATAAAGTGTGTGTGCCATCTAATGTTCCTACACGTGTATTGGTGAACACTGCAAGCTGGTAACAAACATTGTTTAAGCTTTACGAGTGATGTCGTGTCACAAACTGGCATTTTCGTCATAGAGGCACAATATAACGTGACAACGCCGCAGAGAGATCAATGTATTCAAGCGAGGCCCGTGTAGGACGTCATTACTACAAAGACCAAGATTCCTTGCGAGTAAAAATAAACGAAGAAGAGGAAAAGGAGACGAAGAAGAGATTGTGAGCATGCGCACAACAAAAAGCAATTCCCCGTTGATTCAAGGTATTCCGATTGTGTTTATATGAACCAGTATTCAGGTTATGAAAGCCAAGGGGCTAAATCGGGTTTTTAGAAACCCGAATAAGAGCATATTCCGGTTATTGCGCATGTTTCAAAAGGGTTTTTAAAGGGTTATTGCCTGCATGTAAACGTAGTCATTGTAGCGGTGCCTTTTTGACCCAATTTATTTTAGACCTTTTTTTTTCATGCTCAACCCAAAAAGTTGAGTCGCCCCCCAAAATAATTGTTTTGTTACAAAAAAAAGAAAAGGAAAAAAAAGTTGTTTGGTGGGTTATTCATTTGACCCAACTTTTTGGTTTAAATAAATAAACCAAAACATTGGGTCGGTCCCTTTTTGACCCAATTAGGGTTATTTTTGGCCCATCTGTTTTTAGTGTGTATGCCAAACTTTTAAACAATGCATAAATAAATAATTATTGTATAAAATTACTTTTTAAGGGAAAGGGATGTCCCATATTTCTGTAGCATGTAACACATGCGCTTTATGTGACGAGAGTGCTTTGAGGGCAAGCTTCCAATCTGCAATGACCCTGTCAGGCCTCATTGCAGGCAAAGGCCTTTTCAACCTGTCACAAATTCTTACCAAAGTAGTTAATTCCATCCCAAAAAAACCCTCTGTCATTGGGCCTAATTTTTTGAAGAAAAGTCAGTGCCTGAGTAGTTCTGAGTTAAAATGGATGTTTCTACATATCAAAATCAAACCATTTGCTGTTACAAGACACCCTAAATGTAATCTAATAAGAGCCATGGATTTGGTAACACTTCAGTTTTAATGCTATCACACTGATGTTGCTCTCCCTTTGTCAAGGCAGGCTGACATGATGGAAATCACAGTTGTAATCTGAGGCCAAAGGGAAATGGATGATTGTATGTATACAGTCTGACCATGGAAGTCATTTCACATTTTTTTCAAGCCTCTTTTTCAGAGGTCTGCACTTGACCGAACATCCGTAGCCTGGTGTTGTCCGAGAGTTGGTTGGACAACCACATGATCAAAGGGTAGGAGTGCTAGAGTATATAAGCTTGAATGTGCCGAATCCTTTTTCTTGACGGTGGGGGCAAAAGCAAGCCAGACATGCCCGGTATTTCATGACTGGTCTGGACCCAGTGTAGTAGCACTAAGTTTAATAAATGAACCCATTGTCCCGCGTGCAGCCCGCGTTGCGGCTGCGGCAACCTCAAAACCTCTCCAGCGCGCCAAACGCCTCTCCAACTCGGGGCACCACGCGGCTCCCGGTGGAGGACGGTATATTCCCTCGCACACCTGGACAAGGCGGTGGCAGATCCCTCCCACCGCCAACCGAATTAATGCTGAATTTAAGGACATTACTAAGACCTGGTCAGTCCTAATTGTTAATAAGATGTTCTGGGTGAAAACGATCAGCTCTCAAAATAGTGTGCTCATTATAGTATAAAACATTATAAACTGAATACTATTTCAACAATGTTGACAAAATGCAATAAAATAAACTGCATCAGAATATTCTGAATTAGAAAGCCAGGAACTCCAGCCTGGTCACGTGATCTGGCTTCAAGGATGCTCACAAACAGGACACTTTTTTGCCTCTTCTGCTCAAGACGATTTCCAAAGATGAACTTGTCACTGGCATGCATAAATAATTTTGTGCTAGTTTAGAAAGTCGGGGGTAAACCTTGTGCAATTCCCCCCAACACCAGTCCTCTGGATCCAAAATGTTAGATTGAAGGTAGGACAAAAGCATCGGTTTCATCGTCTTCAGTTGTTAGTATGGTGTTACTGAGCAGGTGGAGGGTGGGTTTGATGAAAGAGCCACTGATGTATGTCTCTTCTGAGAGAGCACCAGTGACCTCTACCAGTGGAACAAGTGTCTTGTTGATGGACTGTAGCATATCTATGTCCTTCCATATGCGGATGTAATGTCTGAGCTTTTTGTTTGCAGGAAGAACCTGGGCAATGGCTTTCTGCTGATGCAAGATGTGCAGTAAAATGCCGAATTTGACCGAATAACAGACATGCTATTTGTCTAAACATTGAGACCTTTTCCTGTAGTCTTTTTGTTTTGTTTTTAAGGTATCATATACATAAACAGAGTCAAAGTAATTTGCCTATGTTAAAATTAAATTTAATATGCTGAATGTTCAAACTAATTTAAATGACTACTGTTACATACTAGTACCTGTTAGAGTAGACAATATTTGTATTCTACTCTTTGCGTGTTCAATTAACTGAATGGTGAGATTCTGGTGAAGAAGTCCCTTTGCAAAGGTATCGTTATAACAGAAGCTTCTGGTCACACAAATGAAGTCACCCAAACAGTGTTCTGTTCAAAAGTGTGCTCCTCCTTCAGCCCACAGTACATTTATTTGCAACTCAGTGAATACAAGAAAATCCCCCCTTCTGTTCCCATCAGCAAGTTCAGCAAGTTCCCATAGGTATAAATCAGATTAGAGAAAAACAATAATACATCAGCCTGTCCCTCCCCTCTTCCGACTGAGACCGGTACTAGACTACACTCCCTTCTAGATAACAGTGGAAGAGAAACCCGTTGCCCTTTTCTTCTCAGGCGAAAGAGACAGATAAGAATACAATACTATTCATTGAGCCATACTGAGTTAACATAATTATACCTACATCTACACAGTTATAACTAAATTCAAAATGGTTAAAATATAAAGTAAAACAGTAAAAATGTTAACAATGTCAACATTCCTTCAATTGGGCTCTAAAAAGAGCCCAAAACAAACATTTTTACAAAAAGATGCCAGCAGGATCCTCGTCCCTCTCATTGGATGCGATAGAAGACACGTATGATTTAGCAGAAGCCACCATCATATGAGAGGACTTATTTTGTACATCATGTTTTTCAATAGCAGTGGTAATAAGTCTTTGGCAAAGAGAACGAATACATGGTATTAAACAACATCCACAAATTGTTAATAATGCAGTGAAAACAGCTGCAGATATCAAAATTGAGGAAATCAAAGCTTTATAGCGGCCAAACACATTCATCCAATTATCCCATACAGAAGTATCTACACCGGATTGCTCTTTCATTTTCTTATTGAGTGTTCGCAGCCCTTCAATTGCAATTGTCAGACTTCCATCTGGAGCAGTATTGTTAGGAATAAAAGTGCAACACTGATTTCCAAACATTGAGCAAACTCCGCCCTTTTCTGCCAGTAACATATCTAGTGCAATTCGATTTTGGAATGTCATCAAAGATGTAGCGGCTAACTGGCCGCGTACAGCCTCAAAGCCAGACTGAGTCCAATTTCCTAGCCTTTGTACATTATAATGTATATAATTAATTCTATCTACATTTTTGTTTATGGTGCACCACCAGCAAATTATAGATTCGAATCCTGAGAGTACTTGATCAGTTAATTTGTATTCATCTGGCACACCTCTTGGTACTCCAATTGCATCAATGTAGGTGGGAACATTCTACTCTTGCCAAGAATGTCGTTTGGTCCTCTGAAAAGAAGGAGGTTTTGGTTCCCAATTATCAATCATTTGTAACAGGTTATCAATAGAGATGGGGTAGATTTGTACTGGCATGAGAAGGGTTATGAGGGCACAATATCCTTTTGTATTTAAAGGCAACTTATCAAATATTCTGTTAACACCGCACCACCAGTATATGTCCGCCCTGGATCGTGGTTGGAACTTCTGTCCCACATCTACTATTGACACGCACTGAGTGATGTAATTTAGTTCCCCCAACTGTTCTCCAATACCTGTCATTTTAATACATGAAAAATTACCATTTGCAACTGTGTTTGAAAATACTGGTTTAGTTTTCTGCCAATCGACGAGGGGATACACCTTATCCCATTGCGAGCATTTGACATTGGGGACAGTCTTATTCATTAGTTCCATTACACAGTGATCATCTATTTTAGCCGGAATGATTCTCAATAAAGGACGCGGACCTACACATACCACACAGTTATTTTTATCAGAGGCTCGAGCCGCTTCGTTCACCAATAATAGCCAATTGTTAAATCCTGTTGTAACCCGGAACCTTTCAACTATTCCATCAGTCGGTACGCTGACCGCCTTCACTTCGCTCTCCATTGTGTAGTTAGTCATTTTTGGCTGTTCTAAATTACTCATTGTTTTATTTACGCATACTAAAATGGGGAAATATGGGTCATATCCGGAGAACCAGGCTCACAACAGAAATCCAAAACAGGAGGCGTTATCAATTGTTGTGTTAGGCGACCGTAATTTTCCTTCTGGAAAAGTAAAGGTCATATAGAGTCGACCCCCCATATTACGCAATGTTATTCTTTTGCTAAAGAAGATTGCCTCCTCACTAGTTCCCGGACGCCAGTATCGTCCATCCTGTGTTGTTATTAGAGCATTCCAATCTCGTTGTACATGTCCTGTCAAATACCACCAGTAATTTATCCAATCCCCCCCTTAGTCTGTCTCCCCTACCAAATCCCTTTAAGGATTTAATAGGAATTTTAACAGAAGTGTTTGTATTTGGAGCAACTGTCACAGCAATTGATTTATTATAAGTCCAGAATATGACCCAGGGATTATATGGAGAATTAATACTTCGCTTAATACGATACGTTGTAATTGCGTTCAAAGTTGTGTCAAAAGGCTGACAAAAATACCAAGTCAATATGAGAAGAAATGTCGCGATGCAGCAGACGGATATATGTTTCTGCTTTGAAGCCATCTCGTGATGAAGTTCTTTGTTGAATGAAAAAAGTGTCGCAATAGTTCGTCTCTTCTTTTAAGGTCTCGGGTAGACTGCCGAGACCTTCGATATGTCACCGGGATTATTCTGCCCGAAAATGTGACTCTTCGTAAAATGATTGCCCAGAAAAAGGCACTTGATTTGATCTTAGTTGACTGATGTCCTCAAACGGCTGATGTCCTCAAACGGCAGCTCCGGAACCGGGCACGGATTCAGCTGACGTGGCTCCCAGGTCGGGACATCCGGTGATCGCAGGTCGGATTGCTGAGCCAGCAGGTGTCCCGGCCGGCCTGGTAGATGACAGGTGGTACCAGGTGTCCCCCTTCTTATGCAAGCGCACTGCACAAGACGTTCTTTCAGTTACCCGGTGAGGGCCCGTCCATCTTGGGAAGAACCATTTTCTCTTAGTCACCTTTAACCACACATATTCACAATCATTTATTTCTAAAGGAGCAACTGGCCACTTTTTTGTTAGCTTAGAAAATGTAGATACTAATTGTTTTAGTACTGGAGGTCCTTCAATGTGTGACTCTTCCAGCGGCGTATTTGGAGCCGGAAATGGTCTGTTTTTGTGACCTTCAAATGGAGTCCAGCCTTTAGCTGAGTTTAATGACATTCGCATTCATTAGTGCAAAAGGAAGGGCTTGTAGCCAATTCAAATTTGACGAGGCCAGTGCTTTAGCTAATTTTTCTTTAATATTTCTATTCATTCGCTCAACCTGTCCTTGAGATTGAGGATGATACACTGATCCAAAAGTGTGTCTTAGCCCCAATGCTTGTTCTACTTCCTGTAGATGTTTATTTTTGAAATGAGTCCCATTGTCTGATCTAATTTTCCTGGGAAACCCATGTGATGGTATATAATGATTAATCAAATGTTTTACCACAACCTCTGCTGTCTCAGATTTACATTGATATGCCTCCGGCCATCCGGAAAAGGAATCCACAATTACCAACAAATATCGGTATCCTTCCACTGGTTTAATCATATCTGTAAAATCCATTGAGATTACTTGTCCTGGAGCAGTCACTTCTGGATCATGAGTGCCAGGAGGAGGTTTGGATGTCATTTTACTGTTAAATTTGTTACAAACACTGCAGTCCTGCAGTTCATTTTTAACAATTTGTCTCATGTAAGGATGCCACCAGTTACATAATCGTCTCATTATTTCCTCTGTGCCAACATGGCACAGTCCATGGGCTTCAGAAATTAGATTTTTTAGTTGTTTCTGCGATGGGATATATTTACCTTCTTTTCCGCCATATACCTGTTTCATCCTTTTGTCCGCCTTTTGCCAGCCACACACTCTGTTCTTCCGGACTGGCCTTCTCCTGCCACAGCTTATTTGTTTCTATGGTTAGTTCTTGTCCTAATTCATCTTCGCTCACCATCAATTGAAGTGTTGGGCTGTAGCCCGCTGCTTGTTTTGACGCCTTGTCTGCTGAATCATTTCCTTCTGACACAAAATCATTCTTTTTTGAATGTCCCCTACATTTAATCACAGCCACCGCTCTAGGCAATAGCAAGGCGTCTTTTAGATCAAAAATATCTTGATGGTGTTTGATCGGTGACCCTGAAGCAGTCATGAAATCATTTCTTTGCCATTCTTTTATGGCTTTGTGTATCACTATATGTGCATACGCCGAGTCAGTGTAAATGTTTACAGTTTTATCTTTTGCTATCTTTAGTGCAGCTGTCACTGCCACTATTTCTGCTCTTTGAGCTGACTGTGGCCCTGTGAGTCTATCTGCCACTATCAAGTCAAAAGTTGTTCCAATCATCTGTGTTACTGCAAAACCTGACTGGAGTCCATCATTACCCTTAAAACAACATCCATCAGTAAATAACGTCATTTCTGCGTCGTCTATCGGGATGTCGTAAAGGTAATTTCTCAGTGAGTTTTCTTCCAAAACACGCTGAGTGCAGCAGTGGGATTGTCCCTCCAACATGCCTTCTGCCATGTTAATTCCCTCATGTACAAACAAAATGTGAGGTTGTGTCAGGACTGATTCAATCTTTCTCTGTCGTCCCCCCGTCATAGTAAATGCTTGGCTGGTTACGTACTGCACTGTACTATGTGATGTACGTACTGTAAGCGGGTGATGTAGCACAATATGAGATGTTTTCTGAATCAAGCGAGCTAGTGCTGAAGCAAAAGCTGCACAAAGAGGATGACGCTGTTCATATTTCTCAAGAGGTGTTGATGCATAAAGACAAACATGTCTATTACCATCTTCCCCCTTCCGAAAAAGAACAGCCGACACACTGCTGGATTTTTCAGAAACATCAAGGAAAAACATGTTTTTGTAATCAGGGACGACAAGAGCCGCTGCCGATGACAAAAACTGTTTCAGCAGAACAAAAGAGTTCTCAGCAGCTTGTGTCCAATTTAGAACATGCGACAGGTTCCTCATTCCTTTTTCATTCACTAATTGTCTGAGAGAGTGAGTCAGTTCCGCAAAATCCGGAACATGATGTCTGGAGTAGTTACACAGACCCAGAAAAGCCAACATTTGTTTCACATTTGTCGGTTTGGGATGATGCAAGATGTCATCTTTGTGTGACGGAGAAATACCTGTTCCACGCTTTGATATAAGTCGACCCAAGAAGGAAACCTGAGGTCGGGCAATTTGGAGTTTGTCTTTGGAGCACTTCAAACCCACCGAAGCCAGGTGGCTCAAAAGGAGCTGTGTAGCTTGTAGGCAGGACTCCTCAGATGGTGCAGCTAGGAGTAGATCATCTACATATTGCACCAAAAGAACATCAGTAGGAAGTTGGAGAGTTGACAGCAGCTGTCGAAGGGAAGCATTGAAAACTCCAGGAGACAAAACAAAACCCTGTGGTAGCCGGGTATAGGAGTAACACTCATCATTCCACGTAAATGCAAAATACTTCTGCATAGACTAGTGAAGAGGGATACAAAAAAATGCATTTGCAAGATCAATGCAGGTGAAATGTGTATGCAATGGAGTAATTTGTGACAGCGCAGAATGCGGATTTGGCACCGGGAGTGCAGGTGTACTTTAGCATTAATAGCTCGGAGATCATGCACCATTCGAAATTTACCAGTATTTTTCTTTTCCACTGGGAGAATAGGAGTATTATAGGTAGACTTATCAATTTTACAAAGGACCCCCGCTTTCAGCAAACCCTCAATTGTTACTGAGATGCCAAGTCGCCCTTCATTTTTCATTTTATATTGTTGCACCCAAACGGGGTCATGTTTTAATTCAAAAGTTACTTGAGCAACATTACACAGGCCCACATCAGTCGGGTCAATAGACCACAGTGCAGTAGGCAAGGTTCTCAACATGTCACCAGCAAACTCGCTGTCAGATGTCTCCCTTCCATGATGCCGATCCAAAAGTTGATGTTCTAAAACAGACATGGAGGCAAACAAGTCAGATTTAATCCAATAGGCATCAAGAGATTTGGAATAAAATAAATCTGTGTGTATAGAGTGTTGCCAATCAGTTGCTCTTGTGCAGGTCAGGACAAATGGACCCAAATCTTTTGCCGTATGCCGGGATGACACCATCAGTGAAATATGAGGATGACATGCCAGCATAGATTCATCAGGTGGCTCCGCCATCTTGTACCATCGAGATTGTTCTTCAGTCAGATTAACAGAAAATGCCACGCCGGGTTTTCCTGCAAACAAATCACCGACACGCAACTCCCAGGCGTTGTCAACAACTGTACTAAAAGCTTCACTGTATATCTCATCACTTCTCCTGTCATAGAATAATGTGCAATGCATACAGTCAGAAACCATCTCATATGATCTTAGATTTCTCACCCAAGAAGACCATAGTTTCCAAAAGTTCTCAGCGTCCCTCCAGCCGGAAGAATCAGTGTCAATCTTTGCCCAGTAGATGTCAGCAGGGGTGCATGTCATGGCGTTTTGAGGCATCACTGCAAACTGGGTGGAGACGTTGGATGCGGATTCACCATTACAGTGATGAGTGTGTCCGTCTGGGAACTGAAGTGTAATTCCGTCCGGTCCACACTGGATCAATGGAGCAGTTTTTATGAGAAGATCCCTTCCCAAAAGATTCACAGGACAATTCGCAGCATAGACAAATTTGTGCAAAAAAGTCTGTGAGAAGCACTGTGTGTGAATCGGAGATGTCATATGCAAAACAGTCTGTTCTCCCTTAAATCCAACGAGCGAAATACCATCCGTGGTGAGCGTACTGTCAGGTGGCAACTTCATAATGGTAGAATGTCGAGCTCCAGTATCTACCATAAATGAAAAAACAGTTCCGCCTACCGTCATGTCAATCATTGGCTCCTGCATGCCATGACATGTGAATCCAGGATCCAGTCATTGCGGAAACTGTCCACCAGGTGGCGGCAGGAGCTGTTGGTAAGGCACAGGAGGGTATTGTTGTTGTTGTGATGCAGTCGGGCGTGTGGAAGGGCCCCATGAGCCACGTCCCCTTTGCCGGTAGGAGCCTCGTCCTCTCTGTTGACGCCTCCCCCTTCCTCGCACACGTGGGAACTGCCGGCAGGCATTTGCCCAGTGCCCAGAACGGCCACAACTGAAACACTGGTCTTGGTAAGGAAAAGGCTCTGACTGATACAAAACACACCCTCCCATGACATTATCAGATGATGACATTCCAGTAGAAGCCGGAGGAACAAAATCCTCCTGTTTTTTTAAAGTCTGCAATTGTAAAATCGCCAATTGTTTTTCAGTACTTAAATGTTTTTCAGTTTTTGATTCGACATCTTTTGCATACCTTCTCAAATGGTGTTTCAGATGAGATAACCACCTGTCATGGTCGGTTCCAGGCAAATCCGGATTCGCGTCCATAGCCTGCACAACAGACTTAGGCACACCCCTTAACACCGCAGCTCGAAATATTTGTGAATACAGTGCAGAATCATTTGGCAAGTGACCAGTCTTTAAAGAAAAGTCCACAAGAGCACGGTCAATAAACGCCGCGGCCTCTTCGTCAACTTTGAGAGCAAATATCAAGTCAGAGATGACAACTTCCGGGAGTGGGAACAATTCACCAAGTGCTCCAAACAGCATTAAATAATTATCACGTGATAATGCCTCACCGTCACTCAAAGATGACATCCCTGAATTAGTCATCAACACTTCGAGTTGAGACAGAGGACATGCTTGTGTCAAAAGCGTACGTATATCTCCTGCAGTTAAAATCTGCCCAATCACCTCCCTCTGTAGCGACCGCAGCCAATTCCCCCCCCCCCCCCGTCTGCATCGGAGGAAGTTTTTTTACAAGCACGCACAAATCAGATGGCAAATAGGGTCTATATACAGTAGCCGAATTACCGGTGGCTGGATCCACCTTTGTCAACATGGGCGCTTATGGGAGTTTATCGGATGCGCTAAGGCCACGTTGTCCCATGACGTAACCAACAGCACATGTCAGATCAGCTAACTGTTGTCGAATCTCTACAATTTGACAGCTCTTCGTCAATGCATCAGAAATTTCATTAGTCATATCACGTTCATGTCGTTGAAACAATTCATCACGTTCCGCCCTTAATAAGCGGCCTTCTTCTGTCAATTGGTCGTTCGCAGCCTCCTCAAAGCGAGAAAGAATCACACGCCATTTGTTACGAATAACCTGGGGCACTTCAGCGTGTCTAGTCAGTTCCAATTGAAAAGCACCCGCTTGGTTCAATTTTTCTTGCGGAACATCCTTCATCATCAATATTTCGTCTAATTTACTCTCCAATTGTTTCACAGAAGCGCTTACGCCAGCTGCTAAGCCGTCTGCCGCGGCCTGCAAATTAGATCGAATTGGCCGAGAATTTATATCACATTTTCCACCATTCCAATCCACATCGAGATTACCACCATTCACCTTTAAAATCGGCGCTTGCAAATTCTGTGGCATTTGAACCGCAGTTTTGTACGGTAATTCAGTAAACGGGTTAATAGCTTCCACAGGAGCTGGAGTCATTTTAGCATCATTACCAGCATTTGCTAAGGCCCCCCGAGCGGTTTTTACAGAACTACCCAAAGCAAACAGTCTAGCATTGCACATCAATTTATCCACTTTTTTCCGATTTTGTCTAACTCTCCTTCCATTCAAAGAAAATACAAAAGTCTGACGTACCATTTTGTCCAGCGAAAGCCGTTTTTTCACGCATGCAAATTCCACTGCTTTCATCAAAGCTACCAAACAAACAGTGGATGTCAAAGGTGGAAACCACCCTTTGTCACAGCCCGCCGTTATCCAATCCATTATTAGCTTTTTCATTTTTTGTCGATGTTTTTCGGGCATTGCTTCGACAGCAACATCAAATGCAGTCTTAACTTGTATATCTAAACACAAATTCCGGCTATGAACCGGAAGCGCATTCAGGTCAAACCATTCTGTATCTGTATCTGTGTCAAAAACGCCCTCCATTTTTTTTGTAGTTCTTTATTTTTTACTTTCGGTTTCTATTCTACGCAAGTAGTATTAATATTTATCAATACAGTGACGTCTCACTTTTAGTATAATAGTTCAATAGGTTAACACCGATGGCCACACAATAGACACACATAAGAATCACGTGACCTCTCGTTTATACACAGCGGTTATCCAATCCCGCTGAGCTAAACTGTTCTCAATATATTGCAAAATTTTTGCAAGGCGCTCATTTTCAAAATAACTCGTCACGCGCTATCGAATTAAACCGTAGAACAAAAGGAATTCATACGGTAATCCTGACCTCAAAACTACAAAAGTAGGAGCGCCAAAATTTTAACTAAATCACGTAATCTCTCGATTGCAAATACAGTGACACAAAATCCAATTATCGCTGTAATCAACCTGGACCCCTCAATACTGTTCAATTTCAAACAGGCACTTTTTCAAAAAACATATTACATGTAAATAGACGTTCTCAATAAGAGTCATGAGCAAATATCGATATTAGTCCCCAATCGGCCAAACTGCTAAAAAAGCAGAGCGCATACCATAATCTTCGCGATCCTTAGTAGAAGAAAGACTTCTTACGTCATCCGGCAACCCTTTTATTCAATATATATTATGGTCTAAGGATTCTTCGTAGCGAGACGAAAACAAAACAAAACAACAACAAAAACCACTACTTCATCCTGCACAAAAAAAGCTTTTTCTCTAGGTCTGCATTTACGTCACTAAAAAATGCACCACCCCACGACGTGTCCAGTTCAATATCGTAGGAATTATCCCAACTCACAATAGAACGACATCAAACTACAACTTGTTCACACAGATCTCATTTAAATTTTTAGACAATTTAGAAGACGAAAAACCGGCTATAGCGCCTCCAAACAGACAGAATTTCTCTACGTGGATAAAAATCTCCACTTACCGGAATTAATATGGCGCCAGAAATTCCGCCCGTCCGGGAACGCCGCAGCTTTGTTAAATCGTCAAAATACCACCATCCGTTAGAATTCAGCGTCGGGGATCACCATTTGTTAGAGTAGACAATATTTGTATTCTACTCTTTGCGTGTTCAATTAACTGAATGGTGAGATTCTGGTGAAGAAGTCCCTTTGCAAAGGTGTCATTATAACAGAAGCTTCTGGTCACACAAATGAAGTCACCCAAACAGTGTTCTGTTCAAAAGTGTGCTCCTCCTTCAGCCCACAGTACATTTATTTGCAACTCAGTGAATACAAGAAAATCCCCCCTTCTGTTCCCATCAGCAAGTTCAGCAAGTTCCCATAGGTATAAATCAGATTAGAGAAAAACAATAATACATCAGCCTGTCCCTCCCCTCTTCCGACTGAGACCGGTACTAGACTACACTCCCTTCTAGATAACAGTGGAAGAGAAACCCGTTGCCCTTTTCTTCTCAGGCGAAAGAGACAGATAAGAATACAATACTATTCATTGAGCCATACTGAGTTAACATAATTATACCTACATCTACACAGTTATAACTAAATTCAAAATGGTTAAAATATAAAGTAAAACAGTAAAAATGTTAACAATGTCAACATACCCTACACATAACTTTTAAATTACCTCTTAATTGTGAAAGCACTAGACAATATTACAATATAAATAGCAATGATAGCAATAATATGCTTGCAAAATGCATTTAAAGTAATTTTTAACAAAATTGACATGACATAATGTTGTATCCACAAGAAATTTAGAAACTTTTTGTTACTTGCGACTGCCACCTCTGGCCTAAAGAGTATCTGGAGCCTCTGTGTCAAGCTCATGCATGGTGCACTTGAATAAACTCTTAAATTTTTTATTTTTCTTGGAGTCTGAGCTGGAGTTTAGGCTCGGCTCAAAGAACGCACCCCGCCCCCCGTTTTCATCCTAATTGTATCGTACGTTAACACTAAATATCCGCGGAGATAAGCATGAGTTCACCCTCTATCTCGCCACCCCTCCCCGCCCCCAAGAAACTGTGGAATGTTTGCCCCAAAGACTACACACTGAAGGGAAAATACAAGCTGATAGGCGCAGTAACAGTTAAAAAAAAAAATAAATAAGGGTAATTTGTACTTGTTTGGGCATAGGTGGAGCATCATAATGTAGAAATAGCTAATATTAAAATGTTAAACTCCACAATGCACTTTTAAGTTAAGGCATGGGGGCACAAGCCAATGTCTTCTTGTGCCGGTCCCAAGCCCGGATAAATACAGAGGATTGTGTCAGGAAGGGCATCCGACGTAAAATTTGGGCCAAATCAAACATGCGAATCAACTGTATGACTTCCATACTGGATCGGTCAAGGCCCGGGTTAACAACGACCGCCATCGGTGCTATTGACCTACAGGGTGCCGGTGGAAACTGGACTACTGTTGGTTGAAGAAGGAGATGAGGAAGGGGTGTTCGTAGGAAGAAAGAGAAGAACACCAAGAGTAGTGACTTTGAATGTTGGAACTATGACAGGAAAAGGTAGAGAGCTGGTTGATCTGATGAAGGTGGACATACTGTGTGTTCAGGAGACCAGGTGGAAAGGGATCAAAGCTAGAAGTTTAGGAACAGGGTTCAAGTTGTTAGATCATGGTGTAAATGGGAAGAGAAATGGAGTAGGAGTTTTTTTTTAGTTAATGGTTTTATTGAACATATAAACATAAATAAAACACAAAACAAGTATAAAATATAAGTTGAAGTAAAAAGAAAAACAAGAATAGGAAGAAAGAAAAGAGTTTATATGTTCAAAAGGGGTAAGAGGAAGTTAAAAACGTATCGAGTCCTACCCCTTATTTGTTTTATGTTGATACAATGATAAGGTCAAGTCGTTCCTGTAACGTAACGTTTTTGCACAGCCTCTACCTTGGATCCTGTCTGAGGTGGTAGACTCAGGCCTCTATTGATCTTGTGTTTAGGGCCTCTTCTTGTGGCGTCAGTTGCAAATTGAGACGCACACACCAATTACAAATTTGTGTGTCGGCAGGCGAGTGTACAAGGTATCCTGGGTGACCTTATTTTCATTTCCCAAAAAAGAGGACACTCAGCCTGACCTCGAGTACCTGATACAGTGGAACCTCAGAGTTTTTTTTCTTTTTTTCTTCTTCTTCTTGAGAGCTCAGTATTGTTCATTCGGTAATTTTACCAATTCGACATGTCATCATCATTGCTCTTTTGTTATTTTTTATTTTGTATGTGTGTGAGTATGTGCATGTGCGTGCGTGTGAGTGTGTACTCATTAGTTCACCTAAAACATATAAAAAAATCCCATACTGTTCACCTAAACCGAATACTTCAGAATCCAGCTAGAGTCGTGTTAGGAGACCCGAAGAAGGATCAAAGAAAAGAAAGGAAAGTGAAATCCAGCACCGACCAGACATCAACCCACTGGGTTACCAACCAGAGTCTTTCACCAACCCCAGAAACATCAAAATTCCAACAAATTAGGGAGACCTCAAGAGACCAAAGGAGAGTCCGAGTAAAGGAAGGAAAGATAGATGAAGCAGAATACGATCCACAGACATCAGCTTCCACCGATTCAACGACCAGAGGAAGAAGCAGATTGTGTTTGAATTTCGATAGATGCTGGTGTAGTGGATCTGGCATGCATGAGAACCTCCACCAAAGAGGGGAGCCGTCGACCCCGGCCAGGACAGAGCAAGCACAACCCCCCAGGGCCTCCAGGCCACAGTAGCGCCAAGGGACAACCCCTGGGCCCCGCAGGGGCCACCGGCCGGAGAGCAAACCCAGGAGCCAGGAGCGCCCCCCACCCTAACACGGCACGCGCCCCCAACCCAACGCAGCAGGACGGGGCACGGCAGGCCCGCCAGGCATCCCACCGGCCCACATATGCCTCGGAGTTTGAACTCATTTTCGGAGTTTAAACACCCAGGCAAAGCAAGCTAAGCCGAACGTACCTTGAAAACGGGTAGCCGAGTGAAGCCGAGCAATGCTCAATTCTCACGTTGCGGTAGTTGAGACGATGCACTGCTCATTTCCAGTCAGATCGTGAATACTCCCGGAGGTGCTCCATACTCGCGAGTGCATTTAGATTTTTCCACAACAATATTTTTCGCCATGGGCCCAAAGAAAGACAATGCCAGTGGCAGCAAAGAGAAACATACAGTGCTACAAACCACAGTGGAATTAAATCAAGCTAGCAATAACAATGCCAAACACCATGTGAAGTGAAACAGCCAGTTAATTGAAGCACATCCACAAAGCCAATCTTTCCTTTTGCACCATTCTTTGTGAAAAGTACGAATAATTCTCTAGTCATTTTTAATTGGGATATGAAAATCACCAAATGTTGTCACTTGTAAACCTATAGGTAGTGGAGGCTTTCTGAAATGAAATAAATCGTAAAAATAAATAAATAAATAAATTTAAAAAAGCCAAACGGTTTCAGCTTTCATTTGAGCCTGGGGTAGGCAGTGCCTACCTTGCCTATCCTGACCGCACGTCACTGGTCACAAGGTGTTCTGCTCACATTATCTAAGGACTATCAGACCCTAAGACTCCCAGAAGATGGTCGTGATAACCACAACTATTCATTTGTCAGAGAGGGAGAACAGCCATATTCAGCAAATCACCAGCAACGCAAGAGGGCTCCAGGTGGCGGAGTGGCACATCGCTTGCCTACGATACAGGTTGCCGTGGGTTCGCTTCCAGACCATGTTTGTCTGTGTGCGTGTTTGTGTGAAAGACAGCTGTAAGCTAAGAGAACTGAGCAATTTGCTGTTGGAGTTCAATTCTGCAAAGAATCAAGGATATTTGCATGGTCTCTCGTACCTCGTACCGGTTCACGTTACAAGCAGGTAAAAGGTGACTTTCCCCCCATTCGCATTCTTTCTGGATTTTGTTGAAACACAAGCAAAGGCAAGCAACGACCCAAGTTTCAATCTACAAACGCTGGTCACCACTTGAGTTAAAAAGAACAAGAATCTTGAGAGTCAGAGTACCAAAGTACCAAATTATCGCAGAACGGTGTCGGTGCACAAAACTAATGTTACTACTCCCACCTGATGAAGGACCAGACAAACATTGTCTTGTACATAATAAACCACATGCTTTACAAGAGTGCAGGAGCTTCACAGAGAAACCTTTTGAGGAACGCGAGAGCGTACTAAAGCAACACATCTGTTGATGCAGTAGTAAAGTGTGATGCAGTAGTGACTGTGATGCAGTAGTAAAGTGTTCAGAATGCAACAGTGATAGGCACACACACAGCCTTGCACTTTGACACACCTCTTCCCCCTAAATTCCCCCAACCTTCAGTTGATCACGGCAGGGAGAGTCGAGAAGGACAGAAGGAAACAGTTGTTTCGAGTTGTACCGAGGTGTGTGGAGAGGGGTTCACTGGGAAGTCATGCTCTAAAATATGCTTCGTCTACCCTGCCAGTGACTCCAGTATGAGTAAAAGAATGTATGGCATGCTGGTTGACCATTAATTGAGTGCAACATAATACCGAACAAATGAGACAAAATTCCTACTCCAGCTGCACCACCTGCAAGGCATCACTTGCAAGGTACCCTAGACAGCAATGCTGAGATTCTGCTACTCCTCGGACAAGACATACTAAGGGTTCATAAAATACGCAGTCAAATCATTGGCCCTCACGATGCACCATATGCTCAGAGATTGGATGGGAGATACTCATAAACCTCCACAAGTTACCTCTCTTAAAACTCACATCCTATCAAATGGGAGGCCCACCCATTTCCCACCATGTGAAAATAAATTTGCTGTCAAAGTATACACTCATCTTTCAAAGGGACAACTGTCAGGTACCAGTATTACAAATGTGAAAAGCAACACACAAAGTGAGACAATGGGGAACAGTGTCTTCTGCCAAACCAAAAACGACAACAAGCTTGCACCGTCAATGGAGGACCTTGAAATTATGGAAAATTTGTTTTTCCTGGATGAGACACGAAGCTGAGTTGCGCCCCTGCCATTTCGCCAGCCGAGGGCGTTGCCCAACAATTGCCAGTACGCAATCAGCCCCCTCCACTCACTGGAACGCACTCTTGAGAAAAAAAACCCTGAGATGAAGGCTCATCTTATGGATTTTATGTGGAAAATGTTGGACAGTGGACATGCAGACCTTTCACCCCCAGTTCAGGATGGCAAGGAGTATTGGTACTTACCATAATTTGGAGTGTACCATCCACAAAAGCCGTCACAAATGAGAGTGGTGTTCGACTTTAGTGCACAGTTTGAAGGTACAGCCCTCAACACCGTACTTAAACAATAACCTGTTAGGTGTGCTCATGAGATTCAGGAAGCATCCAATCACAGTCACTGCTGACATCCAGCAGATGTTCTATTGCTTCTTGGTGCGGGATGACTGCAGGGATGGAATAGACAAAGTCAGTTTCTACACGGATAGTAAAGTAGTCCATGGTTATATCCACAACCAGTCCAGGCGCTTTTATGTTTATGTAAACAACCGTGTCCGCCGTATAAGAGAATCAACCACCCCTGAGCAATGGCATTTTGTTGCAACCAACCAGAATCCGTTCAGTCCCAGCTACTTCGCTACAAAGCACATCGTGGTTCCATCAGTTATAAAAGAAAAATAAATACAACACACAGGTCAGTCATACATAGAAACATACAGAACGAAAAGGCATAGGCTGAAGCTTATTTTCGCCTACCCTTTTAACAAAATCAGACCACACAAAACGATTAACTCAAATATCACACATAAATAAGATTAACAAAAAAAAAAATCCACATTCTCATGTTTTTCAATAGCTTTACTTTTAAACAAAAGTTTAAAATTAAAAATGGTCTCACACCCTTTTAATTCATCATCAAAGTGATTCCATACCTTCACACCACTTATAGTAATACACTGATATTTTAATTTAGTCCTAGATTTTATTCTTTCAAAATGTACCTTCCTTCAGAGGTTGTGTCTATATTATTTTATCTTAAACATATTCTCTATATGACTAGGGAGCTGTTTATAACACAATTTATACATTAAAAGTGCAAATTTATAATTAACCAAGTCCTCAAATTTCAAAGCTCTTTACTTAATAAATAAATAAATCCCCTCCGTGAGCCGGCACCTTACCGTGGTGGAGGGGTTTGTGTGTCCCAAAGATCCTAGGAGCTCTATTGTCTGGGGCTTTATGCCCCTGGCAGGGTCAACCATGGCAAACAGGTCCTAGGTGAGAAGCCCAGGCAAAGCACGGCTCAAAAGACCCCTATGACGAGTGAAATAAATGGACTGTTGTGGGGACGGGTCCTGACTGTTGTTTGTGCATGTGCACCAAACAGCAGTTCAGAGTACCCACCCTTTTTCGAGTCCTTGGAAGGTGTGCTGGAGAGCGCTCCCTCTGGGGACTCCCTCATTCTGCTGGGGGACTTCAACGCTCACAACAGCCGCCGCCCCCCCCCCCCCCCCGATCAGAACCCGAGTGTTTTTTTGTTATTTGTTATTGGACTTCTGTGCTCATCACAGATTGTCCATAACAAACACCATGTTCAAACAGGGGTGTCCATATGTGCACTTAGGCCGCAGTTTGATGATCAACTTTGTAGTCGTGTCATTGGATTTGCGGCTGCATGTTTTGGACACTCGGGTGAAGAGAGGGGCGGAGCTGTCAACTGATCACCATCTAATGGTGTGTTGGCTTCGATGGTGGGGGAAGATGCCGGTCAGACCTGGCAGACCCAAACGTATTGTAAGGGTTTGCTGGGAACGTCTGGCGGAATCCCCTGTCAGAAAGAGTTACAGCGCCCATTTTCGGCAGAACTTCTCCCTTGGAAGGCGGGGGACATTGAGTCCTAATGGGCCATGTTCCGCGCCTCCATTGTCGAGGCGGCCGATCGGAGCTGTGGCCTTAAGGTGGTCGGTGCCTGTCAGGGCGGCAATCGGTAAGGGATGATGTCAAGCTGAAGAAGGAGTCCTATCTGGCCTTTTTGGCTTGTGGGACTCCGGAGGCAGCTGACAGGTACCGGCTGGCCAAGCGGAATGCAGTTTCGGCAGTCGCTCAGGCAAAAACTCAGTCATAGGAGGAGTTCGGTGAGGCCATGGAAAACGACTTCCGGACGGCTTTGAGTAAATTCTGGTCCACCATCCCGCGTCTCAGGAGGAAAAAGCAATGCACCATCAACACTGTGTATAGTAGAGATGGGGTGCTGCTGACCTCGACTCGGGACGTCGTGAGTCGGTGGGCAGAGGACTTTGAAGTCCTCCTCAATTCTACCGACGTGTCTTCCTTTGAGGAAGCAGAGTCTGGGGACTCTGAGGTGGGCTTTCCTATCTCAGGGTTTGAAGTCACTAAGGTGGTTGGAAAGCTCCTTGGTGGCAGGGCCCCGGGGGTGGATGAGATCTGCCTGGAGTTCCTAAGGGCTCTGGATGTTGTGGGGCTGTCGTGGTTGACGCCTCTACAAAATCGCGTGGACTTTTGGGACAGTGCCTCTGGATTGGCAGACCGGAATGGTGGTCCCCCTTTTTAAGAAGGGAGACCGGAGGGTGTGTTCCAACTATAGAGGGATCACACTCCTAGGTCTATTCAGGGGTGCTGAAGAGGAGGGTCCGTTGGGACGTCGAATCTCTGATTTAGGAGGAGCAGTGTGGTTTTCGTCCCAGCCGTGGGACAGTGGACCAGCTCTTCACCATCTGCAGGGTCCTTGAGGGTGCGTGGGAGTTCGCCCAACCAGTCTACATGTGTTTTGTGGATTTGGGGATGGTGTTCGACCGGGTCCCTCGGGGAGTCCTGTGGGGGTTGCTTCGGGAGTATGCGGTACCAAGCCCCTTGATACGGGTTGTGCCAGAGCTTGGTCCGCATTGCCGGTAGTAAGTTTCCATTGAGGGTTGGACTTCGCCAAGGCTTTCCTTTATCACCGATTCTGTTCATAACTTTTATGGACAGAATTTCTAGGCGCAGCCAAGGTGTTGAGGGGGTCCTGTTTTGTGGCCTCATCATTGCATCTTTGCTTTTTGCAGATTACGTGGTGCTGTTGGCTTCATCAAGCCGTGATCTCCAACTCTCACTGGAGTGGTTTGCAGCCGAGTGTGAAGCGGTTGGGATAAAGATCAGCACCTCCAAATCCGAGACCATGGTCCTCAGTCGGAAAAGGGTGGCGTGCTCTCTCCGGGTCGGGGATGAGATCCTTCCCCAAGTGGAGGAGTTCAAGTATCTTGGGGGTCTTGTTCACGAGTGAGGGCAGAATGGAGCGGGAGATCGACAGGCGGATCGGTGCTGCGTCTGCAGTGTTGCAGATTCTGTATCGGTCCGCTGTGGTGAAGGAGCTAAGCTGAAAGGCGAAGCTCTCGATTTATCAATCGATCTACGTTCCTACCCTCACCTATGGTCACGAGCTGTGGGTCAAGACTGAAAGAATAAGATCCCCAGTTACAAGCGGCCACAATGAGTTTCCTCCGCAGGGTGTCCGGGCTCTCCCTTAGAGATAGGGTGAGAAGCTCGGTCATCCGGGAGGGACTCAGGGTCGAGCCACTACTCCTCCGCATTGAGAGGAGCCAGCTGAGGTTGCTCGGGCATCTGGTTCGGATGCCTCCTGGACGCCTCCCTGGAGAGCTGTTCCGGGCATGGCCCACTGGCGGGAGGCCCCAGGGGACGAGCCAGGACACGCTGGAGAGACTATGTCTCTTGGCTAACGCCTTGAGATTCCGCCGGAGGAGCTAGTTGAAGTGGCTGGGGAGAGGGAAGTCTGGGCATCCCTCCGAAAGCGGCTGCCCCCGCAACCCGACCCCGGATAAGCGGTAGAAGATAGATGGATGGATTGATGGAAGGATGGATAGATGGATAGATGGATAGATGGATAGATGGATAGATGGATAGATGGATAGATGGATAGATGGATGGATAATTAAAGAAATAACACATTTGATGGTTCTCTACTATTTGACTTTTTTATTATTCTTGTAGCTCTTTATTGTAGAATAAATATTGACCTTGTATGTGTGGGATATGCATTCCCCCATATTTTCAAAAAATATGTTATGTAAGACAAATCCAAAGAATAATACAAAATATACAACGCATGATGATTCAAAAGATTCTTCGCCTTATATAATATGGCAATTGATTTTGCTGTCTTTGATTTAACATTATATATATGCATTTTCCATTGCAATTTGTAATCCAAAATAACACCTAAAAATGTCATATCAAAAACTCTTTCAATTTCCACTTCCCCTATTCTCAATTAAACTGTTGAATCCATTTTACGATTACAAAATATCATACATTTGGTTTTACTTGTATTTAAAGATAACTTATTCAGGTCAAACCATTTTTTAACCAATTTCATTTCACATTCAACATTAGTAATCAAATCATTTCAGTGGGTCCCAGAACAGAAAAAAAGTTGTGTCGTCAGGAAAAAGAATGCAATTAACAAATAAACAAATTTAGATACAAAAGATACATCATTCAAATACCAAATAAACTAGAGCTGCGGACAGCTATAAAGAGCCCTCACAGCCCGGGCCACTTTGGGGAATGTGCAGGTTGGGGTAGTGGCACGTTGGGGTAGTGGCACATTGGAAGCAGAATTGATAAAATCTTGAAATTAACTTTTTTTAAAGAAATATTTTAGATGAAATAAGTTTTTTTTTTTTACATGTCATGATGTTTTTAAGTTTTAAATTGTATGGTAAATTATCTTGCTTCACGAAAGAAACCAAGCTTTAATTGAGACTTTATTGGAACTGCAGGTCAAAAGCTTTTCCCAAATGAAAGCACAGCACCATTCATTAGTGCAACAATTGATGGAATGCATATTAAGAGTGACATGCAATTATGTCGGCGAGATCATACTTCACTGGATTGTACATGCCATTATTAAAGTTAACATAATAATATGGCGTAAAATCCACACAGTTATCAGTATTCACAAAAATATTCGCTTGTGCAAGGTGAGGAATCTCTACTTCATAAGATAAATACTGTTCATTCTAACCAATTGTAGAGAGAGGTTGGCATACAAAGCAATACACTGATTCATTTATAATTAAGTGCAAACTCTGGGGTATTATTGAAAACATTAGAAATAACCAAAGATTTTCCACATGCCTGTTTATTCCTATGTTGCACAATCCAATGGGCAGACACTAAGAATTATTTTATCTTTCCCTCTACATAGTGAACATTTTTCACTTCAGATGCTGGGCCTATTTCAATTTCATTACAAAAAATAGGGTGTTTCTCATGTACATTCTGACTACATTCATTGTAGTAGTTGTGCTTCACGAGAGATTTACAAATATTCTACTTTACTTTTTATAGCCCACTGCTTGGAAAAGCAATGGTTTGATTCAAAGCGCATACACATATCCGTCACAGTAGGACATTTGGAAACAGCTGTTTGAAATGCCTTAAATGCTCCTCAATTAATTGTTTCAGCTTGGTAAAAGTTGAGAGTGCAATAATAGGTGAAAAATGAATTTTAACTATCTCCAACAACTTAAGTAACAATTGTGTGTGAGCATTTTCTCCAGTTGTGTTGATGAGAAATGGCAGAATATTTAACATAACCAGCATCTGCCCTGCTGATTGTTTAAGTTTATTGTCATTTGATGACAGTGTAGCAACAGATATAGGGCAAGGCTTGTCCCTCATATCTACAGGAGAGTAAGGGAAACCAATAATTCCACTATTAAATGTGCCTAAATCTATGTCCAGAAAGTACAAGATACTTCAAAACACATTTGATTTCATATGGGGCAACACTTTCAAGAATTACATGCATGATGTATGATTAATGACATCAAAATGGGGACATTCTGTCAATTTACTTCTCCTGGTTATACCAAATGTTGTTTTTAGATGTTCTCTTAAGAAATCAGTACTTGCTTTTTCAATGTCACTGCCTTGACTATTATGTCTTGCTATTGTCCTTTTCACAAACAAATCTTCATTAAATTTAGTTTGCATTTCTTCGAAGTTGCATTCACACTGCCTACATTTACTGTAGGCAAACCCAACTCCTTCCTTAAATCCAGCCACTGCATGTTGTCTCCGCACACAGACAAAAGTGAGCCATAAATTGTCCTCTCACCATTTGAAGTATGAACCTGAACACCATTATACAGCTCATTCAAATCATGGTTAAACCTCTCAAGTATTTTATCAATACCACAATGGGAAAGATCTTTTGATTTTACCATGGCAAGCAGACGAATGGTAGCAAATCTTGATCTGTATTTAGGGTTAATGTTACCTAAAGAGACTCAGGTCCCTTATTGATCATTTCAAGAATTTTAGAATGTGAAAGCAGTTGCTCCAAACTTTTAACAAATGTTATGTAATGAAAACAATGTTCTCTTAGCTCAAGAACTCTGGAATCTCCACGCTTCACATAAGAGACTGTTTGTTTTGCAGTAACAATTTCTGGTTCAACTGGATGTAACAGTTCTTTCATGGTCTTGTCCTGTAAATGGGTTGTAGCAACAAACTGGTCAAATACCCTAATTGCATCACTCTTTAGTTGGTCCAGGTCTTCAGAATGACTCTCAAAGATGCTCTTCATTTTAAAATAAATATCCTTTAGATAAATAACAGGCAATTATGTAATGTGGCCATTAAATTGTGAAATGTGTTAGTATTATTATGAAAAGTGCTCATGCTATTCTTTAATATGTAACTAATAGTTTATTTTGATTAAATATTTCATAATGATTATTTTAACGTCATACTTTTTAATAAAAATCATATTAAATTTATTTTCCAAGGTTTTATAAGATAAGAAAAGTTTTTTTTAACAGTCTTTCATAATGTCCTTTTCCGCAATGGCCTTTCTATTATATAAAACAGCCGTTTTACAGCCGAATTTCTTGGTGTTGTCAATCAAAGTCAGTGGGTTGGGCCTCCTGTTTGATCCTCTACGATCAATTAGTTTTCCTAGACACGGGTCATGAAGGAACGATGGCGGACTTCAGCGGTATTTCTGCAGCTCTGCTGACTCGAGCTGATCAAATAGATCATGATAACTTATCACGAGATGATATTTTGACTCGTTTGAATACTATTTTTGAAATGCTCAGAATGGTAGTTGCTGTTCAGGAAGCTGACATCAATGACAACATTTTTGAAAGTTTGAGAGCAACTGAGCACCGGGTGCATATAGAATATGCACATGTATTGCCAACTTTCAAACTGTGACACAGCCTCATGCTTCAACCCTCTCTCCGGTGAAGGCCTTAAGACGTTACGACCCGATTCCAAAGGATTTGCTACTTCTCGGAGTACTTCTGAAAGTGACTTATCTCCCGCAGTGAGGAGTTCTACTGGAACCGCACAACCAAGCCCTTCACCTCCTCCTTGGCAAGCCAGACAGCACACCTCCTCACTGATACACGCACCTGCATCCGCCACACTGTCGCAAGTCATTAGAGAGCCCTTCATACCTCCTCCCACTCCCTACAACGGAGACTTGGGGTCTTGCCGGGATTTTCTTGTGCAATGTTTGCTGGTTTTCGAGCAGCAAGCACGCACTTATAGTTCGGACAGAGCTAAAATAGCTTACCTGATCGTCTGTCTTCGGGGAACCGCACTAGCTTGGGCGTCAGCTGAGTGGGAGCATCAATCAGCAGTGTGTTCAAATAATTCCAACTTCACGGAGGAAATGCGCAAAATATATTCGATCACCCTGTACGCGGAAAAGAGGCAGCCAAAAGACTGAGGTCGCTCCGTCAAGGCAGAATTCTGAATTGAATTCAGAACCCTTGCTGCCGAGAGTGGGTTTAACAAGGAGGCGCTTCAAGAAGTATTCCTCCGCGCTCTCAATGAGTCCCTAAAAGACGAGTTAGCCTCCCGAGACGAACCATCAAATCTTGACCAACTTGTCGACTTAGCCATTAAGATTGATTGTCGTCTTAGAGAGCGTCAGAGACAGCGACAATCAGCCCCTCCGACTAGGCCAAACTCTCTTGTGAGCGCGCAACCCAGTCAGCCAATTCTCCACCCCTGTTGGTGCAGTTTTTTTCTTTGTGAGTAAGAAAGATAAGTCCTTAAGACCTTGTGAAGGGAAAATAACCATGATGTGATATGTCCTCATGTAACCTCTTATATAAGGATATGTTGTTGTCCTGAACTGTTATACGAATCCAGGTGCCCAACAATTTGTGAATAAAGGGTGGAATCAGCCTGAGAACTCTTCCTTGTTTATATTGTAGACCTAAACATGTTTTCGAGGGTGCCTGGGAATTCTCGGGTTGTATGCCTTGTTTCTCACGCTCACCTCTCTTTGCTAACGAATAAAAGACGGAGCGGCACACGGTCCGGGCAGAGTCAGCTGCGGAATACATAAGATTGCCCAGCCGTTTTGCAGCTCGTTTTACCCAGACCGTCGGCTCTCCGGTCTAGTGTCAAGGTAAGCGCTGATGATGATTATATTCTGCTGCTTAGCGTTGAAGTGGGTTGATTGCTGTTTGCGGGGAATAAAAGGCACAATTATTCCAGCAAAGTATATCAGTCTCTGTGTATTCATTGTTGCCGCCGACCACTCACGATCCTGCATAAAAATATGAAAGTGAAGTAGTGTTTTCCACAAAACACCTTGTATAGACTATCATGGGCTGAATAACATACCAATAAAAAACAAATACCCCATCCCCTTGATCGAGTCAGCATTTGCACCTCTCCATGGTGCTGGTGTCTTTTCCAAGCTTGATCTGCGCAACGCCTATCACCTCGTCCGCATCAGAGAAGGTGATGAATGGAAAACGGCTTTCAACACACCACTAGGGCACTACGAGTACCTGGTCATTCCTTTTGGGTTGACAAACGCCCCCGCCGTTTTCAAGGACCTGGTCAATGACGGTCATCCTCCGAGACATGATTGACAAGTTTGTGTTTGTATATCTCGATGACACTTTGATTTTTTTCACAGTCCCTGCCCGACCATGTGAGACATGTGCGGCTCTTACGGATCTTGGAGAACAAGCTTTTTGTCAAGGCCAAAAAGTGTGAATTCCATGTTCCCAAAACCACGTTCCTCGGCTATGTCATTGCTAAAGGTGAGCTGCACAAGGTGACTGCTGTCTCAGAGTAGCCTAAACCTACCAACCGCAAGCAGTTGCAGATTCATTAAGAACTATAGTCGTGTTACAGCCCCCCTTACAGCCCTCAACTCCATTTCCGTCCCTTTCCGCTGGTCAGAGGAGGCTGACACCTCAAGAACCTGTTCACGTCTGCTTCTGTCCTTGTTCATACAGACCTGTCGAGACAGTTCATTGTGGAGGTGGACGCATCTGAGGCGGGAGTGGGGGTCGTGCTCTCCCAACGGCTACCTAAAGACGGTAAGGTACATCCATATGCCTTCTTCTCCCGTCAACTCTCCCCAGCAGAGCCCAATTACAGCATCGGTGACAGAGAACTCCTGGCTGTGAAAATGGCACTAGAGGAATGGCGCCATCTGCTGAAGGGTGCAAAACATCCATTTGTGGTGTGGACGGACCACAAAAATCTGGAATACCTGAAGACGGCAAAGAGACTAAATCCAAGACAAGCTAGGTGGGCCCTCTTTTTTGCTCGTTTTCATTTCACTTTGTCGTATATTCCAGGGCCTAAGAACACCAAGCAACATCGCTGGCTTTTCACCGTGTGAGTTTGCACTGGTCGATCGCAGCAGCTCCCAGGGTCATTGCGCACACCGGAGGAGAGGGGCGTCGCTTGGTGTACAACATTTAAGTGGGTCGAAAAAAGACAGAACTGCCGTGTACTGTAGTACAGGTGAGCAACTCTCCCGCAGCGCTTACACTTTTTCACCGGCATCCCATTGGCCGTGCTAAACATTTTAGCTAATGCTAGCACTATTGCTATTAACAGTTTTAAACACGGAAACCCTTAGTGCTATCTCCGGGTGGCGACAGACCTGTACAAGGACGCTGTGTGTGACTTTGCAGTCCGTTCCTGAAGCCGATTAGCTGGTGCGAACAAATGTATGTATTTATTTTTAAACGTTGGTAAATATGTGAATGTGCCGATTTAAAGTACAGCGCACCTTGTCCCGCCGTACGCATCCGTCCCCACCTGTGCGAACTACATTGACCATAAGGTGCAATCGCACCTCCAGAAAATGCTCATTTTGTCATGTCTGGGAAGATCTGGTTTTGGTTGAGGGTCCCGATTGGTCTTGAGTGGGTTCCAGCCCTTCCGGGTTGACTAATCCGGGCCCTCAGCCACTTATGCCTGGCCCCAGGTGTGGCTAGTTACCCAATTAGTGTGAGTGTATTTAATTCCCGGGTGGTGATCAGTCAGCGTGGGATCATTGCCGCTTGTCACGGTCACCCCCGGAGTTCTGTCTGTCATTTTGATTTTGTATCTTTTCAGTTTGTTGTTTAGTTAGCATTAACCAGTACCCTGGTTAGTGTTTTCTGTCAAATAAAGCACGCCAGTTTCGCACTCCTGCTGTGGTTCTCCTGCCTCCCTGCATTTTGGGTCCTCCACTTCACACGCCGACAGACACCACGCCGCGCCGTAACCACACCGTGACACATTTGGTGTTTAATGTAGTATGTACCATTGGCCAACATGCCTGCGGTGTGGGCACATTTAAATTTGCATTGTGCTTTGTTAAAATGCCAGTGCTAAATAAATATTTTATAATAATATTATAATTTTAATTAATTACAATAAATGCAATGATAGTAAAAATTGGCATAATTTTATTTTGGCGTTTCGGTTTCGGCCAACCATTTTCATTTCGGTGCATCCCGAGTCTGAATCCATCCTGGCGTCTGAGACTTATTGTGTGGAAGTGTTTAACTACCTGGATAGCAGAAAGGTTCTGTGAGGCCAGTACAGGCAGTGTTTTATAATGGAGGTCGAGGTGCGGGGCTTTGACCACGAGAACGCCTTCCAGCTTTTCTGGAGAGGAGAGAGGAGAGTGCGGCCTGTGTTTTTATCGACATATGACCTTGTCGCGTTAAAACCACCATGTTTGAAATTACTTTATACATCATGTCATGCTAATTTAGCAAACGTGTCAACTGATTTACAACAGAAACATTAACACTGACTCCATAAGGTTATATGTAGAAAAAAAAAAACTTACAGGCGGTTTAGGGGTTCCTGGTGAACTTGTATCCATGAGTCTCTGACTATTTCCTTTCTCCTCTCCTGAAAATCTGGAAGGCGTTCTCGCGCTCAAAGCCCCGCCCTTCCCCTCCACGTTAAAACACTGCCTGTACTGGCCTCACAGAACCTTTCTGCTATCCAGGTAGTTAAACACCTCCACACATTAAGTCTCAGACACCAGGATGGCTTCAGACCCTTTCTTTAACTTCGCTCCACCCCTCCACGTTAAAACACTGCTAATTAGGTTAAACTGAAACAAAGAGAAGTGAAACTGAAAACTAGAGAGTTGAAGCTGAAAACCTGAGTGTAAAAAACCCCCTGCAGATTAGCATTGAAAAATACATCATAACATGGATCTCACTCGGCTTCATGTTTCTGGGGTTGGGGAAGAATTCTGGTGGGTGGCACGGTGGGTGGTGTCTGGTCGGTGCTGGATTTCACTTTCCTTTGTTTTCTTTGGTCCCCTCGGGTCTCCTGACGGCGGTGTTCGGTTTAGGTGAACGGTATAGGTTTTTGGTGAGCTAACAAATACACGCACGCACGCACGCACGCACGCACGCACGCACATACACATACTCACCCACATACAAAAAATAAAATAAAATTATATATATATATATATATATATATATATATATATATATATAAAAAAGAGCAATGATGATGACATTACCGAATGAACAATACTGAGCTCTTTAAAAATAAGAAGAAAAAAAGAAGAAAAGAAAAATACATCATAACAAAAAAAACATGCTTAAAGAAAATAGTGGGGTTTTTTATGTCTGTACTTTACTTTTCAATATAATCTTTTACAATGCCAATACTTGTTTCAATGTCAATGCAGCTTTTTCCACAATGACAGCCCCAGTCACTTACTAGCAGCTCAACCTCAGTGAAAATGAAGCAGTTTTCACTGCTTTTCACTTTTCATTTTTCTTTGAATAAGTCGTTCATAAGGTGCTGGAAAACTTCAGGGATGTGAGTGAGTTCAAAGTGCATAACTAGACATTCAAAATGGCCTGTGGGAGTGTTGTTGGGAGTGCAGTTCTCCATTCACCGCCATCCAGAATGAGATGATAGGCGTTATGGAGGTCCAACTTGGTGAAAATCTGATCTTAACAGACGTATGAGAGATTGATGAGGGGCAAATGGTACTTGTTCTTTTCAAGAGTACTTTAACCTTTAGCTTTATTCCTTGCCACAAATTAATATTGTTTGGCCATAATTTTCTGTGCAGTGGAATCCAGCTGCGGGCACAGCAGGAACACACTTGTCAGACACGTCATTTCCGATATACACAAAGTACACAGTCAGTGTAATGTCTCATTTAGAAAGTACGTTTCTGTATGGTTTTTTTGACTCCTCTTCCATGTGTCCCTTTTCTTTCGCTCTAGTTTGAAGAAGCGTCAATCTATTCTATACATTTTTTCAACGCTACATTTGTCAGGCTATTCCCAAAAGAAGGTCTTATTAGTGTTACTAATGTAAATGGCTAAAAGTCAAATGTAGAAAGAATAGGAGCCTTTGTATATAAATATTTGAATATCACTTAGATTTTATATAGCGCCACTGGAAACTATGCACAAAGTGATGCATTTCTCTACCATGTGGAAAAAAAGAGGAGGCCTCAGATTGAAGGACCAGTGATCTTGGGGTCACGGTGATGTGCTAACTATACTGCGAGGGTTGTCACGTAGGCAGGACAATAGTGCCGACAAAAATGTCAGGTAAAAAACCTGGGACGACATGTGTCACTTTAATTCTGAAAGAGAGGCCAGTGCGGGAAGTTCTGTGTCTAGAGTGTCTGTCTGAATCCTCCTCACTTTCCCTCTAATCTGAAGGAAACCATTTGTGTCCAGAGCCAAATGTAGCTGCAGGGGGAAAAGGGGCAGCCTGACAGAAAACACTGATTTCCCGAGTAAAACCAAGGGAATAGGACACTTTAGGTCTGGGATAGTGAGACACTCACCCTCTGAGACAACGCTGATTTACAGGATGACAATTACAAAACAACAGATTAAAATGGAAAATAATCTAAATAGGCCTTCATTCAACTGATTTTTTTTCATTATTTTAACTTTTTGTTATTATTTCTAGTGAAATTTAAAAAATCAACTCTTAACATCTCAACTCCATGCATGCCTGTCCTTTACCATATACTACACTGTGAAGGTGCTTTTTAGCCAAATTATCCCAATTATAATAAACCTATAAAACATCATCATTATCATTACATTTTGCATGCTCATCCGCAAAATTATTTCAAAAAGCAGCTCTCAAAACTGCTTGTTCAGGGGTTTTTGCTTTAGTTACTTTTGGTTTGGTTTTATTTTGTCTATTGTACTAATTATAATCCCTCATGTGAAAGGGAAATTCATTTTACATTCTGCTGTATTACACAATTTTGTTGCACACCCTATATCTAGAGTAACCAGATTTTCAAAATTACAAACTGGTATGCTACAATTTTGCTCAAAATCAAATATACAATAAATTCTCACCAGGAACTATTTATAACAAGTGTATTTAATCGCTAGTCAATATGGTGATCGGTGGTTGTGTGATCACTTTAGCTATTGCTAAGTGCTCTCTTGGTTGACAGTTCAACAGTGCTAAACAACACAATGCACTCACCAATATCCAACCTTTTTTGCTCGGTCGACTGTGGTGTTTCCCTCATGTTGGTCCTGCATTGTAAGAAAAGCTGCAGCTTGCATTGGGTCTGACTGGCAACTGCAGTATTACTAGAACTATATTTCCAATGATTCTTAGACAGAAGCAGAAAGTAGTCCTAGTTCTGGTATGACGAAAACATGCCTGCTAGCGGATGAGAATAAGAACGCAAATATGAACGTGAAAGTAAATAGGAAGGAATATTAATTACAGTTAAATTCATTTGTAATTGGTTTATTGTATGAATTGCTATGACAACTGTGTGATTGACATACACGTGGTCCAAATAATTGGATTAAAAAGTGACACGCTGGGACAAGACCTGCGTAAAAGTGGTACAAAACAGTGTGGCTGGCAAAAATCCGCTGGGACTTGGGACACATGGCTCAAAATGAGACTGTTCCTGTTAAACTGGGACTTCTGGTCACCATAACCATATCATACATAGAAGCATGCAATGAAAGATGTCAGAGTGGGTTGAGAGGGGGTTGTGCCCTGGCGCTGCCGAGGCCTGGGTGGCCCCGGGGGGTTGTACTTGTCCTGGCCGGGGTCGACGGCTCCCTTCTTGGGTGGAAGTTTTTCATGCATGCAAGATCCACCACACCAGCATCTACCGAAATTCAAACACAATCTGCTTCTTCCTCTGATCGCTGAATCGGTGGAGGCTGATGTCTGTGGATCTCACTCTGGTACATCTACCTTTCTTCCTTTCTTTAGTCTTTCCTTTGGTCTCTTGAGGTCTCTCTAATTTGTTGGAATTTATATGCCTGGGGTTGGTGAAAGATTCTGGTTTGTAACCCTGTGTGTAGTAGGAGGTGTCTGGTTGGTACTGGATTTCACTTTTCTCTCTTTTCTTTGATCACTCCTCGGGTCTCCTGACACTATCAGGATTCTGAAGTATTCGGTTTAGGTGAAGGGTATGGGATTTTTAATAGGTTTCAGGTGAATTAATGAGCACAAACTCACACGCACGCACATATGCACACACACGCACGCGCACAAAAAATAAAGAGAGAGAGCAATGATGATGACATGTTGAATCGGTAAGATTACCAAATAAACAATACTGAGCTCTCTCAAAGAAAAAAAAATTATGACAATTTTTATTGTTATTGCATTTCTTATAATTTATTAAAATTATAATATTATTATAAAATATTTAGCCCTATTTAGCACTGGCATTTTAACAAAGCACAATATAAATTGAAATGCTTCCACACCACAGACATGTTACTGAAGTTCGCACCGGCGGGCACGGATGTGTGCGGTGCGGTGCAGATGACACATTTGTAGGCTATTTGGAGCGGGACATGGTGTGGTGCACTTAAAATCGGCACATTCACATGTTCACCAATGTTAAAGAGTAAACAAAAAAATTTCTTTGCACCAGCCAATTGGCTTTGGGAACGGACTGCAAAGTCACACACGGCGTCCTGTACAGGTCTATAGTCACCCGGAGATAGCAGTAAGTGTTTACTTGTTTAAAACTGTTGATAGCAATAGTGCTAACCTTAGCTAAAGTATTTAGCATGGCCACCAGGATGCAAGTGAAAAAGTGGAAGCGCTCGAGGGGCTCTCATCAAAGAAAAAAAGGAAGGCGCTGCTGGGAAAAAAATGGCTCACCTGTAATGCAGTTCTCAGCAGCGACGCCCCTCTCCTTCTCCGGTGTGCGCAATGAAGCTGCCGGTACTCACAAACGCCAGCGAGCAGCGAGGCGGACAACTCACCCCTGCCTTTGGTGTTTAATTCAAACAGATGCTTGATGGCAGCGTTTTTTTTTTTTTTGCTTGCGTCAACAACATTCTCTTTCGGCCATATTCTTTCATCTTTAATGTTATTTCGTCCGGATGCCGAAAATGCATATTGTTAATCTAGATTAATTAATTACGCGCAAATTAGTGCGTTAAAAAAATAACGCAATTGATCGTGTAACGTGTGTACCAAATCCAACCTGTTGCGAGGGTATACGCTCTATGCCTAATAATCTTTGGCATAGTGCTGCGTTCGGTCATGCGGTCATGTGACTGCATGGACCAATAAGAGCCGCCTATGGGCCGGAGTACGGAATCAGCCAGGGCACGCGAGGGGGAAATGTTTGTTGCTGCTCGAGGTGGGTTTTTAGAAAGTTTGTATCTTAAATATCGCTACTATGGCCTCAATACTTAAATGCCTATTTGTTAACTTGTAGAGCCGACTGCCAGTGCTGGACTGCCTCGATTGACCGTCGCATTTATTCGAAAAGTCGAGTGAGTTATGTTTTTAACATTAGCCGTTCCGATGGTATTACACGGGTCCAGATGCATTTGCTTCGACATGTTTCTCAATCACAGAAGTGATTGATGATTTTAATGATTCATCGTTAATAATTATTGTATGCGTTTTTAGCCAGCTTTGATTGTTTGAAATACAATGAACACTGACAGCACTTTTTACTCAATGAATGTGTTAATTTTGACATTTGAATGTAATTGAACTGTACTGTATGTGTTTTCTGTGGGAGTTCGCCCAACCAGTCTTCATGTGTTTTGTAGATTTGGAGAAGGCGTTCGAACATGTCCCTCGGGGAGCCCCCTGATACGGGCTGCTGGGTCCCTGTACAACCGGTGTCAGAGTTTGGTCCGCATTGCCGGCAGTAAGTCGGATTAATTTCCAGTGAGGGTTGGACTCCGCCAGGGCTGCCCTTTATCACCGATTCTGTTCATAGGTTTTATGGACAGAATTTCTAGGCGTAGCCTAGGCGTTGAGGGTGTCCAGTTTGGTGGCCTCAGCATTGCATCTCTGCTTTTTGTAGATGATGTGGTTCTGTTGGCTTCATCAAGCTGTGATCTCCAACTCTCACTGGAACCGAACCAGTGTGAAGCGGTTGGGATGAAGATCAGCACCTCCAAATCCGAGACCATGGTCCTCAGTCGGAAAAGGGTGGCGTGCCTTCTCCAGGTCAGGGATGAGATAATGCCCCAAGTGGAGGAGTTCAAGTATCTTGGGATCTTGTTTTAGTTTAATGTTGCTATTGTTAATTTTGCACAACTTTAGCACTTTCATATAGTACTTTATAGCTTTTTGATAAATGAATTGACATGCTTAACAGATTTATATTGTACAATATATTGTACAATACTGATGATGGATTAGAACTATTTTCTATTTATAATGCGATTAGTGTTATTTATGCGATTAGTTTATCTCATGCCATCCATACACCGAACCTCAGCTTGTGGAAGTTTAGATTAATTTTTGTTCACTTTTTTTTAAACAAAATTGAAATTTAGATTATCTTTTAAAATAATGCCTGGCATAATTGTTGATGTGCTTAAACTTTTTCTTTTAAATTACATTTATGAAGCGCACTTCAACAATAGAAATGTGGATTTAAAATCTTCTCTTCTTTGTGTATTCAATTGATTAGTCATGCACTACAATTTTGTAATGTCCTATAATTCTAATTCTTTATTTGGGGACCTTTAGCAGATATGAGATTAAAATAGATTAATTCGATTAATTAATCTCGGAGGGACTCGGAGCAGAGCTGCTGCTCCTCCGCGTTGAGAGGAGCCAGTTTATGGATGTAGTTAAAGAGAACGTGAAGGTAGTTGGTGTGAGAGCAGAGGATGCAGAAGACAGGGTTAGATGGAGGCAACTGATTCGCTGTGGCGATCCCTGAAGGCAAAAGCCAAAAGGAAAAGAAGAAGATATAAAGGTCTTGGTCTTGTTTTGGACTCAACCTCCTAAAGTCTTGGTCTTGTCTCGATACTCTCTGGTCTTGATAATGTCTTGGTCTTTGTTGGTGTGGCACTTTGAAGGTAGTCAGGAAGTAGAATAGCAGAGGAAAAAGTTGCCTTTTTTTTTTTATATCTGCAGCGGGACCCTCCTGTTCCAAAGTCCTAAGATTAATATCTTCTCTGCTGCTGTGCTGGTTTGCTGAAGTGATTGATATTATTAAAAATTGAGTGAAACTCCAATCCATTATGCTGCGAACAGCAATTGGCTTGTAGACTGTCCAATAATAGCATGAACAGGGCTGACCATTTCTGGTCATTAAGTCAGATCTTGCAGGAAAGCAATGGGGCACTGCAAAATACTGTTATATTAACATGCCAATGTACAACACCATACCAGAGCCCTGTTCGAACCATTTTGACTGCCGAAGTGGCGTCATGACCATGTTCAGAAAAACTGTTAATGCGGTCGAGGGTGGCACAAGCGCCCAAAGCAGCTGCGCCTAGCAGGAAGAGGGTCAGGAGCCAAGGTTGGTTACGGAGCTAAAGAGGGTAGACTTCCCCGCCGTAGTGGCAGGAGTCCCACCACAAGTCAGGAGACTGTGAAGCAGTCAACTAAAGAAATGCAGGAAAATTACTTCATGCATATTGTCAAAATCTTTTTGACAAGGAAGGTCACCTGGATCATTCTCCCCCAAGATAGAAAATAACTAGGTTCAAGCATTGTGTACATACACAGGTGCCTTACCACATGAGCAGAGGAGGCAAATCCAGTTTAAACAAAGAGATCTAATTAACACATTCGCTCTGCTCTCAGTAATGTGAAGAGAAAACCCCCCCTCTTGCTCAACTGGTTTTGTAAAGACAAAGGAATTTATTTAACACATTCGCTTCACACACCCACATCACCTTAAATTCTCCCACAGAGACATACTGAGTAAATTAAAGCAATTTTGTCCACTTCTAAATAGTAATATTATAAATCAAACAGTTATAATTAAATTAATTCATTTCACTAACTATCTATCACCTGAGAGTAAAAACCCTGCCACAGTTTGGCTTTAACTCCTGATTCTGCCTACTAGCTAGTGTTAAGTTATTAACATTGTTTTTCAGTTTCAATTTATATTTTAGCCGTTTTGGATTTAGTTAACTCAGTATGGCTCAAGGGAGCATTCTTATGTGTCCCACACTCTTTAGATAATAAGGGAGTATATGTGTCTGGTATCTGTCTCTTTCGGAAGAGACAGGCTGATGTATGATTGTTTTTCTCTAATCTGATTTATAGCTATGGGAACTTGCTGAACTTGCAGAAGGGAGGAGAGAGGGATTCTCTTGTTTATATTGAGTTGTGGCCGGGTGTGTTGTGGGCTGATGGGAGGAGACTTCTAGTCTCCCACTTTTCTGAATAAGTATTGATGCCCCACGGGGGACGAGACAGACAACCTGATAGAACACGGCTTTAGTGTCATCAGCTTTTTGTCCTCAGAAGCTTCTGATAATTATTCACCTTTGCAAAGGGACTTCTTCACCAGAATCTCACCATTCAGTTAATTGAACACGCAAAGAGTACAATACTTAATATTGTCTACTTTAACACTAGCTAGCTCCCATGCAAGTAAACAAGCACCATGGGAGCTAGCTAGGGAACTAGCTAGCACCTGGGACTAGAGCCAAACTGTGGCAGGGTTTTTACTTTCTGGACTTGGATTTGCCACCTCTACACACGAGTAATCAATTTTGAGTTGCTATTAGTGCCATGAATTGAATTCTGAATGACATATTAAAAAAAAATCACAGACTTGTAAATAAAGCCATTGAGTTCCTTCAATGTTGGAAGGAGTTTTGAAGGATTTACAATCTGAAACATATCGCCAACATATCACAACCCTGACCACTTTTTCACCTCTGACCTTTTACCTCCTGAACCTCTTGCTTCTGACATATATGCTTCTTCCTACATATGATTTCCATCCATCCATCCATCCATTTTCTGTACCGCTTGTCCTCACAAGGGTCGCGGGGGTTGCTGGAGCCTATCCCAGCTGGCTTCGGGCAGTAGGCAGGGTACACCCTGAACTGGTTGCCAGCCAATCGCAGGGCACACAGAGACGAACAACCATACTCACAATCACACCTATGGACAATTTGGAGTGTCCAATTCACCTGCCATGCATGTTTTTGGAATGTGGGAGGAAACCGGAGTACCCGGAGAAAACCCACACAAGCACGGGGAGAACATGCAAACTCCACCCAGGAAGGCCGAAGCCCGGACTTGATCTCACAACCTTTGCACTGGGAGGCGGACGTGCTAACCAGTCAGCCATCGTGCTGCCCTACATATGATTTATCTTATTTAAAATGTAAACAGTTTGCATGCTAAGGCTTGGCCATCCACGTAGGAGGTAAACATCTACCAAGTTGATGAGGGCTCAAAGAATCGAACGAGTCACTTAGAAGGCGTGGACATACATACATCAAATTGTGTTTGACATAGTCAACCCCAAAGTTGGGTCACGCCATGTCTCGTATCATCAGTTCTGCTCCTTTTGCCTGCCACCAAATGCATGGTGAAGTGATCATGGAGCATGTGTAACTTGACACTTTCCAAATGAGTTGATTACTGCCATTAATGTTGGATTTGACTTACTTGCCTGGGCTATGGAAACCATGGAACACCTAAAACCAAAATTTAGGTATAAACACATTTATGTTGGATTTAGCTCATTTTATCATTTTATTATCCCTTTTGTTTCATGTTTTCTCCTTTTTTTTCTTCTTTAAAAAATAAATAAAAATAAGATTATAGCTTTGTTTTAGGATACAGAGTTATTGTATTGATTTGTATGTAATAATAATAGTAACGTTGTTACTTGTGTACACCTGCTGTAAATGGTTAGAGTACAAAAGGGTTAAAAAAATTGGGCAAACATTGTCCATTTGGCCAATTATTCGGCCGATTAATTGGCTGGGCCCTAATATATATGATCTATTTGATTTTTGATATATTAAAACAGTAAACAGATCTTTCTTTTTTTCACTTCAAAAATACAAAGTACTGTATACTTAAGTCAATTTTATATCATTATGAACTACACCGCAAATAATGTGGCACTTGCCAAGATTTAAAATCTTAAATATAGAAACTTTTTTATTATTTACTCTTTTTTTTGGGGGGCTTTCTATTATGATCATAAAATGAGCATAAACATGTCAAGGTTGTCTCAATTAGTCTGGATATTGGATAGCTTAAAATAAAGCAAATTACTTATCAAGTTACACTGGTTCTCTCAGCAAAAGTCTCATAAAAAATAATCTTATTTCAAGATTTAATACCAAACACAAGTGGCTTGATCTAAGAATCACACACTAGGCATCTTTTGCATTTATTAAACAGATCTTAGGTCTTTGACTCGAATGCATGTAGCACATTTCACATTATTGACACAGCCATACAACAACAAAATGTGGATGGCTCTGCTTAATCAGAACCAGGGCTGGACTGGCCATCTGGCATACAGGGCAGATGCCCAGTGTGCTGGTGTCTTTTGGGGCTGATGTGATGCTATTTAATTATTATTTTCCTCCATTTTATCCCAAGAGACGGCCCACACTTTAGAGGGAGCAGCCATTAATCCCTTTACAATATAGAGAGCAAATTGAACCAATACACATCAGTGGTAGAGCTACGTGTTAGCCAAGGATGGTCAGGAATCAGGCTGGGCTGGTGGGCCTAAATCAAAATGTCAGGGGCGATTATTTGTGCCAGCCCAGACCTGATCAGAACTGCACTACTCACAATTATGCTGCTTGCTCGATCTGACTCGGCGCGGCATTATTTTTCTAAGAATTCCCAGTTACCATGGCGACGCTATTCCCCAAAAAGTCCCAAAAAAAGTCCCATAGGAATGAATGGGAAACAGAAAGAGATCAAATCCAATCAAGCACCTTTTTCCAAGACACGCTGCGCGCGCATACGTTAACCGACCGATATGAATTTTAGCTCATTTTGTTGCAATTTTTCTCATCTTTAGCTCAGTGTCGAAATTTTTTTTAAGAAATGAAAGCTCTCCCCCCTGTGCGGGTTCAAAGACAGTGAGCGAAGGGGTGACAAATACCCTTTTAACATGGGTGTGTATTGGGTCGGCTTGAGCGGACTAATTAAGGTTTGAGTGGCGGGAACAAAAAAATCTATTTCCAAAAGTTTCACTTCAACTCGTCACCATGGCCACAATCTTTGCTCACTAGACATCAAATTCACACATTTTATAGTGACAAGGGTCTGCTTTCTGACAAACCTAGTTTTATTTGGCTAAGGTGTCATTTAGTACCTTTATTTTTACTTTAAGCGAGGAGAAGTCGGACTTGGGCGCCTATCTCCTCCATGTTAATTTCGCCGCCTTTGTTTCTTCATTTTCGAAAAATCATAAGTTTTCAACCTGCTCTCATTTGGTCATTTTTCATCGGATTAAAACACTGAGAACATGCTCGCGTTCCCCAAACCCTTGCCGTTCTAACACGCCATTTCTGGAATCTGCATCTTTAACCGTTAAGTCGTGAGAGGCTTTTGTTTGAGGTGTGCGTATCCTATACAAAATCAATGGAATGTTGGTGCGTAACGTCTCCCAACAAGTTACTCAAATGTGTATGCGTTCTTAAAGGGACAGTAAGATACTTTTAGTTTATGTTGATTATGGTTAACTTCCAGATTTCTTGACCGATTTCAATGGTTTAAATTTTAAACTGTTCAGCTCATTTAAATGTTGGTTAAAATCAAATGTGTGTGCGTGAATGTGCATGTTTCTTAAAGGGACAGTAAGATACTTTTAGTTGATGTTGATTATGGTTAACTTCCACATTTCTTGACCGATTTCAATGGTTTAAATTTTAAACTGTTCAGCTCATTTAAATGTTAGTTCAAATCAAATGTGTGTGCGTGACTGTGCATGTTTCTTAAAGGGGCAGTAAGATACTTTTAGTTGATCTTGATGATGGTTAACTTCCACATTTCTTGACCGATTTCAATGGTTTAAATTTTAAACTGTTCAGCTCATTTCAATGTTAGTTAAAATCAAATGTGTGTGCGTGAATGTGCATGTTTCTTAAAGGGGCAGTAATACTTTGTTGATTATGGTTAACTTCCACATTTCTTGACCGATTTCAATGGTTTAAATTTTAAACTGTTCAGCTCATTTCAATGTTAGTTCAAATCAAATGTGTGTGCATGAATGTGCATGTTTCTTAAAGGGGCAGTAAGATACTTTTAGTTGATCTTGATGATGGTTAACTTCCACATTTCTTGACCGATTTCAATGGTTTAAATTTTAAACTGTTCAGCTCATTTCAATGTTAGTTAAAATCAAATGTGTGTGCGTGAATGTGCATGTTTCTTAAAGTGGCAGTAATACTTTGTTGATTATGGTTAACTTCCACATTTCTTGACCGATTTCAATGGTTTAAATTTTAAACTGTTCAGCTCATTTCAATGTTAGTTAAAATCAAATGTGTGTGCGTCAATGTGCATGTTTCTTAAAGGGGCAGTAATACTTTTAGTTGATTATGGTTAACTTCCACATTTCTTGACCGATTTCAATGGTTTGAATTTTAAACTGTTCAGCTCATTTTAATGTTAGTTAAAATCAAATGTGTGTGCGTGAATGTGCATGTTTCTTAAAGGGGCAGTAAGATACTGTTGATTATGGTTAACTTCCACATTTCTTGACCGATTTCAATGGTTTAAATTTTAAACTGTTCAGCTCATTGAAATGTTAGTTAAAATCAAATGTGTGTGCGTCAATGTGCATGTTTCTTAAAGGGGCAGTAATAACTTTAGTTGATTATGGTTAACTTCCACATTTCTTGAGCGATTTCAATGGTTTAAATTTTAAACTGTTCAGCTCATTTAAAAGAGTCAGCAGGCCCATTCAAAATTTCCGCGGAATTGTTCTAGTTATGGGCCTGCTGAGCGGAGTTCCTCAAAAATAAATACATAAAATAAAACGTTTTTAAACCCACACCATATGTAATTGTAGCTTGAATAAAGTTTACCAGATAAAATAACACAACTTTGCTTACGGTCCCATTTGTTTGTTTACCTGATTTTAAGTGAGTCAAAATGCTGTGATTTGTTTTTAACAGTTAAATTATTTGGAGTGTAATACTAAAATACTGCCGTACTGCTCTCCATTTTAGCTGACAAGGATAGTCTGCTTAATCAAGCTATACATTACTAAACCTAGCAAGAAATGTGTAAGAAGCCAAATCTGAACCAAGACAGTGTCCCAGATTTGAGATGTTCAGCAAGAAGGAAGGTGAGCATTGACTGGTCCGTAAAAGAAGACACTAGAGCTGTCCTTATAGGCATCATTAATGTATTTTGAGATTTATTTATTTAATTTTTTTATGAAACATGTTTTGGTGTTAGGTGTGCAGCGTAGGATTTTGGATCCACAAAATAAATTCATAAATCAAGTTAAACAGAGATTAGAGGATTTCTGCTCAATGTCTCAGTTCTGCGGCATATCAAATAATGCAATGTCGCCACCAACGACAATGGATCGAAGTAAGTATTATACATTTAAAAATATATTCTCATCCTCCGAAATGGAGGTCTGAAGGTCTGTTTTATGTGTTCTAGCTGAAGCCCACATTGCGCTGATAAAGGTCCTTGCAACATCTTTCCCTCTCCAGCCCTTCCACCAAAGAAGATATACCTCTTCGTCAGTGAGGCTTTTCTTCATGTTCTAAAGGTAACAATTGCATTTTATTTCCTTTAGAAACATGGACTTGAAACATAATCAACTAAGTTGTGGGGGTAATTGAGGGTAGTAATTTATCATGTCCTGTATTTAAAATATGCACAGCTCACCTAAAAACTAAAAATAAGATGCTTTAAAAAAAAATACAAATTTTAATAAATTAATGGTACCAATTGTGTTTGTTGACCATCATCGATAATTGCTTCCATGTATAAGTTCTTTCAAACAATGATAAGCGTCCAAGATGAGAGGGCAGCTCTATTCTTTTATCAAATACCGGCAAAAAGCAAAGCTTGACCTGTCTAGTTTTCGTTTTCAATGGCAGCAAGTGTGTCATTGCTGTTGGTAATATGCCAGTTACATTTTACAAAGAAAAGTTAAAGGTGCACTGTGGAACTTGTCACTTACTTACTCACGACTGTCATCTCTCGGCAAAAGCGTAATCACAGCCTCTGTGTCAAGTTAGTGTAGAGGCCTCGATACACCAATCTGATGTCGACCAAATGTGACCGACACCTCCGCCAGTGGCGTCAGCCTGGCCGTCGGCATGTCGCGTTGGAAAGATTATAGAAGTACAACCCGCAACAAACGGGCACCAACGCAAATTTTCAAGTACCTTCTGCACATGTGTGAGAACTAATTCCCCTCCATATCATCAGCGGCAGTAGTCACTATTTTCCTCATTGTTTGAAAAAGGCAACTGGAAAGCTCTGGAAAGGGGGCGAGATATAAAATGTAAACAAAGATTCCTCACGATGTATTCCCACGCGAAGCACACCCTCAGGCTCTTTACAGTGCAGTCCTTTATCCAGTTGCATGATATATCATATAGTGCTGAATTCATCTTCTCTTCTTTATGTCCAAATACAAAGTGTGATAATGTGCAAATCGAGTGATACAGTAACACTGTCTTGCATATGAAAGGCCATGTATTGGAAAGGTTTACACTGATTATCTGCATTTGTCATGTCCCAATGCGCTGATTTGCTAGCTAACAGCCTATCAGCGTGATCAAATGTCACAACGGGCTGACACCGATTCAACATGTTGAATCTGGCAAAAACACCCTCCAAACGCTAACCAACGGGATCCGACGTTTTATACGTTAATCAGACGGCGCACATCGACGGTTAGGCCTGGACGCTTTCCGACTCATGACGTCTGATTGGTGTATCCAGGCCTTTTGGTGCCACTTCACCCCTTTCCTCCCCAAGAAACTGTAGTGTGGAGTGTTGGTCCCTAACACTCCATACTGAAGGTAAGTCAGAATGGCATTCATTTATTGGAAAGCAGATTTGGATTTTTCAGATGACATTAGTGCAGTGCAATAGTTATATTGTTGGTCAAGGTTGTACAAGGTCTCTCATTGGCCTTTTGATAAAGGACACCTTTATAAAACTTATACTGGGCTTCTTTTCATTCATTCATTCATGTTTCAGTATATCATGTATATTTACTTTTGTTTCCTCCGTACAAATATAGTTGAGGTGTTGAAATAGCTTTAACAAAAGCTCATTAGGTCTGTGACATGTCAGAGCACGTTATAATTGTATTACCTGAGGTGATTGTGTTCCAGTCAAGTTGTACTTAAAGGACAAATAAAGATTGACACTTCATGCTCCATTTCAGTATTGAATAAAACAAAAAATATTTTAAGAATGTTTGCCTTGATTTGATGCTTAGAATAGGTATTTTCAGCTTATTCTAAGCAACAATAAAAGTAATTCAACCTTTGTTTGAGGCTTATTTTAAGATTTAATTGACTTGATTTGTTGCTTAGAATTAGTTTGTAAATCTCATTTTAAGATAAATATAGATCTACACATTTGTCTTATTTCAAGAAATCTAAGTTAGTAAAATGATCTTGCTGCATGGACAGATCATTTCACTAGTTTCAAGTAATTTTCCCTTGAAATAAGTGTTTATATCTAATATTTAGACCTTGCGTTTTTGCAGTGTACAAATAATCATTCATGCCTTGTATCCTCCATCTTGACTGTTTCAATTATCTCTTCACCTCGTCCTTGCATTGCCTCTCTTTTCATTTTATGATTATGTACAACTTTAACAATCACAGTCAGAGCCCTCAAAGGTCAGGCTATTTGACTACCCATTCACCTACTGATGACGCAGCATCAGGAGCAACTGGGGGTTCAGTATTTTGCTCAAAGATACTTTGACGTGGTCACAATAGCATGGGATCGAACCCACAACCTCTGGGTTGGTAAACGACCACTGAGCCACGGCGCCCCCGGATTCTGTGTCATTTTATTGTGACCATTGTTGTACGGCTGAAGCCGTGGGCACAGGGCATAGGCAAACTAGGCGGTCGCCTAGGGTGCCATCGAGTGGAGGGGGCGACGAATTGCAGGGCAAAAATAAAAGTAAAAAAATATTTTTCCCCCTCCGGTTTTCTAAAATAAAATATGTAAATGACCCTGCTATTATTTTTGTTTTCGCATTTTTGTATTGCAGAATTGTGTTGTTTTATTGTGCTATTATTATATAGATACTTTTATTTAGAAGGATACAGGAAAAGGTAGGAACAGATGTAAATAACCGACGCACTTAGTAGTGCCGTCTTCCAAGTACAGAGAAGACGTGTGCCCGCCACAGGAAATCAGAGAAAACACAACTTTTTGCAGTTTACAACTAATTCAGTGAACAATTCTTTTGCACCTGGCTGAGAAGGGAACAAAGTTCGTATTGGAGCAATGTTTCATTGTTTAACTATTGTTATATTTCATGTTCATTGTGTAATTTACTGCAATGTAAAATGTTACCGTTTTCGTCCACTAGTGTGTGCTAACGCTACTTGGTAAATATTTAGCAATGCTATTGCTCAAGATTTTGTGTTATTGACTAAGAATCTGTTTCTATTTCGTCCCTCCCGACCGCCAGGTGTCGGTGATGAAACAGCACGGAAATCCCCCACGCGCATGCGTCACTCGAGAAAGAATTCATAAAAGGACATTTCCAGGGTTCCAGCTGACGTGATCCTCATGTATAAAAGGGGATCGTAGCCGGAACCGAGTCTCTTCGACCTTCTTGCGCAGTCACTCACGGCGTTTACCGCCTTTCTTCATCGCCGGTGGCCTGTGATATTGTTGATCGAGGCAGCGAGGTTGGCTGCGAAGGCTCTGTGTATTTGGACTTTTGGAATTTATATATGGACGTTGCGGCTTCAAGTTTGTGGATGTCAGCAACTGTTGTCGTCTTGCCTACCGTTACTTTGACCCATCCGTGGGTCGCCAGCCGCCTTGAGGTTGTTTGATGGCTTTGATATTGTCGGTCATGACTTGTGCTAGTTTATGACAACACAAACGTTCACTTACGTGTTTCAGTGAGCACTTGTGAATTTGTTTGTTCCGTTGGTGAAGAGGCCGGTTTTCGCCTCCTCTCCCACACAAAGATAGCAGCCTGTTGACTTGCGCACACTCATTGCGCATCAATCGGCGGCTGCTATGGACGACGACGCTCGATGCAAGCACTATGGCGGCTCCTTCTTGCCCGAAGAGGGACGCACTGACTGATGTCTCGATTGTCGCGCAGTGGTGACTGCTGCTGCGGCGGGCCACACTCCGGTGAACACAAATGATATTGCGCCTCACCAGGACACAGCAGCTGTCCAGGGGTGGTCATTGTCGGTGGTGGCAATGGGTCCTTCTCCCCCCCACCCTCGCAGGGGTCGGGCAAAACGCAGGTCTGCTTCTCCTGCTGCCCTTGACCATCAGAGTAAGAAGAGTCGGACTGACTCTCAGATTGCCTTGCAGTTGAGCCGTTTGCAGGCGAGTGTGATGGCAATACAGGCACAGTTGGGTGATTGAAACCCTTCTGTTTCTCAATCCTCTGCAGTGGCGTTGCTTTGGTGGACATGCCGGATGCAACACTCCAATTGCCCTCCCAAACAGACGACGTCGCAGAGGATGCCGTCTCCATCCGGGATTCTGAGGCATGTTCGGGTATGGACTCTGTTTCCACTGGCCCGTCTTTTCCTCCTTCTGAACGTTTTTCAGCTGGAGCGGAATTGGTGCGCACTGTTATGCTGAGCGCGTTCCGACGTTTAAAGTTGGACATGTCTGGCTTTTCTCAGCCTCCTACTGAGTGTGGCCTCTCTTCGATGGACTACTCAACCGAGTCTTTTTGGATCCTGAAATCTCATCTTTTTTTGACAGACCTTCATTCCTGCTGGTCCAATTCTAGTGTTTATCTTCGGCTCCCGGCGAACGGCCGTGCCCTGGCGAATATGCGGTTTCTGAATCCTATTGGTTTGGAACGTATGCCTAATGCAGAGTATTCTGTGGCTTCACTCATCGTCTCCCCGGAGGAAGCCCTTAGAGAGGATATGAAAGGCCCTAGCCCTCAGTGGCGCTTGATGGACGAACTGGTCACTGAGTTGTACAACGCGGCGATGGTCGTAGCATGCCTGGCCAACGGCCAGGCGCATCTCCTACTTGCTCGCTCCGCAGCTTTGAGAGACAACGAAGTAGATGAGGCTACATCGTTCTGTAACATGGCGCTGAGGGATTTATCCCTCCTTTTGAGGGAGCATGGCCGTAGTATGTATTTGCTTATCCAGACGCACCGTCAGGTATGGTTGTCTCAATCTCCCTTGCGAGAGCCCTCCCGGAAGGAACTGCGTCACCTCCCTGTGGTGCCGGATCGAGTTTTCGGGTTGGTAGCGACAGGAGCGCTGGAACGCACAGTGCATGCTAATGATGCAAGTCGTAAGTTTGCTAGCCTTGCCAGGCCCTATGCTCCATCAAACTCGGGGGGAGCTGCTCTCTCGGACGCCCTTCTGTCACGTATTGGGCATTCCTTTCGGCCTACGGGGGGATACAGACCTCGTTGTCCCACTCCAGGCCATGTCACAGACGCCCGTGGGGTTCGCCCCTCTGGCCGAGGGCCCCCATGGTCAGCCCCGAGCTTCACGCACCACGCTCTATCCCTCCCGGACCCCTAAATCTGGGAGGGCCAGGGATTTACCCCGAGGGGCCGTCAGTTGGTTACTTTTCCTGTCGCCAGCTCAACTACTGGGCTGCCCTCGCTTCGGACCCATTGGTGCTTTCGACATTGTCTCATGGGTACAGGATTCAGTTCCGACCCGGGTCCGAGAGACTGTCAGCGACCCGAAAAAGGCACTAGCTCTGGATCAAGAGCTAGTGACCCTCCTCGCCAAGTCCGCTATCGAAGCAGTGAATCCCTTGGCTCATCCAGGGGGATTCTACTCCCCCTACTTCCTCATTCCAAAAAAGACAGGCGAACTACGCCCTGTCTTAGATCTGAGAGGTCTCAAGCATTACCTCAGGATGTTGCCCTTCCGTATGCTAACTACATCGGCCGTGTTGAGGAAGATCGCCCGAGGGGAATGGTTCACGTCAATCGATCTGAAGGACGCTTACTTCCACGTACCTATTGCTCCTCAGCACAGGATTTGGGCTGTCACTCTCTCCCAGTGTGTTCACACGTGTAGTGAAGGCGGCCCCTGCAACCCTGAAGTCGAGGGGCACAAAGGTGCTTCCTTACTTGGACGACTGGCTGATATGCGCCAAGGATCAGGAAAATCCGAGACACGTCTACGCTTCTACAGCATGTGTCACGACTTGGGCTCAAGGTCAACCTGGAGAAGTCCTCTCTTGTTCCCTCTCAGCAGACTCTGTTCATCGGAATGTCGTTGGACACCACCTCCATGACTGCCCGGCCATCCCCACGAAGGGTCGACGATGTGCTACGTCTCATCTCTCTCTTCTGTGCCAATGGGATGCTGCCCTTTTCTGCATCTGCTAGGCAAGTTAATGTCCCTGATGGCATTGGGCCTGCTGTCGCTGTGACCATTGCAATGGTGGCTGCTCCGCTTCCGGCTCAACCCGCTGCGGGACCATCTGAAACGTCTCCGAGTATCCAGTTGGTTCATGGGTGCTCTCGCACCTTGGGGTCGCCGGTCTGTTCTATCAGCGGGAGTCCCGTTGGGGGTGGTACCCACACGTCACAAAGTTGTCACCACTGATGCCAGCCTGAGGGGATGGGGTGCAGTTTGGCAACACAGGACGGCTCAAGGCCTGTGGTCTGCAGGGGACAGATCGCTGCACATCAATGTGCTGGAGCTGCGGGCTGTGCATCTGGTCCTGATTCATTTTCTGCCCTTGAAGGCAGAGCGCCATTTCCTGGTACGATCGAACAACACGTCCACTGTGTATCACGTCAATCATCAGGGCGGGACAAGGTCAGTAGCTGGGCACAGCTGCTACGGGCCTCATGGAGGCTTCCTCAGATTGGCCGCCCCCCATCTTGCCAGCCTGCGTGCCATGTTTCTCCCGGGCATCGTCAACCAGTCGGTGGATACCCTCTCCCGCCGTCGTCCGCCTCAGGGGGATTGGAGTCTCCACCCGGAGGTGGTGAGCGCCATTTGGAGTCGCTTCGGAAAAGCGACAGTGGATCTTTTTTTTGCCTCTGAGGAGTCCACTCACTGTCCCCTCTGTTTTTCCCTGAGGGAACAGAGCAGCCCGCTAGGCCAGGATGCTCTGGCACACCCCTGGCCAAGGGGCCTGCTATATGCCTTCCTACCTCTCCCCCTCATTCATCTGACTCTTCAGAGGGTCCTTCTGGAGGGTCACACATTGTTGCTGGTGGCCCCTCTTTGGCCAGGCCAGACTTGGTTCCCTCTCCTTCGCAGTCTCTGCTCCTCCGAACCGTGGATCCTGCCCAGGATCTACTGTCCCAACAGCGGGGTCAGATTTGGCATCCCGATCCCCGCCGGCTCCATCTTTGTCTCTGGCCGCTGAGGGTCGAGACCCGTTGCTGACTGAGTGCTCGTCTTCTGTTCAGCATACGATCCTTTTTTTTTTTTTTCTTCTTTTTTTTCCTTAAGAGCTCAGTATTGTTCATTCGGAAATGTCATCATCATTGCATTTTTTTTTTTTTTTTTTTTTAAATATATATATATATATATATATATACACATATATACATACATATATACATATATACATACATACATGCATACATTTTTTTTTTGTGTGTGTGTGGGTGAGTATGTGTGTGTGCGTGCGTGCGTGCGTGCGTGTGTTTGTTAGCTCACCAGAAAACCTATTAGAAAAAAAAAATCTCATACCGTTCACCTAAATCGAACACCAGGAGACCCGAGGGGACCGAAGAAAACCAAGGAAGGTGAAATCCAGCACCGACCAGACACCCCCCACCAGAACTCCTCCCCAGCCCAAGAAACATCCAGACCCCAACAAATCCAAAAAACATAAAATCAGGGAGGCCTCAAGAGACCAACGGAGAGACCGAGAAAAGGAAGGAAGGACAGACGAAGCCGCGTGAGATCCGAGACACCAGCCTCCACCGATTCAATAACCTGAGGAGGAAACAGATTGTGTCTGAGTTTCGGTAGATGCTGGTGTGGTGGATCTGGCATGCATGAAAATCTCCACCAAAGAGGGGAGCCGTCGACCCCCGCCGGAACAGAGCAAGCGCAACACCTCAGGGCCCCCCAGGCCGCGGCAGCGCCAAAGGACGACCCCCGGGCCCCACCAGGGCCACCGGCCGGAGAGCAAACCCAGGAGCAGGAGCGCCCCCCGCCCCAACACGGCCCGCGCCCCCGGCCCAACGCAGCAGGACGGGGCACTGCAGGCCCACCAGGCACCCCACCGGCCCCCAACCCCCGCCCCCCCACAACCCCCCGCCCCCCATCCACCCCCGCCACCCACCCCAACCCAGCCCCAGCCGCCCCCATGCCCCCAATCCCCCAGACACCCCCCACCCCCAGCACCCCCCACCCCGCAACCCCCACCACCGCCCCCCCCAACAAAGCCGCCCCCCCCCCCCCGACCCCACCCCGACCAACCGGCAGCCCCCCAACCCCCGACCCCCAGCCCCCGGGGACCACCCGCACCCAGGCACCGGCGCCGAAGAGGGGCCGGACAGCGGAGCGGAGAGGGCAGCCGCGCCCACCCCACCCCCCGCCGTGTGGAAGGACGGAACACCGGGGGCAGAAGGGGGAGATGGGGGCACCGGAGGGCGGCCGACACCCCCGAACCCCAGGCCCAGCGGGGGAAGGCCCCGGTCGTCACCCCAGCGTTCTTTGTGAAAATTAACCCCTGTTACTGAGTCCGCCAGCTCGCGGACTGGCGAACTCTACCCCTAAACCGTGAATGTGACCCCACCCAGTGTATATACAAGTGTGTGTGTGTGGTGCATTAAAATTGTGTGTGGTGCATTAAAATCAGCATACGATCCTTAATGCCAGGGCTCCGTCCACTCGTTCGCTGTATGCTAACAGGTAGAAGCTGTGCAAGTTGCAGGAGCGATCCCGTGACGTGCCCTATTACCAAGTTTCTGGAATTCCTCCAATCTGTTTACGATAAGGAGCATTCCCTTTCTACGATCAAGGTCTACATGGCAGCCATTTTGGCCTGCCATATTGCAGTGGATGGCAAGTCTGTGGGTTGCCATAGCCTAGTGGCCTCCTTCCTCAGGGGTGCCCTTTCGCTTTCGTTCTAGGAATCCGCCTCGAGTCCCTGCCTGGAACCTTTGTCTGATGCTCGACGCACTGTGTAGGTCCCCTTTCGAGCCGTTGACCGTAGTGGAACTTCGCTGACTGTCTTGCAAGACGGCATTTCTACTTGCAATAGCATCCGCTAAGCGGGTGGAGGAGCTCCACGCCCTGTCTGTTAGCCCGAATGCCTTTGTTGGCATCCCGACGGGGCAGGGGTCACATGGTGGCCAAATGCTGCTTATGTGCCCAAAGTTTTGTCTGGCTCTCAAGCCAACCACCCTATTCGTCTCGTTCGTTTTGCTCCGCCGTCGACGGATAGGGATGACGCTTTGTTGTCCTGTGAGGGCGCTTCGCTTTTCTTTGGATGTTACGTCATGTTTCCGTACATACACACAGATTTTTGTGTCTTACGACAGCCCGAATAAGGGAGCTGCCGTGTCCAAGCAACGCCTCTCCCATTGGATCGGGGAGGCGATTCGGGAGTCATATCGGGTCTCTGGTCGTCCCCATCCTCCTGGGGTGTGCAGTCACTCCACCAGGGGTGTGTCTACCTCATGGACTGGCCTTGGAGGACGTCTGTGCGGCGGCTTCCTTGTTGTCACCTTGCACGTTCTCCAGATTCTACAGTTTGGATGTCACCTGTCCTCATCCAATGGATGCACCAGTCTCCCTTTCCCTACAAGTTGATTATACCTTTAAACCACCACCGACATGGCGTTTTAACATCTCACTGCTAAATGACGCAGAATTTGACAAAATTATAAGAAAAGAATGGGCAGACTTTTTGGAAATAAATGACTCTCCAGACCTATCTCCATCTCTTCTCTGGGAAGCTGGGAAAGCAGTAATTAGAGGTAAAATTATATCATATTCATCTTATAAAAAGAAACAGGATCAAAAATTAGAAAAAGACTTGGAAGATAAAATTAAACAACTGACGGATGAGTATGCAATAAACCCAAATAACCAAATATGGACTGACTTACAAAATACAAAAATACAGTTAGACGATATGTTAACTAAAAAGACAGAGTTTATAATACAACAATTGAGATACAACAACTTTGAATATAATAACAAATCAGGTAAATTTCTTGCAAACCAACTTCAACGTAATCGGGAAAAATCGCTTATAACGGCTATTAAAGGGACAACTGGTGAATGTACACAATTAACAGAAGAAATTAATCAAATTTTTTACAATTACTATCACAACCTATACTCAGAAACTAATAAGCCTAACCCAGAGCATATTGAGGCATTCCTCAGTAGCTTAAATATACTTCAGTTAACTACTGAATATAAAGATATGTTAGATGCACCACTTACTATAAATGAGTTGTACAGTGCTCTAGATAGTATGCCAAATGGCAAAGCACCTGGCCCGGATGGTTATCCGGCTATATTTTTAAAGCACTTCTGGTCAATGCTTGCTCCACTATTCTTAAGAGTAGTAACAGAAATTAAAACTAATGGTCACATACGCCCACACATGAATACAGCAGCAATTAAACTTTTATTAAAGCCAGAAAAAGACCCCACCCTTCCATCAAGTTACCGTCCGATTTCACAAATTAACACTGATATTAAAATTATCACTAAGGTTTTTACATCTAGATTAGAGACAGTAATCCCGACAATCATTCATAGCGACCAAACAGGCTTTATTAAAGAGCGTCACTCTACTAATAATATTAGAAGGCTCTTTAACCTTATTAGTATGTCACAGCGGTATGATAAAAAGGCAGTTATTATATCATTGGATGCAGAAAAAGCTTTTGACAAAGTTAACTGGTCCTTCCTCTCTGCTGTTTTAAATAAATTTGGCTTTGGGAAGTCATTTATTCACTGGGTGTCAGTATTATATGATTCTCCTAAAGCTACTGTTACTACTAATGGGATTATATCTCAGAGTTTTACTCTACAGAGAGGCACAAGACAGGGATGCCCACTGTCGCCTTTATTATTTGCAATATTTATTGAACGGCTTGCATTAGCCATACGCCAGGAAAGAAGGATTCAAGGAATTCACTCTGGGGTAACAGAACATAAAATTAATCTATATGCCGATGATATTTTACTTTATTTAGAAAAGCCTGCTATTTCGTTAGGGGAAGTATTTAACTTAATAACTAAATTCTCACAGTTATCAGATTATTCTATTAACTGGACAAAATCAACACTTCTACCTATTACAGAAAATTCATGGAACCCTGCAAGCCAGGACCTACTACTCATTTCCTATAGGTAATTTAAAATACTTAGGCATAAAAATCTCACCTAAATTAACTGATTTAATTAATTTAAACTTTACTCCACTTCTGGATAGCATTTATAGTGACTTGGAGCGCTGGAATAATCTTCCTATTTCTCTAATAGGACGAATAGCCACTATTAAAATGAAAGTTTTACCCAAAATAAACTATTTTTTCTCAATGATTACATTTAAACCTACGGCTAACTGGTTCCAGTTGTTGGACTCAGCCGTTACAAAATTTTACTGGAATAAAAAAAAAACAAAGATAGTCTATCTACTCTTCAGAAAAATAAATCCAAAGGAGGTCTAGAGGCACCAAATTTTATGCACTACTATATAGCCAACCAGCTACAATATATTATTTTATGGGCACAACCCAATAGAGATACTAACTGTTGGCTGGAACTAGAACAGAAGGATTGTAATAACCTCAGACTCCTAGATTTACTCTTTATTACAACATCGATTAAGCGACATAACTGTTTTAAAAATCCAATGATTTCCGCCACCCTGACTGCCTGGTGGAAGGCACTAGAAATTACAAAAGCCCAAGTGGAGCCCTGTGGGCTTTCTCCCCTATGGCATAACCCCGACTTTCAAATTAACAACCAATCGTTTTATTTGAGTTTGTGGGAGCAGAAAGGAATTACACATCTCCACCATCTCTTCTCAGATAATATGTTTATATCATATACATCCTTGCTCCAAAAATACAAAATAAAAAACGGCAATTTTTTACATTATTTGCAAGTTAAAAGTATGATAAAGAAACAAATTCCAACACTTCAGGGTACGCTCCAACCGCCTGTTTTAGCTAAATATATTACCAAGCTTTCTCCGACAACAACAAAAAAACTCTCAAAAATATATAAGTTACTTTCATATACTGATAAAACGTCTTTACCCATCTCGAAATGGGAAACAGACTTGTCTATAGCTCCGGAATCTGACTTTTGGATTCAAGTTTGTGAAAACGTTTTTAAAATGACAAAACACGAGGCTCTCCCTGGTGTCTGGGGCGGCGCCGCTCCGGCGCGGTCCGTCGCTCTGGGCCCGGCGACGCGGTTCGGGGCCTGTGGGCCGCCGGGGTGCCCCGTGGTTCCCTCTCCCCTCCCCCTTCCTCCCCCTTGCTGCCTCTCCCTCCTCGCCTCTCCCCGCCCGTCCTCCGCCTCCCTGTCCCCTCTCCCTCGTCACCCTTCCTCCTCCTCTCCCCCTCTCCTTGCGTCCCTGCCGCTGCCCCCTGCCCTTCTTGTCGTCCCCTTCCCCCCTCCCTTCCCCCTCCCCGGTACGCCTTCCTTCCCCTCCCCTGGGCCGAGGGCTCCATCCATGGCCCGGGTCTCGGTGCTACGGGGGCCGGCGGGGTTGGCTGGGGTTTGGTGTCGTGCCCGCCCCGCTCCAGTGGGCGTCCTGGCACCTCGGGCGGGACCCAGTATCCGGGGGGCGAGCCCTATCGCCCCGCCGGACGGGTCCCATATGCCCGCCGGGGTCCTGGTGGGGTGGGTGGGGGCTTGGTGGGCCGGTGCGCCTCCTGCCCCCGCCCGGTTGGGGAGGGCTCCGCTGGTCACTCCTCTTAACTCACTACACTAGGTTTGCACAATACACTTTTATAGACATATAGGGCACATAACACACTTTGGGGGGTGGGGTAGGGTGGAAACACCGTCTTCACCCTACAACTCCCCTCCAATTTTAATACACCACACAACTTGTGTGGGGGGGGGGCTTGTGGGGGTGCCATCGGTTGGGGGCCGCAGTATAGAGCAGTGCTACGGTCCCCTGTCCGTGTCCCCGACCCCCCCCCCCCCGCCCTATCTATTTTTTTTTAATGCACCACATACACTCAGTAACATGCTTGAGTGGCGGGTGGATCGGAGCGTGGGAATATCATTTCCATCGGCTCCGGTTCACCTGCTCCTAATTTTAATGCACCACACACACACACTTGTATATACACTGGGTGGGGTCACATTACCGGTTTAGGGGTAGAGTTCGCCAGTCGGCGAGCTGGCGGACTCAGTAACAGGGGTTAATTTTCACAAAGAACGCTGGGGTGACGACCGGGGCCTTCCCCCACTGGGCCTGGGGTTCGGGGGTGTCGGCTGCCCTCCGGTGCCCCCATCTCCCCCTTCTGCCCCCGGTGTTCCGTCCTTCCACACGGCGGGGGGTGGGGTGGGCGCGGCTGCCCTCTCCGCTCCGCTGTCCGGCCCCTCTTCGGCGCCGGTGCCTGGATGCGGGTGGTCCCCGGGGGCTGGGGGTCGGGGGTTGGAGGGCTGCCGGTTGGTCGGGGTGGGGTCGGGGGGGGCGGCTTTGTTGGAGGGGGGGGCGGTGGTGGGGGTTGCGGGGGGGGGTGCTGGGGGTGGGGGGTGTCTGGGGGATTGGGGACGTGGGGGCGGCTGGGGCTGGGTTGGGGTGGGTGGCGGGGGTGGATGGGGGGCGGGGGGTCGTGGGGGGTGCGGGGGTTGGGGGCCGGTGGGGTGCCTGGTGGGCCTGCAGTGCCCCGTCCTGCTGCGTTGGGCCGGGGGCGCGGGCCGTGTTGGGGCGGGGGGCGCTCCTGCTCCTGGGTTTGCTCTCCGGCCGGTGGCCCTGGCGGGGCCCGGGGGTCGTCCTTTGGCGCTGCCGCGGCCTGGGGGGCCCTGAGGTGTTGCGCTTGCTCTGTTCCGGCGGGGGTCGACGGCTCCCCTCTTTTGTGGAGATTTTCATGCATGCCAGATCCACCACACCAGCATCTACCGAAACTCAGACACAATCTGTTTCCTCCTCAGGTTATTGAATCGGTGGAGGCTGGTGTCTGCGGATCTCACGCGGCTTCGTCTGTCCTTCCTTCCTTTTCTCGTCTCTCCTTTGGTCTCTTGAGGCCTCCCTGATTTTATGTTTTTTGGATTTGTTGGAATTTAGATGTTTCTGGGGTTGGGGAAGAATTCTGGTGAGTGGCCCGGTGGGTGGTGTCTGGTCGGTGCTGGATTTCACCTTCCTTGGTTTTCTTTGGTCCCCTCGGATCTCCTGACGGCGGTGTTCGGTTTAGGTGAACGGTATGGGATTTTTTCTAATAGGTTTTTGGTGAGCTAACAAATACACGCACGCACGCACGCACATACACATACTCACCCACATACAACAAAAAAAATTATATATATATATATATATTAAAAAATAAAAAATAAAAAATAAAAAAGTAGTCCTCTCCCAAACTTGACCATGCTCGGTGAAAATTTGTTCCTGTATTGTTTACATTTTTTAACAGCCCTTCTTTGGTGATGATTTTAAGACGCTTGGTATTAAATTTAGCTCCATCTCCTGGGTGTAACTTAATAATCAAAGTTGTTCATTGTAACCACCCCGCCCCCCACCAACCTATTGATTATTGTCAGTTGGAATAAATATATACGACATATTTAGATATTGAATATAAATATGTTGCCACATATTGACCTCTTGCCTAAGATTATTATTAATATTATTATTATGAACTGATCTTAAAATAAGCTAAATAACGGGCAAAAACATACACACATCTCATAAAACGTAGCTGTAATTTCTGACATTAATAAGGATCTGGATTCATAAAAATATAGAAGAATATTTTTCCACTTCAGATGACTGCAACTCAACCAGCAAAAGTGCTTCCTCTTGAGAGTTGGCCTTTCAGCGAGTGAGCTAGTTAATTTTGAGTGCACACACAGTTTGACAATGATGGATTTGGTTGAAATTACAAATCATCAAATGATTAAAACGGGAGAATGTATGGTCGTTTCCATCCTCTGTGATTGTGGTTCCTGCCCAGTCAGCCTTTGTTGTTATATTAGAACAGTCGTGCATCACAGTGAGGATTTTTGCTGATCGTTATGACTCAAAGGATGGAGGATGAACACAACAATCATGTATCAAATAGTCATCAACCAGAATTATTCTTTAATCGAGTTTGTAATTTTTCACTATATACGTAACATTACAGATTTACTACCTGTTATATCCTGCAGGTCTTCCTTGAAATATAGTCGCCTTTTGTTTACATATACTGTAACAGGGCATCCACACTGATCATAATTGTAACCTTATTAAGACAACAAGAATCATCCATCGCTCATTATGCCCTCATTAAATACCGTGATATTAGTTAATCAATATTATTATATTCATATGTATGACATCATATTGCAATATTTGTATGGTTTGCAAAAAAACATAAACAGCCATTTTTCGCCTCAATTTTTCGTTTAGATAAGAATTGTTTTTGTCTCCATAGGCCAACTGCATATGGATATTAAACATAATTTGATTCATGCAATCAAGTGATCCCATTTTTAAATCATTTATTTGCATAGGTGTGCCTTTGTTAGAGAAAAAAAACAGTATTATGATTAATGCTTACAATATTTTACGATTATATTTTTGAGTGATAATAATAATAATAATAATATAATAATGATAATGATAATGATAATAATAATAATAATAATAATAATAATAAAGAAACAGCCCCTTTAAGCAGCCCTATGGAGGCCCTATGAGTCAAATTCAGTGAAAAGTAGAGTTTGTGAATCAAGTGCTGCAGTCCTGACCTATATTTCATACAGGCATGTAGGCGCGGGTTTCCGGCAGCTTTCACAACGCATTTATTTTGCGCAGTCTGCAGAAGCCAACCAATTAGGCCTGTTGGCGCTCAGAGTGAGAGATGGAGAATACCGGGAAATCTTTGCACGCTCGTTTTGTTTTTTAGTAAATATACAGTGTAGCCTACCCGTTATCAATAAAGGGATAATGCAAGAATTAGGATTCCTATATAACCGGCATTATGTTGCCTAGATTATTTTACAAAAATACGCTGCACACACACACATTCACACACACACACACACACACACACACAAACTTAAAAAAAAAAAAACATTTTATATTTGCTTACTCTGCCAATTTGGACAATTGGACCTGGTATGCAGCAGTGAAATGTATGACCGAAATAACAAAATTGTAAATCTAAGCATAACCGGAATTCCAGAGTATTGCAGCCTTATTTTATTTTTGCTTGAAGTGAATTGTAAACTGGTGGAGAATAAATACGACCGTACTACTATAGGCCTATGCTACTAATAAATAATAACATTAATAATAAGAATGATATACTGTAATAAGGGGTGGTATAAACATGGTTGTTTTTGTTCTAGTAAAACCAATGTCATGTTTAAATATTAAGTTCGTCGCATGGTGATTTGTTTCGATTTTTGTTGATGAAAATAATTATGCAGCAATACTGAAAAGGGCACATACTGCCTAGTTACAACTCGGTTCTGGCTTGTGCTCTCCTCGTCGATACAAGCCTCTGCAGATCGTTGGCGTCTGACAGTGATAAATGAGCTCCTCTGCGCAGTTTATGCATTTATTTATTTATATTTCCCTCCTGTAATCCAGGGCCAAACAACGAGCAACGAAACACGGACGGAAGAATATAATATTATAAAAAAGAAAAAAAATTATATATTTATTCTTTTGAATAAAGTAAGTATAAAATGCCATATACCGCGCGCGCGCACACACACACACGCACACACACAAACACGCGCGTGCATGGTGCAAACCACCGCAGTTGAGCCTTTACAAACAAAGATGTGTCGGTGAAAACCAGCTGCAGCTTCTTTTTTATTTTCCTGAATTTGGGAGCCGGCCCATCCATCATGGCTGTCACTATCAATCCAATAACAGCAGACAACTGCAATTCCGTCTCCTATCGAACCGAAGCTGGATACGTGACCTGCTCCTACAACTAATTTTGTTGCTTTTTTTTCTTCAAACGCCCACACACGACCTCTCCATCGTTCTCGCTCTCTTCCCATGCAGGCCTTCTTCACATCAACACACTCTGCTTTGTCCTTCTTTCTTTATTTGGTCTCGATTTGGTTCTACTGAAGACGTTCTGTGTTTTGGTGATAGAAAAATCATTAAAACATTATCCCAAAAAGATTGAACTCTTTATAAACTCTCTTCAGTTGAACACACAGAGAAAAGAATGAAAAGAAAATGCAACATAAACCAAGTTGGTTGGCGGGGTGTGGTGATGTCACAATAATAATAATAATTTAAAAAAAACGCAACGAAGAAGCACAAATCTATACAGCACAACAATTTAAATTGTTAGACATATTTTTCAAATATATTCCACAGTGTTTGCGTGTGTGTGTTCGCGTGTGTCGTGTATGTACATTGTTGTTAAGATAGGAGATGCAGATATGGAAGTAAAGCTTCACAGATTTGATTCCTAAAGAAGAGAAAAAGGTGTCATCCCTGTGGCCCGCTGTGGTATAAAAATAAATAAATAATTTAGAATGAAACTGAAGGGAAATGCATGACTGCTTCTCTTCTAAATTACTTTTCCTTTCTTTCTTTCTTTATTAAACAGCAGCCACACACCTCCACTGCGATTTGCGCTCCCGCGCGTCCCTTTCTTGTTTATACTAAAGTCTCTTTGTAAACTTCATTTTAAAAAATAAAATAAAATAAAATAAAAAGCCTACAGGTGATGCATTTTTCCCACACTTGATCCTCTACACACGTGCGCGTGCAAGCCGTAGGGCAACAAAGTTGAGGTGGGGCGCGAGGGGTGGTCACGTGGATATGCACCGGCAGCTTCAAGCTCCACAAGATGAATGAATGAAGATCCCTGAGCCAACCATGGAGGCCTGCAAAGACAAACATTATTATTTTTCATTATTATAAGATACAAAAACAAAAACTCATACACACACACAATCAAATTATGTTCGCAGCATGTGCACACCGGCAAATTATATTTATACACGTCTTATTTTTAAGACTATTGCAGAAAACTGAAATTTCTTGTTTGTCTCCGTCGTTGTTGCCCTTTTGATCGACTCAAATTGTTTTGTGGAACAAAATGAAAATTGACAACCAATATACATTATAATAATGTAATGGTGTCCGTACAATGATTTTTTTTTTAAGTCATCAACGGGATTTTTTAATGACTCTTAAAAACGTAGTCTACATCTGTTCATTTTGACCCTTTCTCATTACTTGGAAATTCAACTTTTAAACCAACACAATTAACCAATAAAGCCTTTATAATTAATGGCGTTTATATTTTCTTTTGTAAGATGTACTGTACTTAGTTCAGTATATTAAACTGGAACCCTGCATTAAACCTCATTGCTGAATAATAAATAACATGATAACACACATATACAGTACTATGAGTTTTGCTAGGCTTATACATAAATATATTACATAAACACACATACGAGTAATGTGTGTGTGTTGTAGGCCTATATATATATATATATATATATATATATATATATATATATATATATATATATATATATATATATATATATATATATATAATGTGATTGTCCATTTATATATTTATGATTAATATTTAAATACTTTAGTCATACAACTTGTCTAAGAACAACTTTTTCTCCTCACAAGACCCACTTTGATCTGTTAGAATGATGTGGTAAACTATTGTTTACACAATTTCACACTAGTAAGATCCTGCATTTGGTATTGAACTAATTTAGTCATTTTTTTCGGGTTAGGGTTGGATGAAAGCAGTTGCTTCTGTTTAATAAAGTGAATTGGAGGTCAGGTTTTGCTCCAGCCTTCCTTTAAGCAATTAATTATTTACTATTGTTCATCATCATTTTGGAAATAACTTTTTAAAGAGCAATCATTTCAAAATAAGATGTGTTGTGTCTGAAGCAGAGCATATGTCAATGCTATACAGAGGGCAGGAGGCTATAATGCAAAGTCACTTATGTATCCCATGCTGGTTAAATGTTATGGCTCTGGCTTTATTGTGCATGGAAAAGCGTAATATTTCTGCAGTCCTGAGGATATTTACTGCTGCAGTCAGCATATGCTCTCACTGCAGATGAAATTGGTGGAGGAAAAAACACCAGGCTTCATTGAACTACACAGTAACTACCCACTCATCATTAAATGACAAGTAATTAGATTAAATCACCGCCAAATACATATACAATACAGTGTTTATTGTAATTGAAAAGCCATGTCGATCTATCTTTGATTTTTTCACATAAAACATCACGATACCCTTTGAACTTCATTAGCAATATTCGGGGGATGATCAGACAAGGAATGAGGCAGCTGTGTTGGCCGAATTTGGCCCACTGAATAAAAAATGATGCAAATGCATTTCCTATTTACATATAAAGAGCTCTATTAATCAAGGTAAGTGTCATTACAGCGTGGCTCATTGAGCAGTGGAGTGTGGGTGTTAAATAAAATTCTCTGTGCTTGGATGCCTTCGGCAGGCAATATGTCTTGATTTGAGAACTGTCAGCAGCAGTATGAAGCTGATTGGGGCCGAAGGAGGGGGAAGAGGGGGGTAGAGGTGGGATTAGCCTGATTCTTAATCAGATTGCAGGATGAGAAGAGATGGCAGGAGCACAAAATGAAGCTGAAAGAGAAAGAAGGCAAGGAGGAATGTGATGCGGCCACCACTTTTTATTTATGAATCACAAGGACTATTTTCTGAAACTGCTGTCTAAAAGAGATTCAAAATGTGAAAGTACTTCAACAGAATTGTAGTGTTATCCCCTTTCTTTGATTTAAAACAAACAATGCAATAAACATGTTCTTTTTAGGGTAAGTTTTTACTGGACAAAATGCAAACATTGCAACTTGTTCCCAGATCCAAATTTTAAGATATTCTACAAAATGTATAATAATACGTAAAAAAAAAAAAACCACATTGAAAAAAATATATACTATCCGTTCTGGCCCCCTTAAAACCTCAAACTTCTACCTTACAGAGCCAACAGGTCGTAATAAACTTTGTGTGTGTTTTTTTTAGTGTTGACATGCATGTCAATCTGCCGTCGGACTAATAGTTGGGGTTAGGATGAGGCTCAGTGAGGTTGTAGTATGGTTGACGTTACAAAACATGTAGTCAACACTAAACCAATCCCGAGCTAAATAGCTCAGTCAGATGGACACGGACCGGGGTCAAGTCCCATGAACTCCACTTATGTTTCATTTTACAATTTTTTTTATATTTAACATGGCCGATAGAGCTCGCTAAACTAAAATACGTAACACTTGGTCGTAATTTGTATTCGTATGTGGTCGCATAAATGAGCTCTTGCTCTGTTGCATGTTGGTTTGCTGTTCAGCAGTTTTGTGCCATCCTTGAATGGTCAATTTAATGCACGTTCTTTGCACTTGGGGTGGGGGTGGGGGTGGGGGGCAGTATGTGGTTATGTTTTTATATAATTCAAACATTTTATTGTTGAAGGCTGGATATTTTTTACATGCAGTGAGCAAGAAATATATTATGATACTGTGTTGAACTGGTTCAATAAAATAAAAAAACAGACATATGCATGTATTTTGTCCATGTTTAAAATGGCATGTTTGTCATACAACTGGTTAGGAAGAGCATGGTTGTATGTTGCATTACGCACAAGTACTTCTTAACCTTCTGATGGATAGCCCCGAACCACTTGTCAGGATATTTTGAGTAGATGAATGAAATGAGAGCAGAAATATGCAGCAATAAACTTACTTCACCCTGTTGTTGAGGCTGGCCTCAGACGTTTGGGTTTACATGTAGTGCCACTGCCCGTCCATGCCCATGTTCATACCCATACCACCCATTGGACCTGGAACAAGAATGTATGTCCAACTTTGATTTTTTTCAATTAAGCTCAATATTAACTCTACAAATGATAACAGGGATGAATAGACTCCAATGTTTTGTTTTTTGTCTTGTACTATCTTTAATACGTTATTTTACGTTATTTTAGGTGGTTAGGAAGCTATATCTATGTTTAAAGTGAATAGAAACAAATGTTAGAATTGTGGGGTTAACTACAGAGAGAATGCTCACCTCCGGGTCGAAGCCCCATGTGCTGCTGTCCATCAAGGACAAAGCCTCCCATTGGCTGGCCGTCTGGACTGTAAGCTGTACCCTGACTCACTGAGAGAAGAATAGCGAAAAATAAACGTGTCAATGGGACAAAACATGAATTACACCTGTTTGTAGAACCATTTCCACCGTCTCTGTCTCTGAGACCCTCAGGGAGTAAATATGATGAGGCTGCTAAAATCTGGAACAGTCTTTCAAAAGATGTGAAACACATCGATGGCATTGGGCCGAAATCTCAAAAGTCACAATTTGGCTAATTTAATATTTCATCAAAAATAATTTTTTTGTCATTTTTATGACCAATCTAAAGTGTTGAAAATGGCTTGCTCCCTTTAACCCTATTCAATTCAATTCAAAATTGTATTTCATTCTTTAAAAGAAACCCTATAAAGCCTGAACCATGAAATATATGAGATAAAATACTGATTCTTTGTAAATACAATATTTATTGGTCCTTTGAAAAAAAAAAAAAAAATCAACTTCTACATATGACTTTTGATTTGTGTCATATTTGATACATTCAGTAACAAGGCTTTAAATTCGTACATTTATAACTGTCAAAAATATAATAATAATAATAAACAAACATATCAAACATATTAGTATTTCCAAAAATCAGATTTTTTTCCCCCCACTATTAATAAGTATAGGTGTCTCTCCTTTCTCAATTGGGGCGATCTTGCAAGGTCGCTGGAAAAGGCTTCAGCTGGGTGATATTGCCCTCTAACGGATTAGAGTTAGAGAGCAGTACATGTGCCAGATCATATACGTCAGCGTTTCAAAGAAAAAAACAATGAAATAAAGGGCTCAGAATGTCTTGTATTTAATATGATACGTTTGACTTTATAGGGTTAATGATGCAATGTTAATGGTTGAACAAGGTTTGGGCCCGACGCCAGCGATAACAGGCTGAAAACCATTCAATTTTATCAGTGCATATGACAACTTTAAATATTTTAAGTTAATTAATTATTAATGGTTGTTTTATGGAATGATTTTATTTGCCTTCTTGTAAGTTTATGTAGCTGTAAAGCACTTTTTATTGACTTGTGTACGAAACGTGCTCTACAAATAAACCTGCCTTGCCCTGCCTTTTATACCTACTAAACTAAACTAATCTGTCTAATCACCTCTGATTATCATTTAATAACACACTAAGTTCCATCATTTACTTTATGATCTGTAAACTCTGTACGAACTGTTTTTACCTGCTCTGTTGGACTGGTCAATCATAGGCTGAACTATTCTCCTCCTTGCATTGATGAACCTGGAAATCAAATGTATGTCATGTAAATAATGTTTGTTTTGTGCATATGCAATAACAATTTCCACAGTTCATGAGAGGCTTGAACTAAATCAGATTGGTTAAACAAACACATTTTCGCAGTTAGGAAAAATCACAACTTTTCATTTGAAAATAGGTATTTTTTTAAATGAGTTAATTTGGTGTTCCCCATGCTGTCATTCACAAGTTTAACTTGATTCGATCTATTAAATACCCAATTATTCAGTTAAAACATTCAGGAGCAACCCTTAGACAAACAGGAAATGCATGCTGTGTCTCCAGGGACTTCCCTAATAATGCTCTTCACTTCCACAGATACAATCTGGTGTATTAGAAGCTCTTGTAACATATCTATAAAAAGAAAAAAAATCTATTGATTTAGGTTTAGCCTTGTAGCCACAGGCTATAATGTGACTAACTGGTTTGCCAATGCTTTTTCATGAACACATCCCCAAGGCAGCACAGTGAGTCTGAGTGCATTGACATCTGCATTAGAGCTTCCATAGCATGTGGATCTGAATGTGCTTTGCTATTTAATTATATCTGGAGAATTGCTTTTAAAATGTATGCTACGTTTATGAGGAAATCTACTCTAGATATTAACTGCATTGAAAAACTACATTTGAATTACATAGATTAAATGTGCATTCTTTAATTTGAATCAACGCATTTAAGAACTGAATCTGAATTGTGCAATTTGAATTTGAATTCATTGGTTTGGAACTGAAGTCCACTAAACTTAAAACTGAATTTAAAATTATGAACTGTGCTTCAGATAGACGGATCTGCTATTCATCCAATCAGCACCTTCGTTTTTGAGCACATGACACAGGCTCTCTGGGTAGTAGATCCTAACCTACATAACACCTTTCTTTAACCTTTTAAAGTCATCGGGCCAGGAAGAGATGAAAAGGTGATTAATTTCAAATTTAGACAAGGACAGTATATTGTTAGCAGCATATCACAACGAAGCCGCGTAGTCAGTATGTCTTGATTTCCGCTTTGATTTCCGTTTTGTTTTGTTTTTTCTAATCTTAACGTCATGCTTTAGGCATTACTGACACCTACAGGTAGAAACAGAATATATTGATAGACAGTAGGGGCTCATCAGCTCAGTAAGATGGAGTAATATTAAATATTTTTCACAAATCATAAATATATACCTATGAGGATTGCTATATTATCTGTCTGGATGTGTTGCTGCACCATTTATGTTCAAACATCAGGCGTCTGAGGGCAAAACACTAATGTCATATCAATGATACTTTAGTTAAACTGTCCATAGCATTCCCTTTTGCGCGTTAGCATTAATGTAACTTGAAAAACACATACATTGTGGCACTTATCATCATCATATTTGAATTTTAGGGCTTAGAATAAAAATACAAAATGGAAAATCTGAATTGAATTTGGTTTTACTAGTTAATTGGTTAGGTTTCCATCACCCTAAAAGCTTGGCCATTTCATAATATCTTCCCTTAAGTGGAAATAACATCTCAGATACAAAGTGGCAATTAGAATGGCACTTACCAGTTGTTGACTTGAAGAATGGTGAGGCCTGTGTCTTGTGCTAGTTGTTTCTTCTGTTCCTCTGAGGGATACGGGTGCTGCATGAGATAAGAAAAAGGGGTTCAATGTTAGGGAGAGTCATGTGCCTTCAATTCCAAATGTGATTGCACAAGTGTATTCCAAAAAAAACATTGCCGGACCAATGTTTGGCCCTGTTAACACTTGAGGCTAAAAGTGCGTGGCTTTGTGTGACATTATTTGACATTGCTTGACAAACGATCGGGTGGGATGTAAAGAGGCACAATAGTGTCTTTTGTTTGGGGCCTTGGTAAGGCCAGGCCCCCCGTGACCCTGCAACCCCTCCCCACCACACTCCATCCCCCTATCCTCTAGCCTGGTCTTTTTGCAGACGTCTTTCTGTATGTGTCATGGGGACCATTTTCTGGGTTTTTACTATCATTGTGGGGACCACGTCTCTTTGTGGGGACATTTTGGTGGTCCCCATTAATTCAGACCTCTTTTTGAGGGTCAAGACATGGTTTTAGAGGGTAGGTTTGAATTGGGTTTTGGTTAAGGTTAGGATTAGGCAATTGGTTGCGGTGGTTAAGGTTAGGGTAAGGGGCTAGGAAATGCATTATGTCAATGAGATGTCCCCACGAGAAATGTAGACCCAACATGTGTGTGTGTGTGTGTGTGGGGGGGGGGGGGTGCGTGTGCGTGCATGTGTGTGTGTGTGTGTGTGGGTGTGGGGGGGGGGGGGTGCGTGTGTGTGTGCGTGCGTGCGTGCGTGCGTGTGTGTGTGTGTGTGTGTGTGTGTGTGTGTGGGGGTGTGTGTGTGTGTGTGTGTGTGTGTGTGTGTGTGTGTGTGTGTGTGTGGGGGGGGGGGGTGTGTGTGTGTGTGTGTGTGTGTGTGTGTGTGTGTGTGTGTGTGTGTGTGTGTGTGTGTGTGTGTGTGTGTGTTTGCCTTTGTGTATTATGAGGACATGTCACCTGAATACACGCAACACTGCGAGGACATTTTGAATTATGAGGACACAGCCCATGTCCTCATAATTCATTCAATGCAGAAGTGCTTCTAGGGCTGTAGAAGGCTTAAATCCAAAGTTTTAGCCAATGTCCTTGTAAACCATAATTACATGAATTTGTGTATTTTTGTGTATTTGATGACGCCCCCTGTAGGAAGGTCCTCGTAATGCACCACTTCATGAATTATTCACACCAGTGTATATTTCACAGCATTTGATTGGCTGACCGTCACCTGTCCCCACAATTACGCACATGTCCCCATAATTCCGTTTTTTCTCAAAATGCTGTGTATTGTGAATGTTTGTCTGTAGACGCAGAGCCTTTTTTTTTTTTGCAGCCACCAATTCCTAAGTAGATAAATTAAATAATGAAATACACTATGACATTTAATTATATATTTCAGCATTTAATTCTTGCAGTGGTTGTTTATTTGAAAATATACAATGGTTAACAGCTGTTTATCACATCACTTTGAACAGCTGGAGGCAGAGACAGAGAAACTGTCAGTGCCGTATATTGATTCATCATTTAACATCCCACCCTGCCTTTACAATGTAACATCTTTCTGTACACCAGTGGCCAAATGTTTTGAGAATGACATTGATTTTCTAAAAATCTCCAGTGCTGACTTATTATTATTGTTTTTTTATGATGGCAATTTGCATGTACTCCAGAATGTTATAGTGATTAGATGAATTGCAAAGTCCCTATTTGCCATGAAAATTAAAGTAATTTCCTTTAGTGACCTTACAAACTTTAAGTGAAGAAGGCTTCAGGGCACCCAAGAAAATCCAGCAAATGCCAGGACTATCTCCCAAAGTTGATTCAGCTGCGGGATAAGGACATCACCACCAGTGTAGAGCTTGCTCAGGAATGGCAGTAAGCAGGTATGAGTGCATCTACACCCATGGTGAGGGAGTAAGACTTTTGGAGGATGGCCTGGTGTGACCAGTGAAAAGGGGATTCCATAAATACAGACCAAAATAAGAAAAAAAGTGTTGAAGTTATTTTCTCTGATTAACCCCCTTTCCAAATGTTTGGGGCATCCGGAAAAATGCTTGTCTGGAGAAGAAAAGGTGAGCGCTACCATCAGTCCTGCTTCATGCCAAAAGGAAAGCATCATGTGACCATTCATTTGCAGGGTTGCTTCTCAGCCAAGGAATTGGGCTCACTCACAATTTTGCCAAAAAACACATGCATCCATTACTAAAGTATAGTACTAAAACATCCTCGGACAGCAACTGTATGACAGCAGCAAGGTTATTTTATTTACTAAAGCAAAAAAACATTTTCGTTAATGAAAAAAAAAACCTTTTTAAAAAACTGAAACTGAAATCACATTTTATGATTACAAAATGATCTATAATTCTAGCAATAATATCCTTTGTTTTCGTCTGTGGTAATTCATTTAATATATGAGCCTTTGGGGTTCATTTTAAATGTGATCTATTTTTTTTTATTGACACTGTAAATCATAGAACAATAGCCACTCTTATCAACAAAGTTCATAATCCAACGACTGAACCAATTTGTTGATTTGAACGAGATTTATTATATTGCCCTGAGTACGGAAGTGACGTCATCTAGCAGCCCCGATAGAGAACCGCCCCCGGCTCTATTTACTTCACGAGATGTGATGGCGTGTAGCTGTGCTAATGAGGTAGGTTTGAAGCTCGAATTTTTCCTGTTGTTGTTGGTCGCTTGTGTACATTGCTCCCTCTTTCGCGAAAATGATTTATAATGCAAGTCCAGTGTAAGTGCAGCTAAGCTTACGTTAGCATACCTAACCATCTGTTGATTATGATGGATGCAGCTAATTATTTAGAATTGCTACGCTTCTGTTAGCGACGGTTAGCATAGCAGAGCTAACCGTCTGTTGAGTAAGATGAATGCTAATTGCAATTTTTAAGAGGAAATCAATAACAGGCTGGTTTTTGATGTGAAAATATACAATGGCTTAGTATTACCAGTACAGTATAAATGAAGTATTGGTAAATTGCTGCATTTGTGTTTACTTAAATTTGTTCTTTCAATAGAAATATTTCAGTAAAGTCTGTTAGTGTTCATTACATTTAATTTATGCAAATATTTAGCAGAGCTGTGCTATCCACTGTATTTTATTTTCGTTGGCACATTTACTGCACACTGCACAGGCTATTATGGTACACTGAAAGTCAACTTCAAGACATTTGCACCAAGTTACCTATCAAACTGATTGAAACTAATTTTTTTCTATAGCTTTAGATCATTATCTTCAGTGAGACATGTCAGTCATGAGGCCACAGAGGGCAAAAGTTAAACCCAAAGAAGAGGTAGCATACTTTTCATCCTTAGGTAAAGACAAGAATGGCTTCACCATAAAATATATTAATTAATTCAAAGGTGAGTATTGGTAAAATATTCTTTAGTATAGGTCTAGTTTTCATTATTGTTATAATGAAATATTTCTGTTGTATCCTTTTTTCTTTGTAAGGTCGAGGAGTGTTCAGTTCCTGCTCCTTTCAGAAGAGAGACTTTCCTACTGAATATCGAGGAGAAGTTCTAAGCAAACAGGAACGTGAAAACAGGCTGAGAGTGTATCATGATGCCCGGAAGGTTTTCATGTTTGAATTTCGCTACAATGGAAAAACACTATGGTATGTTTATATGGTGTGTTGTCACACTTAATTTTGTTTTTTTGGGGGGATATCGTGCAAGGTTTGACAAAACATAAAAGATTAATTAAAACTCAAAAGCAAAAGTACATTCTTTTCTCAATATAATTTTTTTATTTTTTTATTTCATTTTTTACAATATTGTGACTTGTTTTTTTATTTTACTTTTACAGTTATCGTGAGTATCGCTAACCTCACAATATCATGTTAATTATCATATCGTGATTTCTTATGACATTTGGATATTGTGTCATACATGTGACATACTAGAATTACTGGTCGCACATTCATGATTACATGAAATTATATTATAGCAGTCTAGTCTTAGTAAGAATTTAATTGTATTGGTATTTTTCTATTCATCTGCCCCAGGTTTCCACTGAAGCACAACCTGATGAAGACACAGCTATCAGACTGCGCCAAAGTTGACCAGGTGACTAGATTTCTTTTTGAATGTTGTTGAAATCAGTTTTCCGAAGCAAGACATTAGTGGAGGGTGGAGATACTAGGGCTGCACAATATGTGGAAAATATCTTGCCGCACGAATGACTCATGCAATATGTGTATTGCAAAGACGTGCAACAAATGAATATTGGATTAATTGTATACTTTAGTCTGAGGCTAAGCGATATGGCCAAAAAATAAAATAAAAAGTATTTTAAACCAACCATCCAGCATTCTGCCACCACTTGTGCAAAATTACAACTCACAATAACATCTGGATGTAACAGAACATAACAACAGCTTTTAATAATCCAGAAGACAAAATACATTTCACGATTTAGCAAATTTTCAACGATTCAATTTAAATTTAATTTATTCAATTAATTTGATTTATTGCCAGGCCCTACTTGAGTCTGAATTTGACCAATCAGAGACAACATTAATTGCGCATCGCCATACAAGAGAATTGTATCGAGGAGCATTACTAACAAAAAATAACTTATTTGGATAAGACTAGATCACAATGAGCATGATTATTTTTCTGCACGTACGTGTATTTCTTTAATTAGATTATATAGATATATATATTAGGTCCATGTTCAATGTCAAAATAATCTCCATCACTGTATAAAACACCCATGTCGCATGTTTTGTCAATACTGTGCAGACCTCACAGGTGCATAGTCTTCACAATGTCGTAGTTGTGAATAACTGACACTCTGAGGACAGTGTATTTACACACTGCGAATGTAAAATAAGTTTTCAGGGGTTTGGAGTTACACATACAGTCCTCATAATTCATACTCTGGTATGGACACTCTGAGGACTGTGTATTTTCTATTAATTGTTTCATTGTGAAAAATAGACGTCACCAATTTACACAAACCACTAGTGCTGACGGATTATTTATTTTTCAAATAGCAAATAAAATGTATTTGCATTCACAATACTTTAACCTATTCATTGTTCTTTATGTACTGTAACTGTGTAAATGCACAGGTACAGTCGTGTTACTAAGAATTTAATTTTATATGTATTTTTCTCTTCATGTGTACCAGGTTTCAAATGAAGCACAACCTGAAGACATAGCTAAAGATGTAGCTGTCACAGACCAAGTTGACCAGGTGACTAGATTTGTTTTTGAATGTTGATGTTGAAATACATTTTTCAGAAGCAAGACGTAGCACAATATATAAAAAAAATATTTTGTCGCACGAATGGCTCATGCATATACTGTATGTATGTATACAGTATATGTGTATTGCAAAGACATGCAACAAATGAATATTGGATTGTATACTTTAGTCTGACTTTGACCAATCAGAGACTACCTTAATTGCGCATCGCCATACAAGAGAACCGTATTGAGGGGCATTACTAACAAAAAATAACTTATTTGTATAAGACTAGATCACAATAAGCATGCTTATTTTTCCGCATTAACGTGTATTTCTTTCTTTGGATTATAAAGATTTCTCTATTTCTCTATCTTTATCTCTATATCTATATCTATATATCTGTCTCTCTATGTCTCTCTCTCTCTATATACAGTATATATATATCTATACATCTATATCTGTATGCATGTGTGTGTGTGTATATATATATATATATATATATATATATATATGTGTATATATGTATGTATATATATACATACATATATATATATGTATATATATATACATACATATATAGATATGTATGTATATATACATACATATATATATATATATATAGATATATACTGTATATATAGAGTGTGTATGTATACAGTATATGTATAGATCTTTTTTTTAGGTCCGTGTTAAATGTTTAATCTCCATCACTGTATAAAACACCCATGTCGCATGTTTTGTCAATACTGTGTAACCCTTGCAGATACATAGTCCTCACAATGTCGTAGTTGTGAATAACTGACACTCTGAGGACAGTGTATTTACACACTGCGAATGTAAAATAAGTTTTCAGGGGTTTGGAGTTACACATACAGTCCTCATAATTCATACTCTGGTATGGACACTCTGAGGACTGTGTGTTTTCTATTAATTGTTTCATTGTGAAAAATAGACGTCACCAATTTACACAAACCACTAGTGCTGACGGATTATTTATTTTTCAAATAGCAAATAAAATGTGTTTGCATTCACAATACTTTAACCTATTCATTGTTCTTTATGTACTGTAACTGTGTAAATGCACAGGTGGTCGTGTTACTAAGAATTTAATTTTATATGTATTTTTCTCTTCATGTGTACCAGGTTTCAACTGAAGCACAACCTGAAGACATAGCTGAAGACGTAGCTGTCACAGACCAAGTTGACCAGGTGACGAGATTTCTTTTTGAATGTTGATGTTGAAATCCATTTTTCAGAAGCAAGATGTTGCACAATTTATAAAAAAAAATATCTTGTCGCACGAATGGCTCATGCAATATGTGTATTGCAAAGACATGCAACAAATGAATATTGGATTGTATACTTTAGTCTGATTTTGACCAATCAGAGACTACCTTAATTGCGCATCGCCATACAAGAGAATTGTATTGAGGAGCATTACTAACAAAATATAACATTTGGATAAGACTAGATCACAATGAGCATGCTTATTTTTCCGCATTAACGTGCATTTCTTTCTTTGGATTATAAAGATCTCTCTATCTCTATCTTTATCTCTATATCTATCTATCTATATCTATATATCTGTCTCTCTATGTCTCTCTCTCTCTATATACAGTATATATATCTATACATCTATATCTGTATGCATGTGTGTGTGTATGTATATATATATATATATATATATATGTGTATATATATATATGTGTATATATATATATATGTGTATATATATATATATATATATATATATAGAGATATAGATATATATATATATACTGTATATATAGAGTATGTATGTATGTATATATGTATATGTATGTATGGGTATATATACAGTATATGTATAGATCTTTTTTTTAGGTCCGTGTTAAATGTTTAATCTCCATCACTGTATAAAACACCCATGTCGCATGTTTTGTCAATACTGTGCAGCCATCACAGGTGCATAGTCCTCACAATGTCGTAGTTGTGAATAACTGACACTCTGAGGACAGTGTATTTACACACTGCGAATGTAAAATAAGTTTTCAGGGGTTTGGAGTTACACATACAGTCCTCATAATTCATACTCTGGTATGGACACTCTGAGGACTGTATTTTCTATTGATTGTTTCATTGTGAAAAATAGACGTCACCAATTTACACAAACCACTAGTGCTGACGGATTATTTATTTTTGAAATGGCAAATAAAATGTGTTTGCATTCACAATACTTTAACCTATTCATTGTTCTTTATGTACTGTAACTGTGTAAATGCACAGGTACAGTCGTGTTACTAAGAATTTAATTTTATATGTATTTTTCTCTTCATGTGTACCAGGTTTCAACTGAAGCACAACCTGAAGACATAGCTAAAGACATAGCTGTCACAGACCAAGTTGACCAGGTGACAAGATTTCTTTTTGAATGTTGATGTTGAAATACATTTTTCAGAAGCAAGACGTTGCACAATTTATAAAAAAAAAAAGATCTTGTCGCACGAATGGCTCATGCAATAGGTGAATTGCAAAGACATGCAACAAATGAATATTGGATTGTATACTTTAGTCTGATTTTGACCAATCAGAGACTACCTTAATTGCACATCACCATACGAGAACCGTATCGAGGGGCATTACTAACAAAAAATAACTTAATTGGATAAGATTAGATCACAATGAGCATGCTTATTTTTCCGCATTAACGTGTATTTTTTTTTCATTGGATTATAAAAATATATAGATATAGATAGATCTTTTTTTTTAGGTCCATGTCGAAATAATCTCCATCACTGTATAAAACACCCATGTCGCATGTTTTGTCAATACTGTGCAGCCCTCGCAGGTGCATAGTCCTCACAATGTCGTAGTTGTGAATAACTGACACTCTGAGGACAGTGTATTTACACACTGCGAATGTAAAATAAGTTTTCAGGGCTTGGAGTTACACATACAGTCCTCATAATTCATACTCTGGTCAGGTATGGACACTCTGAGGACTGTGTATTTTCTATTAATTGTTTCATTGTGAAAAATAGACATCACCAATTTACACTAACCATTAGTGCTGACGGATTATTTATTTTTGAAATGGCAAATAAAATGGGTTTGCATTCACAATACTTTAACCTATTCATTGTTCTGTATGTACTGTAACTGTGTAAATGCACAGGTACAGACTTGTGTGTTACTAAGAATTGAATTTTATATGTATTTTTCTCTTCATGTGTACCAGGTTTCAACTGAAGCACAACCTGAAGACATAACTGAAGACGTAGCTGTCACAGACCAAGTTGACCAGGTGACGAGATTTCTTTTTGAATGTTGACGTTGAAATACATTTTTCAGAAGCAAGACGTTGGCACAATATATAAAAAAATATCTTGTCGCACGAATGGCTCATGCAATATGTGTATTGCAAAGACAAGCAACAAATGAATATTGGATTGTATACTTTAGTCTGACTTTGACCAATCAGAGACTACCTTAATTGCGCATCGCCATACGAGAAACGTATCGAGGGGCATTACTAACAAAAAATAACTTAATTGGATAAGATTAGATCACAATGAGCATGTTTATTTTTCCGGATTATCGTGTATTTTTTTTCATTGGATTATAAAAATATATAGCTATAGATAGATCCTTTTTTTTTAGGTCCATGTTCAATGTCGAAATAATCTCCATTACTGTATAAAACACCCATGTCGCATGTTTTGTCAATACTGTGCAGCCCTCACAGATACTTAGTCCTCACAATGTTATAGTTGTGAATAACTGACACTGAGGACAGTGTATTCATACACCGTGACTGTAAAATAAGTTTTGAGGGCTTGGAGTTATTATACAATTCATACTCTGGTCAGGTATGGATTCTCTGAGGACTGTGTATTTTCTTGTTTTTGTTTCATTGTGAAAAATAGACGTCACCAATTTACACAAACCTGTAGTGCAGAAGGATTTATTTATTTATTTTTGTAATGGCAAATAAAATGAGTTTGCATTTACAATACTTTAACCTATTAATTGTTCTGTATGTACTGTAACTGTGTAAATGCACAGGTACAGTCGTGTTACTAAGAATTGAATTTTATATGTATTTTTCTCTTCATGTGTACCAGGTTTCAACTGAAGCACAACCTGAAGACATAGCTGAAGACGTAGCTGTCACAGACCAAGTTGACCAGGTGACGAGATTTCTTTTTGAATATTGATGTTGAAATCAGTTTTCAGAAGCAAGACGTTAGGAGTGAAGAGTGTAGAGTAGATGCTAGGGCTGAACTATATAACTAACAAATATAATCACAACAATTTTTTATGCAATGTGTATTGCCAAGACGTTCAAAATATTGTATCCAACAATAAGCTTGTATGGGACTAAAATTCCTACAAGTCAACATTAAAAATATCTCAAATTGAAGATTTGTTGGCAGTTTGGTGATTTGGATTATGCACTGTAGGGATCTTTTGTTCCCATTAATTTATTTATGGTGGATTTTAGAGGTGAACTCTTTATCAATTTTATTTTATTTTTTTAAACAGAAGTGTAAACATCAGGTAGTTAATTTACTTGTATCAAGCTTGGATAAATGTGCTTTATGTTTTGGACCTTTCGCTGCACTAGAATGGACTGGCATGATGGGTATTTTATCTTCTGTGTTATTTGTATCTGCAATGGATCTTTGTTTCACGCAACCAGAATTAATAGTGCAGGCATTTTCATTGAATGAATATAATTTAGTCAAGAGGATAAATTATGACCCATGTTTATACCTTTATCTTTAGTTGCAAGCAGCTAAATGTTGAGCAATTGTCTCAATCTTAACGACTGTCTGACTCGGTAAAATAGAAAAGTCTACTGTAACTGAAGGACTGTATCACACAATATCTGTTTTAGGGGCAATGCCATAGATTAAGCATATTAACTATCCCTCTTGTTAAATGCTTCATCTCATCTTTCGAATAAATGTGACTAGATTTATAATAATCTTTAGTATGTGCACAAACTTTAGGTTCTAAATGCTTTTCTAGTTTGCTCCAGCATCTGGCACATATCCCGTTTAAAAAAAATGCAAAACTGCTTGATGATGAAGACCTTTGGTAAATTAACTTTAGCACATTAGCCCATCAATGGCGGGAGCTACTTCTGCCGCGAGCGCTCGACACTTTTCTCAAGCTTCTACTTCGAGTGTAACATCACTAAGTAACAGCGAAGTAAAGCTAGTAAATATTTATGACCACCCGCCAAAATGAATTTTAACCCGCATATGGCAGGTTAATTTTAGAGCCACTGTATATATGCATAAGTATGTGTGCATCTACTGTATATATGGAGATCATTGCTGTCCTGTGAAAAACACGTTTCCATTTTTAGGTCGCGGGCTGCTCGCCGGTAGCTCCTATGGTGGAAGTGTTTTTCACAGAACAGCGACAATATGTGTATGTATGTATGTATGTAATAATTGTTTTCGTTTAAAAAATTAGGTTGCTGATGTATCCAGTTCAAGTGAGGATTCGTTAGCAGAGGAATATGTTCCAGATTCTCACAGTACTTCGGACACTTCCTACATTGAACCTGTTTCAGAAATTCAGAAATCCGAAGGTATTTCAGGAATGAGCTATGAGAAAACTGCTCATCCTTTAAGATGAGAGGTAGTCATGTTTTAAAGAATAAAATGTTCAATGTTCACTGACTCTTTTGCATCTGGTTTCATGTCGAGCTTATCCATTACAAAGCTGTGTTTGACCTAGATAACCTGTTCACATAAGAAGCAGTTTTATTAACATACCAGTTTCAGTCTGTCCTAAAATTGTAAGTTGTAACATGAGCACCATGTTAAAACTTACAATTTTAGGACAGATCAGGTATGACTTTGCATTTCACAGTATTGTTATGTACAACAATGTGTCCTTATATCAGGTAAGTCATTACACATCAATGCCATTTTAGTTTGTGTAAAGTCAGAATGCCAGAACTTTCAAATCACTTCAGTGACATGGTTGCTGTGTGTTGTGTAAACTTTGTCCTTGTAATGTGAGTTGGTCCTCATAATTACCATTTTTGCAATGGGCGTGGCTTATTTAGGTCATTATCTATGTCCTCACAATTACGGATTTTTTCAGGTTTTTCTTTTTTTCGTGTGTTGAGTTTTTTCAAGTTTTGAAGTGAAATTCTCCTGGACAACCCCAAAAAAAATTTTTGGGTGCAAGTCCCATCTCTCTGGCATTAGCAGAAAGGGGTGTCCCTGTAATACACAATTAAACCGGTTTGGAAAAAATGTCCTCATAATACACAGAGGCAAGTATGTGTGTGTGTGTGTGTGTGTGTGTGTGTGTGTGTGTGTGTGTGATAGAGGAGGACGGCAGATGGCAGACAGAGGTGACCCATGTACTGGGAACAGGGTCGTGGGCTAGTCGCTATTCTGCTGCTGTCAGACCATCAGCTGCCTCCTGTGGTCATCAGTGAAGGATGAGCTTCCAAGCACTTCATTTTCAACTTCTTTTCAGGCTAGGAGCACAAGTATGTGCACACTAGGGGCCCTATTTTTGTAGACAGGCGCCCGAGCGCATCTTCATTTTCATGCCGGTGCAAGTCGAGTTTACCGTGTTTGGGAATTTGGCCGACGGAGCTGGACTGCCATCAGCGCACCTGACAATCTAGTGACAGAAAGTAGACTGCGCTTGGTATAAAAACGGGTGTATCTTCATTTTTCATGCCAAGGCAAGTCTATTTTAGCGGGTTTGTAAATTTGATATCTCGCGCTACGCCTCCACAGGCATTCTGGCAGATACTGTTGCATGCTCACGCCTCATTTGTCTATTTGGTAACCAGTTGTACTTGGACTTGTTTTGGTGCATGCCATCGTATTGTCTTTGTTAATATGACAACAGAGTTATTGTCTGTGCATTATTAGACAAATATAGAGGCTAAAGGTCTAACACTAACCCTAACCAAACCTGAGGTTTCACTAGAATTAATCTTTTAAAACTAGCCGCGATCAGAATAGTTGAAGCTAGCTATTCGCATCTTATTTCAGTCACACCTAGGGACAATTTAGAGTGTCTCCCTTGCATGTTTTTGGAATGCACCCAGAGAAAACTCAAACAGGAGAGAACATGCAAGCTCCACATAGAAGGGCCAGATTCTGGATTTTTACCCACGACCTCTGAAACAGTGAGATGGATGCAATAACCAGCTGTCCTGTTTGACATGTCTGGCAGAGAGGCTGGTGACTGCTGTACTGTGCCGCAAAAAATATCAATGATGCCATCAATAAATTGACTTTGAATAAACTTTCATCTGGTGCTGTCAAAGTTAAAGCGTTAACTTATTAATTAACCACAAAAATTATCGCATTAATCATGTATTAACGCACATTAATAACACTTTTAATTTTGACCACAGATTATGTCATGGTGTGTGTTTTGCTTTGGTTTATGAGTCGTTTGTTTTCCTTGTGTGTCTGCCTTTGTCAATGTCTCGTCTAGTTTTATCATGTCCTCCTGTGCTCGTCATCCCGGTCCTGTGCTGGTGTCACCCAATCAGCTCCCCAAGCCAAGTGTGTCTTGTCCAAGTGTCTCTCGTCTCGTTACTATGTGTATTAGGCCCCGTCCAGACGGAAGCAAAGCCGGCTTCGTTCGTCAAACAAATCTCGTACACACAGAGGCATTTCAAGACTTGCGTGTGTCCAAAAGAAGACGCTGAGGTCGTTTAACGGCTGTAATATATATGCCAAGTTTGGAGTGGTGCTGTAGCGCAGCCACAGGGAGTTAACGGAAAGCGTAGAAGAAGAATCAGCGAAGAAGACGGAAAAAAAAATCCAAACTTTATTGCAATCTACAGAACAAACATGGCTTTGCATGTATCAAAACAACATGAAAAAGACGAACACAGAAGAAATGAGAATGGCGGGTGATTGAAGTACAACACCACTTGTTGAACGTGGGAATAAAGAAGCAAAATATTTTGCTGCAAAAGCATAAGCAAGTTAAGGAGGCTGCGCAAAACGACTACGACACAGCTATCCGCCATTGTTGTTGACAGACTGACGGTTCGCGCGCAGTCACGCAAGAATTGGTGCATACGTCATCAATCTGCAACAATGCGTCGTCATCGAGCTGCGACCATTACGTCATCATTGGAGGAGTATTCTGCATATGGTGTCCAGATGGACGCGTTTTGAAATCTTTGCACTCTGGAGCCCGGTTTCAAAAGTGATCGGTTTCAAGCTCTGAAACCGCACCATCGTGTGGACGAACGGCCTAAATTGTAAGAAACGATACATTGAAACTGGCTTTCGTGTGGACGGGGCCGCAAGTTCCCTGCTTTCTTTCAGTCCTTGTCAAGTCATTGTCTTTATCACACCGTGTTCCTGCTCCTATGTGTCCTGCCTGTTTATGTTTGGTATTATAGAGTTTTGGTCTGAACTTGTTTTGGTGTCTTGTATTGTACTTTGTTTGCCTTTTGTTGGTCAAGGTTAGGGTTGGGTCCACAACCACCACAAACCTGACAGATTATCCTTTAGCTTCACAGAGGATGGCATTTCATTAAAAGGTAGCACAGGAAGTGTTTGAGCAATAAACATAACTACATGCATGTAAGTAAAGCACTTAATAAATGTTTGTGTATGACATTCCGAATATTTGTTCATGTCAAACTATTGGGGTCATTTTCCACTTTAAATTATGCAAGCAATTAACTGATTTGAAAAAAAGGAGGATAAGCGTGTGTAATGGATACAAATTTATGAAGACGTCCTTATAGCATTAAATGTTGAAACAATTAAAACATGACAGGTGCTCTTTAAATTTGGCGGGCAAAAAATGTTGATAAAAAAAGCCTTTTTAAGTAAACAATTAATCTTGATTAATCAAAATGTTAAAATGTGATGAATCTGATTTAAAAATGTTATCGTTTGACATATTTACTTTCATGACATTATAGTTGACTGCAAAAAATCTTCCGTCAATCCTCATTGCATACACGTGCATACATGACTCCAGGGGTACATTTACATGTAAACAACAACATTCATTAAAGGAAACAGTCTAGTATCTTTGATATACAGAATTTTTCATCATTTTTACCTCCCCAAAAATGATTCTGTTTTAATTAATAACAGAATAGCCACTTCATGTACAGTGTATTAATATCTCATTTGGTCCAATAGTTCAAACTCGTCAAATCAATAGGGACATAATCAAGAGACCTACACTTTACAAACCTCATCTGAATAGCCAAACAAATCTAGGAAAATACTCGTTTTGCTTCTTAGTGTGAGGCCATGAGTGGATTCCAGGGTGCGATGACTAAATTCAAAGTTTGGCATTCGTCTTTGAATGTGGCCAAATGTAAGGTTGCATGGAAACCACCAGTTTGACCAGGCTAATGAGACGATAATGAATAATATAATGAATCGAAACCTTTACAGCTGCTTTCTCAATAGCTTCCCCAGAAGGGGATCTTTCAAGTCTCTTCAGAATGGGCCACAAAAGCATGAGGCTACGACGGAGGAGCCCCCTATGCTGTAACCAACCGAAAGCTTTACACAGCAACATAATCCAGCTCCATTCACAACTGATGAATGCTTGATCGCTTGGGTGTTGCAATGGGCCTTTCAGAAGACAGTCTCCTTGCACACTTTTCATTGGCACATCCTGCCATGGCAAACACTTTTGCTTAACAAATTAGGCCTGAAAGAGGATTGGGGACAGAAAAGGAACAATTCAATTATCTTCCTTTTTTTTCATCTGGAAAATCTAAAGGTGTGCTTTGGAAAGGAAGGGATTACTATGAGTACAAGATCTTTGTGCGCCTCTTATAAACTAAGCAATTTAGAGCTTATGACACATCTGAGAGTGTGAAGTGTAGAAAAAAAAACTGTGAGAAGAAAACGGCTGTATCTTTTAGACCTTGGACAAAAGGTAAAGCACTCAGAGTTCTCTTTCATTCTCTTTCTGATGTCTGTAAACCATTTAATAGTGTTACAACATGGACTTTGACATGTTGGTCTTTTCCTCATTCTACATAGGATCAAAGATGAACAAAAAACAGGAAAATAACTTTGCGCTTTCCACTATCTTGGAATAGGAAGAATACAAAACATTTTTAGAAACTTTGGATTACGACAGAGAGGAATCAAAACCGAACTGCATCACATACTGCCTTTCTGGTTTTCTGATGAATGATACCCTTGTGTCAAATTGTTATGGCATTACAAAATGTATGTTGCTCACAAGCTAATGCGATCACTCCTAAACATTCCGCGGGGAAATACAAACCAGACATGAGTTTCTTGTACTGTACTATAGCAAACCATACCAAACTGCGTTGAGAATTTTTTGATAGATGATTTGCAAGTTGCTTGAATTCTGCAATAGTTTTGGACATCATGATGAACTCAACTAAAAAGTAAGAAAGATAAGTCTACATTTCTTACTGTGAGGTGCTGGAATAGCCACGCTCTCATTATATTTGTAGCCACTTTAGGGAAGATGCCTCTTTTCTTCTGCCTCTTCTTGTCCTGGTCATCTTCATCTCCTGTGCCTGGTGATGCTAGGCTGTTGTCAAGGCCATCTCCTATGATTTAAAAACAAACAAACAAGAGGAGTCACATTTTGAGTACAGTGGAAACCCAAGTTACAAATGACCCTGTTTATAAACTTATGTTGTTATGTTAAGTTATGTACACATTTTTAGTAGAAAACCTGCCTCTAGTTACGTACGTTTCGTTATGCGAATCGTCTCAGCGCAATAATTGTCTTGGTTTTTTTTTAACTCAAGGTTACAGTTGGCTGTAAACACCCCAAAGCCCCACATAAAAAGTCGATGTTTCCTCCGGGGCGGCCAATAGAAAGCTGCTGTGTGTGCAGCCAGAAGTTCCACTTCTACACACACGCTTGTTCCAACCACAATTCTTACAGTGTCTGCCTAGATTTCTGATTAATGAGTCAAAAAGATTTTCTGCATGTACTGTATGAATGATACATACACAGTCAATTCTGTAGAGTAAATTTTACTCTAAAGTGAGTCTATTTGGTCCCACTCTAAATAGAGTAAAATTTACACATGGAAGAGAGTAAAATAAAAAAATAAAAAAGTCACTTAAGGGTTGAGGAGCAAACCCACCATTTCAGGTTGGGAGACAGCCAATCTACTCCTTGAGCCAAGTAGCTCATGCTGTGTGTTAGTATATTGCTCATGTATCTGGAATCTTCGTAGCTCCAAGAGGCCAAAAACTGTGTTTGGTCTGCTCTTGGATATAAGCAAACAGTAGGAGTGGCATAGCTCAGGTTTTGGCAGGAATTGGCAGTCTCCCAAGCTGAAGGTTGTGAGTTCTTTCCTCAACCTTTGACTGATTGCTGTTCCATGTTTTTATAGCAATAGAGCACAATATTCTGTAGGCCTTGCAAAATCAGTCAAAATCCAGTAAAACAGCCGGGAGCAAAGGGGTTTGCTTCAGTGAAAATGGCTGGGAGTGAATGAGTTCATCTAAACCTGGCATTCTTATTAATACTGTGTTTGTGGAATATGAATGAAGCAGAAAAATCAACTTTTTTTTTTTCAATCCATCTCAGGAGGTGGCCATTTTTGGACTTGATGTCATCTAAAAACGACCAATCCGGGTTTACCTGTTTTCTGAGTTTGGTCATGTGATGTTCGCAAGCTGAGCTGATTGGTTTTTACCTGAACCCTAAGCAACTGTGACATAATTTTTAGTCGGCAGAATGTGGCAAAATTGCCGCCCCTGAGATGGTTTAAAAAAGGGTGGATTTTGCTGTTATTCATATTACACACACACAATATTAATTAGAAAACTGTGATTAGATTTGTGCGGCTGCAAATAACATACTACTGTACATACGTAAAGTAATTTTTTGTGTTGATTTCCCCTATTAATTGGAAAAACTAAAATAAGATAAAACTTGATGTCTGCTCCCCAAAAAGCAGGCACACTTTTTCCAAACACAATTCCAATAGCGGCTGCCTTTTCTTTATTAACGTGGCAAAAAAAATATTTTTGTGTTAAAAAGAAAACAATTAGAAAATAGACCAAATAAAAACACCGGAAGAAGATTGTTACGTTATTTTGAAAATATACTTTTTTTTTCAATGAAGAAATTGCTGTCCTCCCTTAAAAGTTAAAGCATTATAAACGGTTGTTTTCTAAGTGTGTTATTGCTTCATAGTGAAGTATATTTTCACTTATTTTTATGTTGTACTGTATTTATTTTAAGGCACACACAGGGAATGGAACGGATTAATTTAATTTTCATTTACTTCAATAGGAAAAGAGTTACCTCAATTTATGAACATTTTAAATTCCAAACAGGTTCAAGGAACAAATTAAAGTTCTAGAACCACTGTAGTGTATTAATTGTCTGGCCTGATGCCTGGATTTTATACTGGTCTTTCCAAAAGAAAAAAGTAGTGCTGTTAAAGTTAAAGCAGTAACTCTTCATTTTAAATTATGCAAGTAATTAACTGATAAAAAACGAGGAGTATGAGCGTATGCATTTGCAGTGGATCAACATGTTTTTGAAGATGTCCTCATGACATTAAATGTCAAAATAATTAACACATAATTCTTCAAATTTGGTGTGCAATTTTTTTTTATAAAAAGCTGTTTTAATTAAGTGATTAATCGTGATTAATCAAAATTAATCAGGTGTAAAAATGTAATCGTTTGACTGTTCTAAAAAAAAAAAAGACGAAAAAATAGCATATAGAGTTGGGCTGTATTCTTGTGTGAATAGCAGCACAAAATACTTCCTCTCACCTCTGTTTGACTCCCCTGGACAATGGATAATGAAGAGGAGTTTGTAGTGTGGGAGCTCAATAAGACCAAGAGCTATTAATACAATCTGAGTCAGTGACTTGACATGAAGTAATGACTGCAGGAGTTGTGTGCCCAACGTGAAATAATGAACGCTCATTCAGGCACTGTGCTACATGTAATGTTATTTATATGTGACCTCTATTTGAATTGAGACTAATGATTTCCTTGGAAGAAAAAGGGTAAAACGCAATAACAAAAACGAAGTCTGACCTGAGTATGAAGTACGAACCCAATAACATCAAACCCTGTCTTGTTCAAACATGGACATGAGTTGCAAAATGAGGGTGGATGAGTTGGCGGGGCGGGGGATCGGAAATTCATCACCCTTGTGTTCAGCGAACGACAAAAGTTCCCATCCCCCATTCTTCACCCCAAACATCACATACAACGTCTGCGTCAAGATCGTCTGCATCTTGGATCCCGCCATTAGCAGTATCTTTGTTTGATTTCAGAAGAAATCTGGCACGGATCAAGGCAGGAAGCGTCCTTATTTCCGCCCCTGCTTGCCAGCGCTCCCCATCTTGCAGCGCAAGGAGCACACTGCTCCCTCTCTGCCATTAATTGTGCATCAGCCGAGATGATTTACTTTTAACAGTGGTGGTTATTTTTTCTTGCCCTCGGGGCAGAGTAGCCTTGAAAGCCTGCCTGGAGGGCATGTGAATAATGCATCTGAGAGACTCCTCCCCCGAGGCGGGACAGAAACCCTACTTTTCTTAAGATTTGCCCGAGCATGTCTTTTTGTTTTTAGGGATGCATCAATCAAACGCATCTATATGAGCCATATTCATGAATAAATATTTCAGCTAATGAATATTGACATTAAAAAGGATGTGTTTCATGGATGGGGGGGTTGTGGGAGTTTTGACGGATGGCATCCAGCTCTGAGTCACAGGACAGATACAGATGAGACAGCCTCTGTCCTTCACCCAATGCTGTGTTGTTGCCTGCTTTCCCCCCAGCTTTTTTTATATAACAGTTGGTGTTGTTAGGTTTATTGTATGGTTTCCATCTTCACTGTAAAGAGTTGACTGTAGAATTTACAGTAAATAACTGGCAAAAAAGGCCAGCTAATTATCGTAAAATCTAATTACTGTAAAAAAAAATATAGTACAGCATTACTGTAAATGTTGTACAATTTATGATTGTATATAAACTATAGTTACTTAGAATAGAGTAAATAACTATAATTTAATTATTATAGTTAAATTATAGTTAAAATAGTGAGTTATATTATTAGTTAAAATAAAATAAACAACAAATATAAAATATAATAAATATTAATAATAGTTAAACTATTATTTTACTTACTAGTAAGTAACTGAAATGTATACACAGTAAAAAAAAAAAATACAGTAACATGCCGCAATAGATTTGTTTTCCGTAATTAACTGCAATTTTACAATAATTGGCTACTGTTTTGCCAGTTATTTACTGTAAATTCTACAGTCAATTCTTCGAGTCAATTTCTGTTGACTTTTGCCAAAACTTACTGTCCCCTGCACTGCTTCTGTTTTGAAGTAAATAAACTGTAACATTGTAGAATTTATACTTTACATCAATTGTAAATCCGAGATTAGACTCCCTAGTTGTAGTGCTTTTTCGGTGTCTTAAGTAAATAAGGCAAACTATGCCACCAAAAAAAAGTAAATAAGGAACAAATAAAAAGAGCTAGGCTCAGACTAATTATCTCTACGTATGGCATGCCAGCCCCCACCCCTCCCCGACTTCACCCTGGTCTACCTCCTCGTCTCTGCTCGCCTCATCCCTCTTTCTTGTGCCGCAGAGAGGGGAAAGCCGCAGGGCAGATCTTCTGCTACACTAATCGCTTCTGACTGCTCCCCGGCAACTCAGCCAATCTAAGCAGTGTGTGACGATCCAGTCTCAAAGTCGTACACCCGTGCAATTCTGCCATGCCCCTGATCCACCACCCCCCACCCCCCACCCCCGCCTCCCATTACTCCATCTCTGCCCCCACCCTTCAGGCTGCGCTCGGCACTGCCTGCCAGTGTCTGCACGCGTGACACCGGAGGGTGGAAGTGGAGGGCTGGGCAATACTGCAGGGATGGCTGGAGTATTGCCCCGGGGCGAAGAAGAAAAACATACACAAAAAGTAGCACCCTAAGATATGAAGAAGAATCTTGCCTTTTTGCACCCTCCCTTCTGCATTTACTGCTCTTTTATATTTATGCTTTTTTATTTCAAAACTGCCTGCTAGTTTATTTATTTTACAAACCTTCCAATATTCCAAAATATTGCGACAACGTCGATTCTGCAGCATTTTTCATCCCTTTTTGCGTTCAAACAGCGAAATTGGCAAAATGTAGCCAATAATAATGTGAAGAAGACAAAGGAGAAAACATGTTTTCAACGACAATTTAAATAAAACATATCTCTCATTTTGCATCAAAATACGGTCATTTTACCACATGATATGGGTGTGTTTTTGTTGGGTTGTTAGGCAAAACTCTTGAGTTTGTAAAACAGACTAGATGGACAAAGAGAAATACAAATTTAATTTGTTATAATGTGGCACAGCGCAAATTTCTAAACTGTTTTATACCACAGATTTAACATTACCAGTTGCTTAACTCATTTAAACCCCAAAACTTATTTATAAGTTTTTTATGTTTGTGTGTTTGTTTGTTTTGTTTTTTTATGCTAGCATACAGAAGGCTTTGATGCAACTTCTGACCTGAAGAGTTTGCTTAAAGCAATGGTAGTTATTACAAATAATGACCAGCAGGTAGCGGCGTATAAGAGATCAGCCAGGGCCATGTTACTCTTGCAAGCTCTTTTCAGTGTTTTCAGCATGTTTGTGAATAATGATGAAACTTGGCTATATTCTAATGCTAATTGCTGCAAAACGGAAAAAGATACAAATATACTTTTTTTTCCGATTAAAGAAGAGACTCTAATCTTTATTTTGGTAGGTTCCAAATTTTTATAGCAATAAAACAGAATATTCTGTGGACCTCGCAAAATCAGTCAAAATCCAGTAAAACAGCCGGGAGTAAAGGGGGTTGCTTCCTTGAAAACGGCTGAGAGTGAATGAGTTAATAATGATGCTCTCATGCAAAAAGTAGACACAAACAGCTACAATGTGAATTTATTTTCGAGATGCAAGATCAAACACTTGACTTTGCCTTCCAGATATTTCTAGTCTGTGGTGTCTATATCTTCTTCAAGGCAGGTTGGTATTATTTAACCTAGTGTAGAAGTGGCTCAGATTTCCCATTTGAGCTCTGTTTTGTTTTGTTTTTTTCTCTTTAATTTTTTCCTCTTTTAAACACTGTTACGGTGTAACGAGTAGTCATTGGACGGTGGGTGAAAAAGACAAAGTGGGGAGCACTTAGCAGAACTGATTGCTGAACTCATTTGCATCAGTGATGCAAAGCCAGCATGCCTATCTAATGAGCTCAGCAGGTCCCTGATCCATCATCAGTGACACCACACAGCTCTTTCCCTTATTAGGCATGATGCACAGCTCAAAATGGAGCAGTCTGGATTGTTTCCAAGTCTTGGGGAATACCTCTGTGATGGGATCTAAACATGATGATTAAATTTAAAGCCAAGTCAAGCAGTTTTGCACACTATAATCAGAATGGCAAGCATGGAAAACCTCTTCTAATGTAGGCCTGTACTTTTTTTTATGAAAAGACTGGTACCTCATGTATGTGACTTCATACATTTTTGACTGCATGGCAAATATACATGCAAACGTACTTGTAGGCGACAAACAAACCTATAAGAACAGTCTTTGATGATAATTATACTTTTTATTTGATGATTTTACATTAAAAAGATTATACTCAAGTAAATATCTGTTACAATCTTTGAAGGAAAAAGTAGAAGCAGAAGTATAAACATGTGATTAATCGCAATTAATTATGGAAAATTGTGCGGTTAATTAGTTTTAGAAAATATATCACTTGACAGCACTACTTAAATTATACCACTATGTTTGCAAATTAAGTAATTGTTTATTTGTACATTTTCAGAATTATTATTATCCCTGCAGTGCATGATTTCCGTTGGGTACTTTTTCCTATAATGCCACTGGGTATGCGCAATGTGTAGGCCTATGCGTAAAATGCTGCTTACTTACTTATTTTTTGAAAATAGTGGTATAATGTTGGTCAAATGTAAAAAATAAAATAAAATAAATAAAAACATGGCATTATGGTAAAAAAAAAAAACTATGTTTTTTTTAGCATTTAGCCTACATGTACGTTCTAACTGACTTGCAAGTATATTAAAACGTATTTGCAAATATGTTCAAACGTATTTGTCAGTCAAAAATGTTTACGCCACATTGGCAGTTCCACGCTTCCGTGATGCCTTAATTATAATTATAATTACCGGTAAGCCAAAAGTTTCACACAAACACACGCACACTGGAGGACATGTGTTGTTGTGTGCCTGTAAGGAGCTGCATTCAGTATTTTTCTGTGCACTCTGCCTTGTTTCATGTTGCAACACATTCCGTAAACAAGATGGGCACACTGCTGCAAATAGGTAACTTCATTATTATTCATGAACAATTAATACCTTTAAAAACAAATTTTTCACTCGTTATCGACTGAAGATAACATCTCCTGTGCTTAAGGAAGCAAGTAACGACCAATCATGGCTCAGTTTGCTGACCAAACCCAGAAAACAGGTGAGCCATGATTGGTCGTTACCTACTTCCTCAGCACAGGTGATGTCATCTTCAGTCGACAGCAAGTGGAAATTTTAGTTTTTAAAGGTATTAATTGTACATGAAAAATAATAAAGTTATCAAATTCATTCTGGACAAAATATTAACTTATTTTACAGTTGAAAATGGCTCAATTAGTCAAGTATCCCTTTAATGTGTTTCAAAGTATGCAAAGTGTGTGTTTGTGTGTGCGCGTGAGTGTTGATCAAAAGAATAGAAACGTCTATTCGACGACTAAACACTTTTTTCTTTCCCTCTCCCTTTCCCTCAGTCCCACCTCCTCACCTCCTTTTTAAAACACCCACACCATGACAAATGCAAGACTGACATTGATTATTCCATATTGACAGTGAAGCTGTGATATCACCGGCATGTCAGCGACCACACCATGAAACATTCCATCTCGCTTACTTCCTTCCGGCTTCTGTCTGACAGAAGAATTCCACATATGCTGTTTCTTACAAACCATTTTTCAATTCAAGTGTACAGAATCTTTTTGACCAGTCTCTCTCCGGCCTTTTGTTTTATCTCCCTCTTTGTGATGGACATTTGAAGCGTCTCCCTGTCCACCCCCAGACCTCTTCCAAACATTCCTCGGATAGCTCAGCTCCCATAGCTGTGGCCAACAGCATTAACCCTGCGGGTTGAGGTATCAAAGGGAGCCCTTTGCATATCACACAGCTTACAAGGAAACAACCAAACGCTGGGAGGCCACCGAGAAGCAGGCAGCCCAGAAGCCCAACCAACAGCCACTAGTGGATAGGATCATTTTCCTGTGGGCTTAAGCCAATCGCCATTGCCGCAATGCTCCCAAATGACATTGGTTGGTGTTGTCAAAACATTGAGGGAGTTACAACTCTCGCTGCACACAGGCACTTGCTCCAAAAAATATTGTAAAAAATTACATGAATCATTTTGTTGTTTGATATATTTTTGAGAATTTATTGATTGGAACTGTTACAAGTGTTGGTTTACTTTAGAAAATAAATACACAGGGACTGTATTGCTTGATAGTATAAAATAGAGTTGACTCTCACAACAATAAACTCAGAATATGTGACATATTTATAGCAAGGTCGGCGTGCCTGGTTTGGGTTCGGTAAATATTTGGCAAATAAAGAAAAAGAAAGTGACTTATTGAATGACTAAAGATGAATTGAGATGTTACACATTTGGTGCTTACGTTTGTGGCTGCTGTAACACTGCCTCCACCTGTTCTTATACTTTCCAAACATGATGACATACATGCAATATTTTGGATGCAGCACACACACATCTTTTAAAATCTGTTTTGCATCATGTTTGTGTGTGGGTATTTTTTGTTTTGTTTTTGCTTTTGTTTGTTTTGCGCAATACCTGCTAATGCAGATTACTTTAAAATGCAGTGACTATATATATATATATATATTATTTTTTATTTTTTTTGCAAAACAAAATAGGCCCAAATCGAAAAATTCACTTTGTACTTAGGGGTTATTTAAAAAAAAAAAAAAAAAGAATAACTGATTTATACCACATTCATATACAATGTAACTCAATATGCTAAGAGTTAAAGAGATTTAAAAGCAAGGTAAAAAAAATAAAAAAAATACTAAAAGAGCATACGGTGCAAGAACGAGATTTTTGAAAACATGATTTTAAAAATACTTTGACAAACCTTGCATGGGTATGGGAAATGAGCATAGTTTTTGTTATGATTGGTGTCCTGTCTTGCTTGTTAGGTTTTGTTTGCACCTGTACTCATCATCCTGTTCCCTTGTGTCATCCAATCATCTCCCCCAGCCACTTGTGTCTTGTCCAGGTGTCTCTCGTTGTCTCGTCAGTTGGCTTGTATTTAGTTCCCTGGTTTTGTTCAGTCTTGGTTGGATCATTGTTGCTGTCACCTGATGTTTAGTTGTTACTTTGATTTTTGTTATTTTCACAACTTTGTTGGTTTTGTTTATTAAGAGTTACCCAGTACCCCTGTTAGTGTTTTTGTTAAATAAATTGTTTTCAGCATTACATGCATCCCTGCCGTGGTTCTCCTGCCTCCCTGCATTTGGGTCCTCCAACCCCATCGTGACAGTTTTTAACCTTGATTTAAAAGCATTCACATTATATTGGTATGTTTTAAATCTTTATTCATTGACATTATTCACTGTGATACTAAATGATACCAGCAAATCAAGAGACCGTATTATACACAAGTACAGAGGGGACAAAATGCTGTTTAAAGGTGATTTTAGGATGTGTGTTCTTCTCGGCTGTGTGTTATCCACGGGATTGTATGGTAAATTATTACATGACCGTCCATTGAATAATAAAAATCACAAATCTTAGTGAAGTAGTGTTGCTTCAGGTTGGAGCAAGGGAAATTGTCCAATTCTACTTAATTGATTACAACAAATTAATTAGTATAGTATCTGCAAATTGTGTGCTCGTTGAGTAACTATGCTGCCTTCTAGTGATCGGCAGAGTAACCATGTAATATTATTCCATATCACTAGGTGGCAGTACATAGCTATTTGCATTGTACTTTGACGAGAAATGTGTGAATGCGTCAGGTGGCGGTGATGGTGCCTTTACGGCTAGCAAGACTACGGTGACACTGTGATGAAAAAGTTCTTTTTTTTAAATGAAAGATGCCTACTCTGAACTGGACCCTGGACAAAATTCTGACCCAGATGAAGGCCAAACAAGGGGAGGTCACCGGGGACGTAGCAATGAAAACCGACGCCGTTGTGCTTGGCTTGTGGTAAAAAGCTATCCAACGGTGCTATTGTCCCAACTCCCAAGTAAGCTTAAAGGGGAAGTCAAAATTAAACATTTCTTGACAATAATATGTTATATGTGACCTCACTAGTCTAAACACGGCATTCTGATTAATATAACATTTGTGTAATATGAGTTATGAAGCAAAATCCAGCCGTTTTTATCCATCTTAGTAGGCGGCCATTTTGCCACTTGCTGTCAACCGAAGATAACATCACAGTTGCTCAGGGCTAGGGCAACGACCAATCACAACTCACCTGTTTTCTGAAGCTGAGCTGTGACTGGGTGTTACCTGAGACCTGAGCAACTGTGATGCCATTGTCACTCAACAAGTGGGAAATTGCCCGCCTTCTTATATTGATGAAAACTGCTGGATTTTGCTGCTTAACTCATATTCCACTAATACAATATTAATCAAAATACCGCATTTAGACTAGTGGGTCTTCATAGAACACATTGAGAAAAATAAGAGAGCCCTTAAAGGGACAGTAATGTGAAAAATAAACTTTATGAAACTTTTAACCCTGTTAAAATGCCAGTTCCTCACCAAAAACATCACCGAAATGCTGTTTTCCTCCATTTGCACCTCCTATGAGAAATTCTAGGTCATTCTGCTCTCCAAGCACCAGCCCCTTCCCAACCTGAGAACACGAGCGGATGCTCACTCTATGACGTCATCAGGTGTGGACCCACCACCGCACCGGCTATGCGGACTAAACACACGCCCACTTTCTCTGAGACCTCCATGCTCGCAGTATAGTGATAAAAGTTATGTCCAAATGAGTTCAAAGCAATCAATTATCCTTCACATTTGCAATGACAATTGGCCATCTTAAATTACCAGGTGTGGCTGACTATTAACATTTCTGAACCTAACTGAATGAATGGTGTGGTGGTTAGCGCACTCACCCTGTAAGCAGGTCCCGGGTTTGCATCCTACTTAGGGTTTTTTTTTCTTCCCTCCCCCATCCACTATGATTTCTTGCGGCAAAGGAGCCATTTTGTTTCAAATGTTTATTGAAGAATTGAACATCCATCCAATTTCCAAATTTAAAGAAGACGCGGTAGCATTGCAAGGGCTGGCCGGTCTTGCGTGGCCACTCAGAGGAGCTCAAACACAGCTCTCCAGAGTTTTGTGGCCGCAGCAGCCGGCATAGGATTAGAGGGGCACGGCAACCACACGTGGAGAGTCAAGGTTATACTGAACCGAGCGTTTTACTTCTGCGTTAGAAAAATAGACAGCAAAATACTTAATATTTCCTAAAAAATTACATCACTATGGTATCAAATGTAAGATTTAATCATTATATGCCAATACAGGGAGTCCTCAAGTTACGTCGTACATGACCTACGTCGTTTCTACTTAACGTGCCTCGTCTGTAGCATCTTCTTTTTCATTAATTTCCCACAATAGTCACACCATTTTAATGTTATTTAAAGTTGTGTTGTTACCTCCAGCAACGGACGTCCATCAGCAGGTCGGCTCACCGTCAGGCGCGTCACATTTACATGTTTAAGTTTGAATTAGCTCCGCACTGCCGTCCGTCAGCAATGAATGTCCGTGTGGAATTACAAAATATTGGTTCCGGGTCGTGCAAATGTTTTTTTAAATGACTGTACATAAGTATTATACTGTAAATATCAACTTTAACGGGGAAATCCGATTTAAATCGAAATTCGGGTTACATCGCCAGTTTAGGAAACTAACTCGTAAGCCGTAACTTGACTCCCTGTAGTTAACTGTGCAAGGGCTTAAAATACCATGATATATCCCCTTTAAAGCTAGCTACCATATTGCTCAACTTGTAGCTAAGTCAAAAAAGTTGCACAATGTGGCAAAGACATTGATACTTCCTGCCTGCAAAGCCATTGTAAATGAGATGCTCGGACCTGAAGTGGCTAAAGACATAGCCTAAGTCCCTCTCTAAAGCTAGCACAATTTCCAGACTTATTAATGATATAATCTATATAGATAAGTTATAATATAAAAAAAGTAAACTCTTTATCCATTACAGAGTTTTTTGTGTGTTTGATTATTTTGTATCATAGCCAGAAAATACAGCAGAGGCCCAGGGAGCCTCAGCAGGTAGCATACAACCAGCCCTGCTGTAGCAACCGCAGTTCTGATCATTCCGTGCTCCTCTCTTCCTTTGTTTCATATACATAAAATGCTCTGCCCTTACATCCCCACGGGGGGTATTCTGCACCCCCATCCTCAATGTATTCTTTTCCAGGTCAAAAGGCCATGGACCTTGAGGTTTCCCCCACTGTTGTCTAAAAAAAAAATCCCTAAAAGGAAAGAAACTATTCAGACACAGGCTGGCTTTTAGATAAGCAAATTTTTTTTTAAATGCCTTCTCCAACAAGTATGCTTCCAAAAATGTCAATGTGTAAATAATATGATTTTTAAAAGTGCTTGGTGCCATATCAAAGTAAAGATGGTGATCTGCTTCTGATTGTCTACTTAATCCTCTCAGTTTGTCTTGTCTTGCAAAGCATCCTCCTGCTGTTCTTGTCAATGCTTTGCCCATTGATGCCTGATGGGCAGCGGGTGAAAAGTTGCTTTAAACTACATTCTAATTTTACTCCGGCCAAAGGGGAGAAAAACAAAAACAAGACATAAAACTCTTATAGCCTCCAATTAGCACAGTAGAAATCACACTAACTGCTGGCATTATAGGCTAACACAAAGGGCCACGGACAGAGAAAATGCACTGTTAAGAGATCTATTTATTACTTCTAAATGAGTCGTACCAGCACACCATTGTCAGGGGTCTTCATTAATTAAGCAACTTTTAGTTTGAATACGGCCCCAGAGTTCCGATTTGTGTGAATTGCTGCCCAGTCCAAAAAGACTCCCTCTTCTATTTTAATCGCAATGTTAAGTATTAAAAGGCAAGCATAATATTTTATCATTGACTGCATTTACATGCAGGGTTAAGGTAAAAATTCAGTTTTTTGGGATAACCCGTTTAACGCATGAGCGGACAGAGTTACTCCCATATAACATATCCCAATCTGAACGCAATGCATGGACGTCATTACACAAATAGGCGTCATTTCTGCTTTTAACGTTCTACGGTCAACAAAAGACTTTGAATTTGAATTTATTTATTTGAAAGGGACAATGCACATTAATCAACATTTTACAATGTAAATGTGCCCAAGTTAGCTAAGTCAATCTATTATTGTTATTACAATTATATTAATGTCACTCACTACACCAATAAACTTGTAGGTCGTGTGGCAAACACACAGACTTTTATACACACATATATGTGTGTATAACTCACTGTATATGTGTGTATAATACACACTGTGACATTTTTGCCGTAGACACTTTAAATAATGTGAAAATGCTGCAGAGAAAATCAATGTTTTAAAGTTAGGCTTGCTTAGCAAGTGCCAATTTAAGATGGCTGCCGCATATACAAATAATTCCTGTACTAAAAAAACAAACAAGATTAGACCATGTGCAGAACACAAACCAACGTTCCGTTCAAAGGAGGTACCCCGGTCGCATTTATATAACAAAATATTAGGTTAGATAAAAGAATAACCCAGGGGTCTTATTTCGAGCACATGCATTAACACGGCCTTTCAAAAGCCAAATATTGTCAATTTTTGGGGTGTTGAAAGGGTTATTGACTGCATGTAAATGTAGTCTTTCGAAAAAAAAATTTAACCAGTCCCTTTTGATGAAACAATTTGCAATCAAAAACAGTGTTTCAAACCATTTGCCCCTGCCAACAATACCCCCGCCGCCCCACTTTCCAGCCCAGCCTTCTCTGAATCATCAGAGCATATGTGAAATTCAAGCTTGAAAATTCAAAGGAAAAAACCTTTGTGAGTATTGTCATCCCTTATCTGATTTTAAACATATGTGATTAAAAACATGATTAGATAAAGTGTGTACATCAAGAAATAATCCCACTGAGTCACCTTACAGGAGGACCCGTGTTTAAGAGAGGTCACTGAAAATGCCAAGCTTTGATATGGAGGAGGCCTGTGGGCTCTCTTACCGAGTTCACTGGTGTTGTCTCCACTCTGAGAGACGTGTCCCCCACTGGACGGTCCTGGGGTTCCGACTGATGGTGTGGAGTGGGCGTCATCCAAGTCTCTCCAGGATGCTGGGTTCTGAGAGGTCAGGGTAAGGTCCGCACACCGGGGGACAGGAGATAAGAAAATAAAGGTAAAGAAGAGAAGAGGGATGGGGGAAAATAGATGAGGAAGGTCCAGTAGGTCCAGTAAGAGGTCCATTATGCAGTTATACAAAGACAGCTGCAAAGTGCAATTAGCATTGCAAGGCAGCAAGTTAAACAGCACGTGAGAAAAATTACCATTCTGCCTTTGATGACGTAAATGAAACACCGTCGAAAAAGTGTATTTCTAGAGGATATCTGGCAATTTTGCAGCATGTGAACCATACGACGCCGTGATCGCTTATGTGAGCAGGTTTAGGGAGGAAGCCTGTATTTATTGGGAGCCTTGGCCAGGCCACTCAGACGGCTCTAAAGCCAAACCAAACAGTAGATCTCCCCCTTCAGCCTCTTTGCGTCAGCTGTTTGCCTGATGGTGATCAAATGAAGAGCTTGGCAGATGACAACAAGAAGCACGAGGACAAAAGCGCAGTGTGAAGGAGGCCTCTCCATGATGGCCTCCCTTTTCTTAGCCGACCAGAAAATAATTACAGCTCCTCTGTAAACGCAGCTAGTCAAAGAAATGCCATGTGTTTCCACATTTATCAAGCTACTGAAGGTCTTATTTCTTCACATTTCATCTATTAAAAAAAATCTTTCAAAAGGAGATCAGGGTTGAAAATATAAATTGTTGACATATATGGCAACAATGTTAGTTGGAACAAAAAATCAAGCAAATTGCCTCCTCCAAAATAATTTGCTGAGTTGTTTTTCCTTACAACTTTAAGTTGGGTGGACAATACAAAGGACAACAGTTCTGTAAACTGTTAATTATTTCTTTGTTGGGAAATGTGGTAACCCAGTTTTACACAAGAGCAAAGTTTAAAATATTTAGTTGAATTGCCCAACCTAGAAGCTTGTTGCCTTGAAATTTTGAGTTCACACAACTTTTTTTTTTTCAACAGTGTGTATGTATTGAGTAGATAATTTCTCATTCTTTAGCATGTACAGAATTACACAATGTAAGCAGTGCATTTCATTTACAGTACAAATGTGTGAAAATGTCAAACTAAACTGAACAGACTGATCACACAAAACTGTGTTCTTTAAGAATAGCACTAACAACAACAGCAGCAACAAAAGGAAGATTTTTGGAGGCTAACTACAACCAGGTGCTCCTGTAACAATGAGTAATCTCCCCTTAATGTGGAGGTTGAGTTAAAGTTACCATACAGTACATATCACAGTGAGCGTTATCAGAGTCTGTGTTATCAGGTAAAACACACACCACACCAGTTAGGATTCAATTAGTACTTCTAATGGATGTATGGTGCTTCACACCTATCATTCATGTTTTCTGGCATGAACCACTTAATGGAGTTTTAAACTTGATGCTTTAATTTTGATCTGTTTTTTGTAATGGTTAAAAATAAATATTGTATCTTGAGGAACAGCAGTGAACTCCAACTGTATCCAAATCCTTTGCTATTTTTGAACAGATAAACAACCAGCTACTAAGATGTCGGCCTCAAATCTATTGTCAGGTGTTCGTAAAGTCACTAATAATCGATGTTCATTCCCCTGTAAAAATAAAAAAATACAAGTGAGACTAATATTTACTTTTAAAAACCTAGTAAAATTCTAAGTAAATTTAAACAAGGAGAGTTTGAGAACATTTTACCAGTTTATTTTTTTTTTATTTTATTTTTTTTAAAGGTACTCAAGAGTTGAGGAACAAACCCACAACCTTCAAGTTGGGAAATAGCCACTCAACCACCTGAGCCATGTCACTCCTGCTGTGTATTAGTATATTGATGGTGTCAGGCGAAATCCTTGTACCTCTAAGACCCGTTTTGATCTCCTTTTGGACACAACAACAATGCAGTATAGTGGCAAACAGCAAGAGTGGCATGGCTCCCAAACTGAAGGTCATGAATTCATTCCTCAACACTTGAGTACATAAAAAAAAAAAATTGGTAAAATGCACTCAAAACTTTTTTTTTTCAAGTAAATATAACTTCTTCTTTTCCTTTTTTCTTTTTCTTTTTCTTTTTATTTTATTTTTTACATTGTACCAAGAGTACCTGCACCCTTGGGAAAGGTGATGCATGTTGCATGTGGCTTAACATTCAATGGCAATCCTGCCTCAAACACACACACACACACACACACACACCCGTGTGTGTGCGTGTGCGTGTGTGTGTGTGTGTGTATTTTATTGTATGATGAAAAAATATATACATTTAGAACACTTCTAATATGTTTGCCAAAAGGAGTTAAGTGCACTGAGGTTTGAGGACGAAGTGCAAAATACTGGGATAGGAGTGTTATTTGCTCTAAATGCCAACCCCAAATCCAACATAACACTACAGCTCCAACATGTGGTACAGTATAGGGATTACAATCATCATTAATGCTGATTTCCTGTCAAAATCATTGCAGGAAACTTTAGCTATAGTTATAAAAGGAAATGTAGATAACATTAAACAACCAAGAGTTTTTGTATTAGCTTAAAAAAAATATATGTACAAAAAAATAATATATATATATATTGGGCACTGCATGATATTCCATGAAGGGCTCTTGAAATGGCAGACACAAGAGAGACTGGTCATAACCAGACCAAAATTAGTGCAACTCCAACAGACAACATCAACATAACATTAAATGGCTTGAACAAATCCAGGGGGGGGGACATTATTGTGTCGTAAACCTTCCAATTCATTGTGTTCTTTCATAAGGTGGACTATTGGTTGTATTTGTACCACGACACCAGAGTAAATGATGAATAAGAATAAAGAGAGAGGGGTTGCTCTCTTTCCAATGCGTTAAACTCACATGATCTGCAAGGTTGGTGGAAGATCCTGACAGATCATCAAAGTCCGATTTGCAGACGTCCCGCTCCTCAATGACCAAGTCGATGGGCATTTTGCCCTTCAGGCAGCTGATGTAGCGATGGCAGAAGTTATCACACAGCTCGTGCACCTATAATAAAACCAAATACCATTCTTGTATTTATTTTTCCTCCCCACACATTTTCACACACAGGCCGTACAACAAAAAATTCTAAACATCTGCCCTTACAAAAATTGTATTTAAAATGTAACAAAAAATAGTTGGTCATCCCTTTGTAGCTTTTATGCTTTAATGGAAAAAAAAGAATTTATTTGAGGGTATATCATATTGTCATCCTGAAAAACATTTGTGTGGTCAGAAAATCATGGAATTGCTTGCAATTTATTTTGCTTCCCAAAATATGTTTTGCTAAGGTAATGTTCTTCCACACCACCTAAACTTATTTCTGGGCAAGGTCAAACTGGAAAAGGTGACAAATTGAAGGAATGTCTTTGCATGTTTAAAAATTAAGATGCAAGGAGAATTGTGTATGAAATCCACCATGGTCAATCTTTGAATGATTTGTTAACTGATCAATATAAGTAGGCTACTTTAGTTTATAAATGCTCTCTGTGTTTTTAATACTAACCTTTTCTAATTCCAGGAGATGAAAACGCAGCACTTGGATGGCTTGAATCATCTAAAATCAAATAAATAAAAAATAAAATAAATGCCGGGAAGAATCAATCAACAGGGTAGATCCTTCGGGCGCTTTATAAAACACTGTGCGCGTTATGAGTAAATATTTTTAATAACTGCGCCCTAAAGGGATGTGATTGTTCCGGGCAAGCGCTGCAACGCGCTTTTTCATAGAAAGGGAAAGGCAATAGCAAGTGTACTCACCAAGTTATCCAGCTCTGGGTTCGAAGAAAATAAAGGTTTTTCTGCGCGAATCTAAAAGTGGAAAACAAGAAAATGTTAGCCAGCTGTCATGGGTGTTGCTAATAAAATCATCGCCATTTAATGCAGCAGAAATAACAATTTGCCAAACTGGACGTCTATTTATTTGCACGTTAGTACCTGTTTGGCAAACACCGCTATGTCTTCATTGAAGGAGTCAGAGGAGCACACGTCCCCGCCCGCTACTCCGGGTTCTCTGGGCGTACAAGTCGCCAGCTCGCACTTCTCGAACACCAGGGCAAGAAGCGGGAATAGCGGGTGACTGCAACACAATAACGTCAAACGCCCGTTAGCACCTGTTCCAGTCAATTGCATTAACAAAAAACAAAAGAAGAAGAAGAAGCTGCCAATATAGAATCAAGTCAGAATCCTTTTTACTAATTATTTTTGGCCTATTGTGATCAATATAATGCAAAAAATTGTAATGAAAATTTTATTTTCATTTTTTTCGATCGTCGAGAAATTACTCTTTTTTTTCCCCATATAATTTTTACTTCAAACTGAAATTGCTTGAAATCACCAAACATTTTAAGGTGTCTCATGCCAACCTTTATTGCGAGCAATGTTTTATTATTGAAAAAAGCCTACCCATAAATCTGGTCCTTGTCTCTTTTCAGCGCGTCGTTGACACCACTGCCTATGCTGCCTGGCATGATGCTGTGCGGCGCGTGGGCCCCGTAGTGCTGCGTGGGATGTGGAGGCGGCCCGTGGTTCAGGTGGTGAACCTGGGGTATGGGCCGCGGTGCGTGAGGGTCTCCGTACATGGATGTCGGGACTCCAACTCCATCCATCCCGCTTCCGTAATGAGCCAACTCGTCGTACTTTGGTGGTAGAAGATTAGATTAATATGACTTTATTGTTAATGAATAAAACAATATTCAGGCTTTTTTCGCTCGTATATAAACGACATGATAGATTTTTTTCTTCTTCACATAATCACACCATTGCACATAATTCAAACAACAGGCTATATATTTTCAATGTGTCAAAGAATTGCTAAATATTAACACAAAGTATGAAAAGTCATGGTGTGTTTTACTTACCCTTTGCGCCATCGTTGCGCGCAATTTTTAAGCGTGTTAAGAAAAGTAACACCGAAGAGGAGGGATGACTGTAAAATCCAAGTCAGAAAAGTATATTCCTAATTAGTCCAGTTGGCAAATCAGTGGAATGACAATCAATAGAAACTGATCAGACGGAAGAAGTGATCATCATCATCTCTCCTCGTGACTAACGCGCAATTTGTACACTTGATTCCTCAGTTGTTTCGGCGAGTGCAGGGTTAGAGCTCATCTGCTTGCATGTGTTTGATGTGCATCTGAGCATCAGTCGCAAGTCTTGGTCAGAACGATTGCTGACTCTCTGCCTTCAGTCGGACCTCGGCGTGCTGAGAGTGGGTTCTCATGTCCGTGCGCGCCGACACGCTCTCTGCTCGCAGATTGGTTGAGGAGCCACTTATGTGAAGCCAGAACTGCTGTGTATGCTAATGACGGAACTTGGTGAAGGCTGGATTCAGCCAGCCCACATTTAACATCGAGCTGATGTGACAAATAACTACAATTTCCGGTTATTGTTTTCACAATAATCGCTAAACAATTATCCACTTGACAGATTGCAGATAGTGGTCAAGTCGCGGTATTTGATGTGCATCTAATAATTTACAGGATTGCTGCTCTAATGAAGGGAAGAGTCGCATGTAGGCTTACCTATTTTATTTTTCCCCCCAGAAGGTTTCACTGCCCCCACTTCTTACAACCTTTTAGGCGCTTTTATCTTAAAATAAGGTTTCCGGTCAGTATGATCATCAATTACTACTCAGTGCTGCCGCGAAGCTTCGGACTCGAATCTGGTGGAGGAGTTTTCCAACTTTTAGGGCCTTTTATATATATATATATATATATATATATATATATATATATATATATATATATATATATATATATATATATATATATATATATATATATATATATATATATATTATATATATATATATATATAATATATAATATATAATATATATATATATATATATATATGTAAGGCCCTAAAAGTTGGAAAACTCCTCCACCAGATTCGAGTATATATATAATATATAATATATATATATATATATATATATATATATATATATATATATATATATATATATATATATATAATATATAATATATATATATATAATATATATATATATATATATATATATATATATATATAATATAATTTTAATATTATATTATTAATGTTTGTAATAATATTCATTAATGATGGATATCAAAAGCTATGCTCAGAAGTTAAAGTAACTGCAATTAAGAATTACCGGTAAGAATTGTTTATCAGTTACAATAATAATAATAATAATAATCATAATAATAATAATAATAATATATCTTACAGCTTTACTTCAAATCAACAGGCTTATATAGTCCCTATAGACTTTTTTGTAGGCCTCACAGAGAGACTTCAAGTATTTCTGTGATTAATGTTTGTGTTTGTTAAAAGTTTATATATAATTAGTCAGTTCAATTTTAGTTGTGTTATAATTATAACTAAACAATAACACGCCATTTAGTACCTTGCTGTATCGAAAATAAAATATTGGTGTTCTAAATAAATGCTAAATATATTTGAATATTTGAAGTAGCTGTTTTAGATTTTGTCACCCTCTTAAAATAATTGCCTAAATTAAAAAAAATTCCGCAAACAAAAAAAATAAAAAATTTGCCTAAATCCTCTACTTATGATACAAATGGTATTTTTTTGGGGTTTTCTGATAAATGTGAAAAAATGACTTCGGGGATTATTTTAAAACGGCGTTATATGTTTTAAAGAGACAGTGTGTATGAATTGTGCCATCTAGTGGGGAACTAGAAATTAATAAATTTTAAAAACCCACTATTAATTTCAATAATATGCAAAAAATATATATTCTATCATATTAACGTACATTTAAAAATAAATAAAATTGTAGGTCTAGTAGCCGAATTGCTAATTATAGGTTACGCCACATCATACAGGAGGCTGACATGTTTCACCGCCATCTTTCTGTTACAGATGCCCAAAGGAGAAGAACCTCCTGGGTTTGCTCTCCTGCAAGGCCCTGGTAGGTTGTGCTTGCCCTGTCCTGGCAGGTGTGCTCTCTTCTTTGGAGAAGGTTTTCATGCATGCCAGATCCACCACACCAGCATGTACCGAAACACAATCTGTTTCTTCCTCTCGTCGCTGAATCAGTGGAGGCTGATGTATGTGGATCTCACTCTATTTCATCTATCCTTCCTTCCTTTCTTCAGTCTTTCCTTTGGTCTCTTGAGGTCTCCCTAATTTGTTGGAATTTATATGCTTCTGCGGTTGGTGAAAGATTCTGGTTTGTAACCCTGTGGGTAGTAGGAGGTGTCTGGTTGGTACTGGATTTCACTTTTCTCTCTTTTCTTTGATCACTCCTCGGGTCTCCTGACACTATCAGGATTCTGAAGTATTCGGTTTAGGTGAAGGGTATGGAATTTTTAATAGGTTTCAGGTGAATTAATGAGCACAAACTCAGACGCATGCGCATATGCACACGCGCACACACACACACACACCCCCCCCACACACACACACACACACACACATATTCACGCGCACACAAAAAAAAAAAAAAGAGAGAGAGCAATGATGATCACATGTTGAATCAGTATGATTACCGAATGAACAATACAGAGCTCTCTCTAAAAAAAAATACATTAAAAAAAAAATAAATAAATACATAAATAAAAAGGAGAAGAACTTGTAGCGCATGCACATGTAGTTAGCCTCTGGTGGTAGTTGCTTCCACAGCAGGGGTCTGCAAGTGGTCGTCGTCGCTGAGTCCCGTGATTCAGGCTCCCGCCGCTTGTCTCCCTTTGTTTTGCTCTCTCTAGCTTTTGCTAGCCGCTTGTCTCCCTTTGCTTTGCTCTCTCTAGCTTTTGCTAGCCGCTCTTGTTAGCCACTCCCGCTAGTTCCAGCTAGTTGCTCTTGTTAGCCGCTCTAGATTTCTTGCTAGCTGCTCTTGCTCGCCGCTCCTGCTAGCTTCTGCTTGCTGGCTCACTCACTCCAAATAAACATTGTTAGTATTTGGTGGTAGGCTTGTGAACTCTCTCTGAGGTACCGTGGCACATGCTTCAAAATCATTGCATTCTATTAGTTCACCACTAGATGGCACTAAATTCTACACACTGTCTCTTAAACTATCAAGTGACAAGATTTTTTTTTTTTAACAAATATTCCAAGTTCTTGGATATAGTAAAATCAAAAGTGTAAATTTAACTCCCATATTGTTAAATGTAACACTCTCCTCGAGTTTGTATAGGTCTCAACCGTTCAGAGTAAAATTTACACTTCGGGTAATGTACATTTTTAACTTTTTGGTGGAACCAATTTACAACACCAATAGTTTTATTATTTGACGCATAAGAGAAAGTTTTTGTGATTTCCTTTTCTTTTCTTTTTTGGTATTAATTTCTCAGAGTTTTGATGTTACTTTTAACACTAAAACCCGAATAAGTTAGCATAACAGAAAAACAGTGAGTTAATCGGTTGCCTCAATTTTTTTGAGTTGTAGCCTTACTTTTTTTGAGTTGAAGTTTTCCAGAACTTGAATGGTTTGATTACACCTAACTTAATTTTAGTAGTAGTAAGGCCGGATTCGATCACACGTCCTCTGCACTGGGAGGCAGACGTGCTAACCAATCACCCACCATGGTGCCTGCTATGAGTATGTTTTTAATCATCTAACATAAATTGTTATTAATTTATTTAACGAGGTAAGACAAATGAGAACACATTACCATTTACAACAGTGGTGTCTAAACTTGGTCCGCGAGGGCCGGAGTCCTGCAGGTTTTGGATGTTTCTATTCTCTAACACACCTGAAGCTCATCAGCAAGCTCTGCATAAGCCTGATAATGATCCTGTTCATTGGAATAGGTGCGTTGGAGCAGGGAAACATCCAAAACCTGCAGCATAAAATAAGGCTAAAATAAAATTACAAATTAACAAGTAAAATGAATTATGAAACATATACACAAAACATAAAACAAAACAAAATATTATATTACATACATTAAGTTTTATTTTTAGTATGTACCATGTAAATTAATTTTATTTGAAAATATACCTTTTTTGAAATAGAAACAAGATTTTAATCACGAAATAGCTACATTTTATTAAGTTACAGCTAATTTATGTTTTTAAGTTATCCATACCCCAAAACTAGTATAGTTCAATTTAATCCAAAAATATTATTACAATTTACTCTAAACGCATACAAAATTACACCAACATAAAAAAAGTTAAGCTAATAGTGAGTATTGAGTGAGTAAATGAGTATTGTGTACTTAAAGCATGAGTTATGCTTTAAGTACCAAATAGATTAAAGAATAACTCAACACTTAATCAACTTTTTTTTTGCTGAAAAACTGTATAACTGGTGACAAACAGCCAAATTGTGTTTATCTCAGTGTTTAACCTGAAGATGACACCAAACACACATTTTTTGCCCCCAAAACAAGATTTCAACAAACATGTATTAAAATGTAAAAATAATGACCAGGACATGTAGACAGCATTTGTAGACACCAGTTTGTACAGTTTATCAGCAAAAAAAAAAGTTGATTAAGTGTTGAGTTATTCTTTAATCTATTTGGTTATTTTGAACGTTCGGGTTTACAGTGCAGCGTGTTATTTCCTTAAATTTTTTGGTGTAACGTTTCTGAACTGGTCCGAATTGTAGATTAACAATACCATAGTCTTTTTTTTTTAATTATTGATATATATTTTTAGGGATGACAGGTGTTTACATTTTTTTATCGTAGTTAATCACATGACTTCAATAGTTAACTCACGATTAATCACACATTTTATATCTGTTCTAAATGTACAATAAAATGTACAATAAAATATATATTTTTAAAGTTTTCATACTCCTACTATCAAAATTTTAAATGAATAGAAATATGGCTGCATCCTTTAGTCATTCATGCAGTAATTTCATAATAATTCATAAAATTGAGTTAAAGTTAAAAAGATGTACTGTAAAGTGTGATATTGATTTGTGTTGAGGTCATTATTCTGCCACTAGATGGCAGAAGTAAGATTTGCATTTGTAAGATGTTGGTGACATCTCAGTGCATTTTTCATTTTCATATTAAGAGCTATATAATCTTTAACATGAAGTAACATGTGAAATTGTGCACATTTTTTAAATTGTAAAATACAACTTGACCCCAGTCTCCACAAATATATGCATTATTTAAATGTATTACTGCTAAATTTTGACGTGGACGTGCCTGCTGCGTTGAGACAAATTCCCCCAGTACAGGCTTTCCAAGTGAGGGGTGGTCATTAATCGCGCTTTTTAAAAAAAATGGCGTTAAGGAACTTCAAATTAACTCAAAATTAACGCACTAATTTTGATACCCTTAATATTTTTTAATCATTGACGTCTTACAGAAGAATTTAAAAAAAGAAGACAAAACAGTAATCCATCCATCCATTATTTGAACTGCTTATCCTCACGAGGGTCGCGGGCGTGCTGGAGCATGTCCCAGCTGTCTTCAGGCAGTAATATTACAATCAAATAATTATCTACAGTATGTCATCTCGCCAACCTTATCACCAAAATGTTGTTGATAGCAAATTAAACAATTTCTCAACAGGAGAAATAATTATTGCATTTACTTTATTTCAAACATAGACACATATTCCACACTATTCTTTGATATGCCGTGTGTGAATAATTTAAAGCATATATTTGAATTAGAAATACACTGACGATAAGGAAACAAGGAAAACATGCCCCATGCCCGGGGGCTACATCTCTCCTCATTGCATATTATTTCCATGCCGTTTTTGTTTGTCCCTAAGTTCTCTATCTTTATGTTTACCTCATCCTACCTCCTCCCTCCCCACGCAACCTCCCACAACCACGGCCAGCCATGTGATCTGAATAAATGCTGATTCAGGGTGTCAGGCCCTGTCTTACATGTAATAAATTACCATTTAGTTGGGGAAATATGCATCTTTCTCGACGCATCACCAGAGAGGGGGCAGTTCACCACCATCCTTGACCTCTTCTTCCACCCCACCCCTTATGGACACACACACACACACACACACACACACACCCACACACACACACACACACACACACACACACACACACACACACACACACACACACACACACACACACCCCACACACGCACACACACACACACACCCACACACCCCCACACACACCCCCACACACACACACACACGCGTGCCGTTTATTTCAAGTTTCCTTCCACACCCCCTTCCTCTCCATCGTCAGACAGTCTCGGTCTGGCTGCCTCTGTCACCCGTCATCCTGTACCCCAGTGAGAATCATTAGCATTGTCAGAACTGACTGAGAAAGGAGGCCAGTAGAGACCTGGGTTGATGAGGAGCAGGGGTAAGGGTTGTGGTGGGGTGGTTGTTGTTGGATGCGGGTGAATTTGCAGCTATGTGGCAGAGTTGGAGTGTGTGATAGCATGTACTCATATTGCATGAGCGATATTATACTATACTCAAAATGTGCAAAACATGTGTTTCCTTGAATGGGCTTTAGTGTGTAAAGATCAGTGAGGTTTGGGATAAGCTTTCATGAAAGGCAGAGAGCTAATGTAAGATGCAATTTTTTTTGTTGCGCCTCAATTCTCTGCCACATTAACAGTAATATTGTGGAAGCATTCCCACATGTTATTGGGATTTTTATTCTCCACACTTTTTTGCCGTGTAACCATTCCCACATAATACTTCCGATTAATACCATTCTAATTTCAACTTGCTTCAAAAACTCATGCCTCGGGGGATATATATCGTCTGAGTTTACATTACTTACAGTATTTGCACAATCCATCCATCCATTTTCTTAACCGCTTAGTCCTCACAAGGGTTGCGGGGGGCGCTGGAGCCTATCCCAGTTGGCTTTGAGCAGTAGGCAGGGTACACCCTGAACTGGTTGCCAGCCAATAGCAGGGCACACAGAGACAAACAACCATCCACACTCACAATCACACCTATGGACAATTTTAGAGTTTTCAATTAACCTGCCATGCATGTCTTTGGAATGTGGGAGGAAACTGGAGCACCCGGAGAAAACCCACGCAAGAACGGGGAGAACATGCAAACTCCACCCAGGAAGGCCGAAGCCCGGACTCGATCTCACGTCCTCTGTACTGGGAGGCGGACGTGCTAACCAGTCAGCCACCGGTATTTGCACAATTTAATGTTAAATATCTTTTCCCCATTAATTTTCAATGGGAGTGACATTGAAAACGTTCTAAGTCCCACTTTCCACGACAACTTCATCATTACCACCTGTCTGCTTCTGCTCAGTGGCACAGTTGATAAAGTGCATTGTCCAGTGACCAGGAGGTTGCGAGTTCGAATCGCACCTTTGACTGTACATTGCAAATATGTCCATGGACATTATGCTAAGTGATATACATGTATACCAACCGACTACCATATCAAAAAATGCGTTATAATTTCACTAAAATAGAAAAAAATTAAAAAAATTATGCACCACATACACTCACTGACACGTCTGGGAGGCAGGTGGATCGGGGCGTGACGGACCTGCTGTGCCCCGTTCTGGCCTGGGGGGCCCTGAGTGGTTGTGCTTGCTCTGTCCTGGCCGGGGTCGACGGCTCCCCTCTTTCCTTTGGTCTCTTGAGGTCTCCCTAATTTGTTGGAATTTAGATGGTTCTGGGGTTGGTGAAAGATTCTGGTTGGTAACCCGGTGGGTAGTAAGTGATGTCTGGTCGGTGCTGGATTTCACTTTCCTTTCTTTTCTTTGATCCTTCCTCGGGTCTCCTGACAACCTCACAACTGTACCTGGATTCTGAAATATTCGGTTTAGGTGAACGGTATGGGATTTTTAATAGGTTTTAGGTGAATTAATGAGTACACACTCACACGCACACACACATGCTCACAAACACACCCGCACATGCACATCCTCACGCACATACAAAAAAAGAAAATGATTTTTTTTAAACTAAAATTATTAAATGCATGCTACCTTTCAGCATCAGATAACACAGAATACACCATCAACCTTGATTTCAATCAAGTTGCGTTTGCCTTCCACCACAAAGAAGAGTGTTTCAAACCCTGTTTTGACCACATTTTAATACATTCAATGGTTCGATACCAACTAACTCTCATATCAGAAAATGGTTTGTAATTTCTTTGAAATTATTAAATCCTACCTTTTCTGAGTATTTATTATATTATATTATATTATATTATATTATATTATATTATTAATGCACGAAAACAATTAAAATACTTGGCCTGGAAGAAAGAGCAGCGTCAATGTCTCCTGGCTGCGCCAATCATATGAAGCGTTACATACGGTCCCCTACATCCCGGCTTGTGATTGGCTCTATGACATGCTATCACATGACATGCTATCACACGACATGCAATTGGCTAGATTAGAACAACCCGTAAATATGAGGGCAATGTGCGCCGCACTACAGAGTAGGAATGGGCGATACCGGTGATTTTAGATTCGATCTGATACCAAGTATTACTGGGACCAAATATTGCAATACAGATCTGATATCAATACCGGAAATTTTGCGTTTTTTTTTTTTTTTTTTTGCTGCTGAAAAAAAACCCACATCTGCACTGCCGCTGCGCTCACACCAATGGGGGCACACACATCTTCAGTTGAACCAAACTACCTCAAACTATTGTGTTACCAATTCCATGTCATCTTGTCAACAGTGGCGTGCGGTGCCCACGAGATGTGGGCTTTGTCCTTCACCTTGATATATAACACATTTTAGAAAACAAAAAAAATAAAAAAATAAAATCTTAAAGCTGCAATATGGAACTTTTTTCCCAAAATAACTTTACAATAAGCTTTTTATTTGACCATTTATGACTGAAATGGCTTCTAATTAGGAGATTAACACTTTAGCTGTTCACAATGGGTACTCCTGCAAGCCTCTGGCCAATAGTTTTCAGACTGGATTTGGGTTAGAATTTCCCGCACCGTGTCTGCGGATGTGACTTAATGTGTGTGGTGTGTATGTGAAGAACGGTATGTTCAGTTTAATTTTTCATCAGCAGGTGGCAGTAGGGATTCAAAATTGAATATTTTACATTCAGTAGCTTTAATACAACATAGTCATGATTTTACAATTAACCCCACTCACCATCATCAACTAATGCCAACGATGCCGCCGCCATGCTTCCAAATGTGTGTTTGTGTTAGTGAGAAGGGCAAAAGAAAAGCATGCTTGACACGGGTTTGGGACATAAGAGTGGGCGGGGGCGGGGGCAGACACCAGTGCACTGCTTACGGAGGCGGAAGGGAAAAGTAGCTCGTATGCACAAAAATATACAAAAAATATAATAAATTGATTGCAAATATCAATACTTTAGCTTGGGAATTGATTCTTAAAACTGAACATGTTGGATTGAAATATTGATATTTTGGTATTGATCTGCCCATCCCTACTTAGAGTGGAGTTGCTGGAGCGACACATTTTTGGGGTATTTTTATTATTAATTTTAATATTAAATATTATATGATTATTTTTTTATATCACTGTGTAAGTATAAAATTAAAGCATAAATATTCAGGACTGACGCAGGTTGATGCACACACACTTTTATGTAACCAGCTCAGTGGTGAGTGAAATGACACAATCACATGTCAACAAATTTGCCAATACTTTGGAATTTACAGTATTTAGCTCATTTCGTGGGCTCAACCCGGGAAGCTTTACATTACAGCGAAACCACAAGAGATTTCAACCAACAATCAACAGTTTGCTAACCTGTGGACAGCCAGCAAGACATTTATGTTTCTCGTACGTCCTGGCTTGAAAGTGACGGACAAAATTATTCAGTTTTCGTGATGACTACTTCAGGAGTAGGACGACCACTTGAAATTATATTCTTCTTTTCCTCAAAAGTTCTTCGGAAAACGGCACTCATTGTGACTCATTGCGATGAACTGAACCACTGACTTTTTACCGCAGAACAAGACAAGTAGCCAGTTATGCGCATGCACGTTGTCAGACAAGCTGCTTTACTGCCAGCATTTTTTACATTCAAAAGGTGCCACGTACAGAAACAACCTCTCGGAACTAACACAACTTGATTTCTCATTGCGCATGCGCGAAACAAGCTGTCAGCTTTTCGGCTCTCCAGGACAAATTACATAGGAATTTAAGACCAAAACAGTAGAACTAAAGTGTTAGATAAATAATAATGATAGGTAAATACAGTATATTTTATTTATTTTTTCCCGGAGAGCTCAGTTTATTCGGTAATTTTATTTATGTATTTTTATTTATTTATTATTATTATTATTTTTATTATTTTATTTTTTTCCTTTTTAAGAGCTCAGTATTGTTCATTCGGTAATGTCATCATCATTGCTCTTTTTTTTTTTTGTATGTGGGTGAGTATGTGTAAGTGTATGTGCGTGTGAGTGTGTGTGTATTCGTTAGTTCACCAAAAACCTATTTTTAAAAATCCCATACCGTTCACCTAAACCGAACACTGCCGTCAGAAGACCCGAGGAAGGACCAAAGAAAACAAAGGAAAGTGAAATCCAGCACCGACCAGACATTACCCTACTACCCACTGGGTTACCAACCAGAGTCTTTCACCAACCCCAGAAACATCTAAATTCCAACAAATTAGGGAGACCTCAAGAGACCAAAGGAGAGACTGAGGAAAGGAAGGAAGGACAAACGAAGCAGAGTGAGATCCACAGACACCAGCCTCCACCGATTCAATGACCTGAGGAAGAAGCAGATTGTGTCTGAGCCGTCGGCCCCTGCCAGGACAGAGTAAGCGCAACACCTCAGGGCCCCCCAGGCCGCGGCAGCGCCAAAGGACGACCCCCGGGCCCTGCCAGGGCCACCGGCCGGAGAGCAAACCCAGGAGCAGGAGCGCCCCCTACCCCAACACGGCCCGCGCCCCCAACCCAACGCAGCAGGACGGGGCACTGCAGGCCCGCCATCCACCCCAACCCAGCCCCAGCCGCCCCCAGGCCTCCACCCCCACCACCAACCCCCCAACAAGTGAAGTTGGAAGCGTTGAAGCGGCGTCTTCGATCACGTCGTAAAGCCTCACAGGCTAGCGATGCTAACGCCGGAAAACGAGCACTTCTGCACAGGCGGACGTTCAATCGGACGATGAAGAGTACCCCGAGAAGTAGGAGAAGACACTGGTTCTGGACTACGATGCCACCATGAATGGAGTGGATAAGATGGATCAGAACATCTCTTACCACCCGGTATAGGTACTGAAGGATGAGGAAGCCAGACGTAACACCAGGTCACCGTATCATGATCCTGAGAGTAGACTTGATGACAACATGGCCAAACACACACTGCAGTATATACCTGCTACTCCCCGGAGAAAAAGGCCGGCAAGAAAGTGCATGCGAAGGGGCAATCGCAGTGAAACTAATCTGTGGTGCAAATCCTGCTGCGTCCCCTTGCACGCAGGGGAGTTTTACACAATATACCTCACAAAAAGAAAAACTGTGTAGTTGCCAACATCCACACAATTGTAAATAGTACCACAGTTGCACACATTTGTAAATAGTTTGCCAAATTGTTTTGTCAAATTGTTACACTGTTGAATGTAAATAAACGTATTTTGCTATCAAAAAACACTTTTTCATTGTTGGTGATAGTGTTTTACAGAAGTAAAGCACTGTTTAGGTGTGTGTGGCATCAATCATGGAAAAAAAAGGTGTCAAATTCACTAGAGTGCATGAAATAATATCGTTTCACAAAAAGCTTGATTTCTCCGTATTTTGGTCCAAAACAGAGCATTTGCATGAAACTAACCTATTTTCTATTGCTGATTACTGAATAACGGAATACGGTAGAAACAAACTTTTTTTTTCTGATGAAAGATGATCTTTCATTTGGTAGTATCTGTGTTTCCATAGTCCAAACACAAAATTTTCTGTGGACTTTGAAAGATCAGTCAAAATGCTTAAATCAGCTGGCATCCACATATCCTCTTTTCTGAAAATGCTTGGCAGTCAAAGAGTTAAGGTGTCGTTTAATGTAGTCTGCTCGATCCTGCTGGCAGAAACTGGGTTCCTGACTATAAAAATATAACCATTACAGAAACAGCAATGTAAGTTATCGCGATGTGGTGTAAATACAGTATTTTCAATAATTGTATTGAAGGGTTTGGGCATGCACTGCATTAATAGCTTAATATGACCGCTTGCCACTGCTACAGAGGATAGTTTGAACTTGATAAGAAGAATGCTGCAGACTGCCAGTCAACAACATGAAAGAAGGTTTAATCATGTCAGCGAAGAGTAGACCAGCAACATGAGCGAGTGATACTCAACAACACTGCGGACTCCACGCAGGGCAAGTCTGAGTCAACTGGCCGATGTATACCCATTTCTACTCCATTAGCTAATATTTTTCCAATTTATGTCGGAGGAAACACCCAGTAAAAATACTTTTTACTTCTACTCGTCAAGTACCTTTTACAGCCTGTACTTTTTTACTTTTACTTGAGTAATTATTTGAGTGAGTACTTTTACTTTTACCAAAGTTGTTTTTTACACAAATAATTTTACTTTTACTCAAGTATAGCATGCATATCAGTACATTTCCCATCTCTGCATCCGACATGGTCTCTGACAGGAGACCTCAGTTTTGTTTCCCAAGTTTGAAGGCATTCTGCAAGGCTTTGGAAGCATCCAGTCTTTCTTACAAGTTATCTTTGACCACTGGTCAGACAAAGTGGGCTAATACTAATCTAGCTTCTAATGAAAAACTAAAACAAAATGCAGAAGACAATAAAGACATGAAACGGTACAAAACAAAACTTTAAAGTGGTGGACTGAGCCACAGGAAAACTGTAACAACAGAAATTCACAACGGAATCTAAACTACACAAGAATAGAAACACAAAGCAATTTAAACAACATAAGTAGGCTACTTAGATTCAGCAAAGGGACAAACACAAAAAGTATGATAAACAAGCTATCATGATACAGTTGATCACGGGAATGAAGGATGGTGGCAAGTAATGCAATTCAGCATCTTTTTTCCACTTCTGCGGTGCCTAGAAACCTCAGTTGATTGTCATTGTCAGCAAGGGTGGCTGGAGGCATAGCCCACTAACATTCACCAAGGAGACTAGGAAAACAAAAGAAAATGGTCTAACACATGTCAGAGAAACAGAAACTTGACAAGGTTGCTTCGCTAAAGGTATTTGTTTTTATGACAAGTTTTATTAAACCTAGTGGGGTTTCTTATGGCGACACTAGTAAAATCACGGTTCGGATCGGCTCACGAATTTGAGTCACCGATCGGATCTTTTTCAGATCAGAAAAAAAAAGATAAATAGTACTTTGTCTTCATTTATTTAGTAAAACGCTTCCCCCCATTAAAAAAAAAAATCTATTCAAAATTTCTAATATAGCCGTTTAGAATTTAGGAACACAACTTTAAGTGCAATATGAGGCAGACACCTTCTTATTTTATGCATGCATGCATGTATATAATGACAAGGTACTAAGGGCTTAAAGTTGTGTTCCTAAAATCTTAACGGCTATGTTTGACATTTTGAGTTGAATGTTATTCTTTTTTAACGGGCAAAAGTGTTTTATAAAATAAATGAAGACATATTCTATTTATCTTCATTTTTAATAACAATGAAAAGACCTCAAAGTGCAATTTAAGGCACATTCCCTTCCTTTAAACATGGAGAGTGAACTACAAAGTAGCCTTGGTCCAAAATATTGAAAAAATAATTAAAGTAAGCCAGATGCCAGCTGTCAAACTCATTTACATCGTAGGTAATGCTAACAGCTAGCTGCTAGCCACTTACATCGTAGACTTCTGCCGTATCATACAATGATGGCGTAATTAATTAGTGGTTTCTTAGTATCCTAAATTAGCGATTGAATATGAGTTTGGGGTAGCGTTGTGTTGATGTTAGTCGTAACTTTAATGTCTATCAAAACTACAGTAAATAAATTCTAAACGTCTAAAAGGGTAGTCAAGCTAGCCATCACGCCTGGACGTGGGCAAACTTCAAAGTAAAATTCTACTATGGCTATTTGCATTGCCGTCAATGTATTATTTTGAAGTTAGCCTGAGCGTAAGCGATGTGTTACATTCAATATGTTTCACCTTTCTTGACATGTTTGAATGGTGGCCACTGTAAATGCGCACTTTGTTGTTGTTGTTGTTTTTTTCCCTACCAACCATGTCTGAACCATGGGGCCTGATCTGAACCGGTGTCACTAGTATATACTGTACAGCGGGGATCACCAACCTTTTTGAAAGCTGAGAGTTACTTCTTGGCTACTGATGTGTGAATGGCTACTAGTTTGATACACAACTATGAAATAAATAAATAAAATGCTAAAAAAGATCTGCTTCAAAACAGGGGGCAGGGCAAGTACTCAAGTAATTCATGGGATAATCAATTCTTAAAAAACAACCTTATGTATATTTGAGACTTTATGTCAATCTGATTGGCTTGATTGTAATTCGACGATATTTAACATTTTATGGAAAATCGGTGACTGTAATAATTTGCACAATCAATCAATGACATAATTGATCGGATCTGCGAAATAAGACATAGCAAAAACAACCTCGTTCAGTCCGGAGACGTTCTGTACTGTCATAGTGAACCCAATCTATTTTTAGCCTTGTTGCGTCTCGTGGAAGTGGAGAGTCTGCGCTGGGAGGCAATGGTTCCGCCTCTGTACCCTCGACTACCAAGAAGGCATGTTGTTTGAACTACCCACGTACTTACATATGAATGGCTATTATGTATATACTGTATATACGTTTAGTCTGTAAAGAGTCTCACAAGAGGTGATGTACGGAAGTTCCATTATTTATGGCTCTAATCGTGGCCTGTGATCCCTTTGTCTTGTACTAATGGGTCACTGCTTTCTTGTGTGGGAGCTAAGACACACAATGAGCCTGTGTGTGCGTATGCGTGTGTGTGTGCTTCCGTGTCCCTTTAATGATGAGCCTGTCATTGTTGAGTGGTGCGCCAAGGTGGCAGACCAGACCAAATCCCCCTCAAGTCCACATTTTGTGTATCTATTTGTGTGTGTATTCATGCGAATGTGTGACTTCATGCCCCAGACTGGTGTGCGCGTGTGTGTGTGTGTGTGTCTTCTTCCCCCAGTCTGGGTGTCAGTATTAATGAGCCCAGATTTCATTTCCGATGAGCGATTATTTGACTGTTCATTTGGCTAAGATTTATGACGAGCTCCTATATCTGTAGCCCGCAGCGCTACTCTAGTCTTTAATAATGGGAAATGAACACATTAATCACCCTGTAGCAGTCAGCCTCACAGAAAACACAGGAGCGATATGCAATCTGCAACACTGGACACGGGAGAATATTGTTGCCTATTCCAAAAACCTTATCTAGCACAAGGTAGTAAGAAAAATTACACCTCTAATTGAATATGATTTCACATGGTAAAAAAAAACAAATCTATAAAAACTGCATCGACAAATTCACACACACTTGAGGGTCTAATCAGAATGCATATAGCATAAAATAACTATGACTACAAACCCACAATGTTTAAGCAAAGAAAACTTCTTGTGTTACTTAAGTTAATCCACCATCAACTCTCTCATGTTTCTCTATATCTGTTATATGTTTTTTTTTTAAACCCAGCTATGAATTCTGTTTCTTTAGCAGATCTAAGTACCCCGTTTGCGTGATATGGTTGCTAATACTTTATTGTATTAACTGCAACATTACACTTATTGTATCATCATTATTGGGAAATTATTGAAATTTAACATTTTAAATAGGGGTGTCCTGATACAACTTTTTCCACTTCTTTTTTTTGTTTTTCTGTAAGAGCTCAGTTTTGTTCATTCGGTAATTTTACCGATTTGTCATCATCATCGCTCTCCCTTTTTTTAAATTTGTATTATTTTGTATGTGGGTGAGTATGTGTGCGTGCGTGCATGTGTGCGTGCGTGTGAGTGTGTGTGTATTCATTAGTTCACCAAAAACCTAATAAAAAATCCCATACCGTTCACCTAAACCGAACACCGCCGTCAGGAGACCCAAGGAAGGACAAAAGAAAAGAAAGGAAAGTGAAATCCAGCACCGACCAGACACCACCCACCACCCACCGGGCCACCAACCAGAGTCCTTCACCAACCCCAGAAACATCAAAATTCCAACAAATCAGGGAGACCTCAAAAGACCAAAGGAGAGACTGAGGAAAGGAAGGAAGGACAAACGAAGCAGAGTGAGATCCACAGACACCAGCCTCCACCGATTCAATGACCTGAGGAAGAAGCAGATTGTGTCTGAGTTTCGATAGATGCTGGTGTGGTGGATCTGGCATGCATGAAAATCTCCACCAAAGAGGGGGGCCGTCGACCCCTGCCAGGACAGAGCAAGCGCAACACCTCAGGGCCCCCCAGGCCGCGGCAGCGCCAAAGTACGACCTCCGGGCCCTGCCGGGGCCACCGGCCGGAGTGCAAACTCAGGAGCAGGAGCGCCCCCCACCCCAACACGGCCCGCGCCCCCAACCCAACGCAGCAGGACAGGGCACTGCAGGCCCGCCAGGCACCCCACCGGTCCACAGCCCCCGCTCCCCCCGTGCATTAAAAAAATAAATAGGTGGGTGGGGGGGCGGGCGCGGTGGGGACACGGACAGGGGACCGCAGCACTGCTCTATACTGCGGTCTGCCCCAACCGATGGCACCCCAACCCACTGGCATGCAGTGAATCCGAATATTAACCCTTAGTGCCCATTGGAGGTGAATCTGCTCGATCCTGTTGGCAGCAACTGGGTTCCTGACTATAAAAACACAACCATTAGTTACAAATTGCCAAATACAGAAACATCAATGTAAGTTATTGCGATGCGGTGGCTCTCGCTAACAGGCAGAATTAAGTAACCAGATTTAGGTTAAAATATTCAATATACGTAGACCATGTTTCTATAAATTTTGATATTTGGTTTTTATTTGAGGCAGATATTTTTTCCATTAAAATGTGATTTATGAGGAGGTTAGACCTTTGGTCGATATTCAGAGTTTGTTTATTTTTCCAGTTAACAAGAATTTTTTTTTTTGCGATTGTAAGGGCTACAAGTGTAGTTTGTTTATGTGGTAAGTCAGTTGTTGTTAGGTCACCTAGCAAACACAAGTTTGGAGATATCGGTATCGTACAGTCCAAGATAGCGGAAAGTTTTTCTAAGACTTTAGTCCAGAAATACATAACCATAAAGCATGAAAATAAATGTCTGTAGTGTTTTGTAAACACTGGAGACAAATGTCGGAGTCTGAGAGTCCCATTTTCTTCATCATATATTGAGTAATGTATGTTCTATGAATAATTTTATATTGGATAAGTTGTACATTTGTGTGTTTTGTCATTTTAAAAACGTTTTCACAAACTTGAATCCAAAAGTCAGATTCCGGAGCTATAGACAAGTCTGTTTCCCATTTCGAGATGGGTAAAGACGTTTTATCAGTATATGAGAGTTTTTTTGTTGTTGTCGGAGAAAGCTTGGTAATATCTTTAGCTAAAACAGGCGGTTGGAGCGTACCCCGAAGTGTTGGAATTTGTTTCTTTATCATACTTTTAACTTGCAGATAATGTCAAAAATGTCCATTTTTTATTTTGTATTTTTGGAGCAAGGATGTATATGATATAAACATATTATCTGAGAAGAGATGGTGGAGATGTGTAATTCCTTTCTGCTCCCACACACCTAAATAAAACGAGTGGTTGTTGAAAGTCGGGGTTATGCCATAGGGGAGAAAGCCCACAGGGCTCCACTTGGGCTTTTGTAATTTCTAGTGCCTTCCACCAAGCAGTCAGGGTGGCGGAAATCATTGGGGGTTTTCCGCACTTCTGATACGATACCGATATTGCAGCCTTGAGTACTGTCCGACACATTTTACGTTTGCATTTATCTTTTAGTATGAAATGTTAGAAGAGACTTATTCAAGTGAAAATATTTGAACAAAGAACAATAATCAACAACGAGAAAATATATCCCATTTACTACTAACATTTGGGTTATATAAATTCAATGTATTCAAATGTATTTGTCACGGTGTGGTCACGGAGCGGCGTCTGTCGGCGTGTGAAGTGGAGGACCCAAAATGCAGGGAGGCAGGAGAACCACAGCAGGAGTGCGAAACTGGCGTGCTTTATTTTACAGAAAACACTAACCAGGGTACTGGTTAATGCTAACTAAACAACAAACTGAAAAGATACAAAATCAAAATGACAGACAGAACTCCGGGGGTGACCGTGACAAGCGGCAATGATCCCACGCCGACTGATCACCACCCGGGAATTAAATACACTTACACTAATTGGGTAACTAGCCACACCTGGGGCCAGGCATAAGTGGCTGAGGGCCCGGATTGGTCAACCCGGAAGGGCTGGAACCCACTCAGGACCAATCGGGACCCTCAACCAAAACCAGATCTTCCCAGACATGACAGTACCCCCCCCCCCCCCCCCCCTTAAAGGACGGATCCCAGACGTCCCAAACAAAAGTCAATGTCGGTAGCGGAACCATGATGACGGCTCCGGCGTAGAGGTCAGGGGCTGCAGCGGCACAGGCGATCGGGCCAGGGGCTGCAGCGGCACAGGTGAACGGGCCAGGGGCTGCAGCGGCACAGGCGAACGGGCCGGGGGCCGCTGCCGCACGACGTGCGCCGCCGGAACGGGAACCGGTGGCGGCCGCAGGACGTGCGCCGCCGGAACTGGAAGCGGGCGCTGTACGGGCGCCGCCAGAACTGGCAACAGGCGCTCAACTAGCGGCGCCGGAAAAAACGGACGCTACGCGAGCGCCGCCAAAACATCGGCAACGGGCGCAAAGGGTGAACAAAGATGTGAAACGAAGCTTCTAGATAGTATTCACACAACGTTATTTGCCCCTCATTGTACTGTATGCCATTCACGGGTCCATGGAATATCAAATGGAAACGGACAAAGAGGTGTCCGGAATTGCAAAGATACATCAAAAGGATTTCCAACCGAAAAAGTCTACCAAAGTGTGTTCTGACAATTTTGATTAAGGTAAGGCTCATTGTAAGATGGTAAAAATGCTTTTACCATAATGAGAATGTGATATATGTGAGCTGCTAGCCGTGGCTAGCTCTGGCTAAAAATAGATCTGGTGGTCAACATGTTCGATTTTGAGATCTCTCCAAATATCCTCCTTAAGGTCTCTTATTTTCGTTTCTCAGAAGTCCAAAAGTTGACACTGTTGTTAAAGTGTATACAAATAAGTGATGAATCAACAATGTTGTTGTTTTTGTTGTTACATGCTAGCACAGCTAGCGTAGCTAGCGTGGTTGGGGAACTAGCTAACTTCCCGAGATTCTTCACCTCTAATTCACAATGGGGTACATGCCACGGAGGAGGCGGGGCTTCCGACTTCCTGGTTTTCACATATCAGCTTTGTTTCCGTTTCCTGTTTACGACGTGTGAGCCGTGTTCCAGTTCTTGCGCTTCCGCCTTTGTGCCTCTCGGTTGCGTGTTCATGTCGACGGGTGCTACTACGTATCTGTCTCAGATGTCCGAAGCATTTCAGAGAGCTGCGCATTCTCGCCCATCGCGGTTGGGGGCACAGGGGTTGGGGTGCGAGTGTTGGAACGCGGCCATCAGTGGCCGGAAACGAAGCTGATGTGGGAAATCCGGAAGTCGGAAGTCTGTGGCATCTACCCTATAGATAAATGCACATAGCAAAAAGCCGAAAGTACAGAAGACGCAAGAATGTCCGTGTTTTGAAAAATCAAAGTCAAGTCAATCTACAGCTACAACAATTGCTCCCTAGGGCTAACTTCAGAATAAAATACTTTCAAGGCATCATTGTCTATGGACAGTATAACTTGTTAGGCTTTTATTTTGAAGTTGGCATTGCAGAGTGTTGCATAGCATCAAGCTTGACTTTGCTTGGCTTTAGCTTTAGCCTTTCACCCTACGGTGTGACTCCAAGTAGCCCTTGCTGCAGAGCACAGTTCAAGGTGTGGCTCAGCAAGGCTGAAAATGGGGTGGACTTAAACATATTTTTTAAAACACTTTGTGCAGCATCGAAAATTACAAACACTCAATGCTCAGTCAGTCGGGGCAAACCTAACAGTTTGACGGAAGTGGTCGAAGCGGCCAGTTTTGACGTCCATTCTTGGTGAACAGAGGGACATCCAGCGTGTTCAAGGGCCTGTAAAATGGGGGAGTCCACGATCGTTCTGGGTGTCTTGGCAATTGGGTTCAAAAGTTGTGGTCAAAATATGTCCTCCACATAGAAATGAGTGGGATGGATGCAGTACCGCATACCCCCAACAGATGGCACATCCCTGGATGGTTGAGAATAGTATTTGGGTTTCGGTTAGTTTGTCATTTTTGTTGTTCAATAAAGTCTTCTAACAATAAGTGTGCCGTCATAAGCTGGCGCATAAATCCGCCAATACAATAGTTTAAAAGACAACTAGGGGGTTCCAAGTGGGATATGTCCGGCTTAACCACCTTCCTCGAATGCAGCATTAGTTCAGTGCTTTCGTTCCGTCCTTGTAGGTTCATTGTCAGGGTAATGTCGCTGCTGTTTGTGTCGTAGCCAAGGAACCTTGTCAAGTCTTGTTTTATTAGTTTGGTTGCTTTATATCTTTGTCCATTTTTGATTTATTCGTTTTTTTGATAACCCAAGTGCCTTTGTATTAAGGCCACGTCTATTTTTTTTCAATTTGCCACTTTATAAAGTGGGAGATTTGCGAGAAAAAAACTGAGAAACCTACGAAAAATATTATATAATATATAAATATATATATTTTTCATATACTGTATATATATATATATATACTCAGATATTTGTGCCAGTACTTTTCCAGCGGGTTTTCAAATGGAGATAGTAATTGCTTTAGCAGATATTAACCATATGATATTAAGCATTTGCTCTTTGAAGCTGAGGATCAAGCATTTAAGTTAATTTGTTAAAACGTATACATATTTACTTACTCCCTCGGGGAGTCCTGTGGGGGGTGCTTCGGGAGTATGGGGTACCGGGCCCCTTGATACGGGCTATTCGGTCCCTGTACGACCGATGTCAGAATTTGGTCCGCATTGCCGGCAGTAAGTCGAATTCGTTTCCTGTGAGGGTCGGACTCCACCAAGGTTGCCCTTTGTCACCGATTCTGTTCGTAACTTTTATGGACAGAATTTCTAGGCGCAGCCGGAGTGTCGAGGGGGTCCGGTTTGGTGGCCTCAACATTGCATCTCTGCTTTTTGCAGATGATGTGGTGCTGTTGGCTTCTTCAAGCCGTGATCTCTCTGGAGCGGTTCGCAGCCGAGTGTGAAGCGGTTGGGATGAGGATCAGCACCTCCAAATCCGAGACCATGGTCCTCAGTCGGAAAAGGGTGGAGTGCCCTCTGCGGGTCGGGGATGAGGTCCTGCCCCAAGTGGAGGAGTTCAAGTATCTTGGGGTCTTGTTCACGAGTGAGGGTAGGTTAGAGCGGGAGATCGACAGACGGATCAGTGCAGCGTCTGCAGTGATGCGGACGCTGTATTGGTCCGTTGTGGTGAAGAAGGAGCTGAGCCGAAAGGCAAAGCTCTCGAATTACCGGTCGATCTACGTTCCTGCCCTCACCTATGGTCACAAGCTGTGGGTCGTGACCGAAAGAACAAGATCCCGGATACAAGCGGCCGAAATGAGTTTCCTCCGCAGGGTAGCCGGGCTCTCCCTTAGAGATAGGGTGAGAAGCTCGGTCATTCGGGAGGAACTCAGCGTCGAGCCGCTACTCCTCCACGTTGAGAGGAACCAGTTGAGGTGGCTCGGGCATCTGGTTCGGATGCCTCCTGGGCGCCTCCCTGGGGAGATGTTCCAGGACACGCTGGAGAGACTACGTCTCACGGCTGGCTTGGGAACGCCTTGGGATCCCATCGGAGGAGCTGGCTGAAGTGGCTGGGGAGAGGGAAGTCTGGGCTTCCCTGCTAAAGCTGCTGCCCCCGCGACCCGACCCCGGATAAGCGGAATTGAAGACGGAACGGAACGGAACATATTTACTTGTACATTTATGTTTCCAAAATTATTATTTACACATTCATACATTTTATTAAGTAGCTTAATTGATGTGTCAAATCTGCTCCTCTCCGTTATTCACTTGCATTTATATAAAGTATGCTAGCTTCTGATTGGTTAGCGTCAGCTGATAGGGGATCAGTCTAGCTCCCGTAAGAGTAAAATTTGAATTAAGAATGAATTAAGAATGAATCTGTCAGCCCCTTAATGAAACACTTGGATGTTTTTAGTTACTACCGGCATTTTGTTTTTCTTCAACAGAGGCTCAAACTGTGGTAAGTAGCAGAGTAAATATTTGCTGTTGTTTCATCATTTTCATGTTGTGTGTGTGTACTTGGATAATGTCAAGATTAAAATGTCCACTATATAAAATATCAGGTCGTAGAAAAATCTTTTATAACTTTGAAATATATTTCCTAAACAGTACACAACCAGCTTGCTAACTAAATCATATATCAAAGTGAAGGTCCAATATATATGTGCTGATAGCATGCTAGCATTAGGCAAAAATGGCTATGCTGTCCACCCTGTAAGCAAGCTCACATATTTTACTGTTTGCATGTACATCGTCTGCTTGAAGTTAATTGAATAGCATTGGGGCTTGACCAATATTAATTTCTAATATAGGCTACAGGGAATATGAAGGTCAATGGAAAATCTAAGGCATTTTTGGTGAAATGGGGATGTCTCAAGGGGAATCAATTACACTGGTCTGCATAAATATATATATATTTCTTAAACATAAAAAAAAAAAAAGGGTAAAAGTTGCCGACAACATTTTGGATTGATTTTGGACATTACAAAATAAAAATAAAAAATAAAAGTTTTGGGATTGGTTTAGGACATGCACGATTTTATTTTTTATTTTTTTATGAAAATCTGATTTTGGTACAGTGTAAGCAAGGCATATTAAAGTCGTGTAGGGATAAAAGAGTATTCGTCTTTACTTGGCACACAATAATGAAGATAACAGATCACTTTATTACTTTACACAGGTTGATTTGAAAATAGGTATTATACATTTGTATTATTCTCAAAGCGATTTTACTGGCTTGTTTAGGAAATGTATACTTTCAACAATCAGGATTATTCTTCAAGACTTTGGCATCCTGGTGCAGTAAATACCTGATTATTTACTCAAAACAAGGCTGGAAAAATGTTCACATGCCAGTAGCCACAATTTAAACCAAGAATGTTTGCCCACTAAAATATGCCTTAAGCTACCAACTAAACCTGAGAAATTCTAGGATGCATAACAGATTGTACACTAAGCCTTATTGAGGGTACAACCAATTGAGGATAAGCTTGCATTTAACTAGTCCTTGGTAGCTCCTGATAAACATTCACTTGTTTCAAAGCTACTGGCTGAGAGGAAAAGTGACCTAACAAATATCCTTGAAGAAAAATGGGGTAAAATCCCCCATCCCAACCTTTTTGATTCTCATGAGATGCTGCAGTTACACTTTAGACCAGAGTTGGCAGTCATGAGCAGTGTTAGGAATGTTACTTTAAAGAAGTAATTAGCTATAGTTACTTATTACTTGCTTAAACAAGTAATTGAGTTAGTAATTGAATTACTTCATAATAAAAGTAACTTGTTACCAGGCAAAGTAACTATTTTGAATACTTAAAAAAGCACAGTTTTATCTCAAATAATTTGGATTTTAACATTATTATTATTATTATTATTATTATATTTGTATACAAGGAATTCAAATTATGTCCAGCCTATATAGGTTGTTTATTTATTTGTGTGAATATTAATGTCACACAAATGCCTCACTCCATAATGACATTATATAATAATAATAATAACAATAATAATAATAATAATAATAATAATAATAATTCATTACATTTGGAGTGGTGATGCATGTTCTACCACTACCAATTACTAAAGCAATCAGAATAATAATAATAATAACAATTATATATATATATATATATATATATATATATATAATAATAAATACTGGATATATGGTGATTTGTGGCACATATGTCATCTATAGGTAATTTGTAGACAGTCCTTTTCACGGACATGTTTTATGTTTGTTATTGCTAAAATTATCAATAATATATCAAATAAACCACCAATGCTATGAAATATACAGTGCTTAATGCTATCATGGCTAAAATCATTGCCATAACTACTACTCCATTTCCTCAAATCATTAGCTTCCACATGATCTCTCTGAAAAACTTTTGTACACTTTGAATTAAAAGAGTATTGTGATATATCTTCAGTTTATAATTCTACACATTTAAAGACATGTTAATTGATTGATTTACGTCAGAAAACTGTCCAACTCTAGGCTTGCATCATTCACATATAAATGTTATGTAACTGCGCAACGTTTCTCACTTTAATAGTTCAGTGCTCCTGACAGACCTCGACTCCATGGCCTCCGTCAGTGTGATTTGCTGAGACTGGATATTTCTTTCAACACTTTTCATGTGTTTAGAACTTGTGAAATAAAAGAAATACAATTGCTGGCGCTATTAATTACACTAGACGAGCATGTCGCTATGACTTACCAAACACCGGTATCTTTTCTTGATCGCTGTTCTGGTGCTTGCTTGTGGAGTTGCGATGTAAATTTTTCTTGGTGGAACAGAATTGTCAACAAATCGCTCCTCATGGTGGCCATTTTTCGGCAAATCTTTACTGTTATTTTGATTAATGTCACTCATCACGAATGACGTCCAGGCGAGCTAAGCTCCAAAAGGAAGACACGTCCGTCACGCCTTGACACGCTTCCCACGGCAACTCCAAATTAAAAGTCACTATACATTTCAGCTGTCAAGACACTTTTAGTGTGACGCGGTCCGACAACAACAGTGCCTCTAACTGTGCGCAAATGACATTTCAGAGTAAGATTTCAGCAAAAGCGCAACACACGACTGCACAACGTCTTGCAGTTTACTTCGAGCCTTGAAACTAATAAAATAATTGTAACGCAACACATTTTACATACAATAACGATAACGGTGTTTCAAATACGGGGAGAATAATTAGTTAGATTAGTCCGTTTATGAAAAAAAAAAAAAGTTACCTAACGCCGTTAGTTTAAACCCCGTTATTTCCAACTCTGGTTGTGAAAAAGTGACAAACTCTGCAATGCAACATTAAATCCCAAAGTCAGAAAAACTCTTGATAAAGGCAACAGGAGCATAGAAAAAGCCAAGTAACAGTTTTTTGTTTTGTTTTTATTTCCTTTTGAGTTTTGTTTTCTAAATTAAATTAGTTTTCAGGGTGGTTCTGTTTATTAGTTTTAGTTATTTAAAAAATGCTTAGTTTTCATTTAGTTTTAGTTAGTTTCAGGATTAGTTTTCAGTTTTTTTGGTTTTAAAAGTTTTTTATTACTTGTGCGCAATATTTAATAAACACCATGGTAAAATGAAAAAAGTAACACATTTCTTACCTACCATTGCTGTTCAGCTAAAAAAGCAGACAAGCTGAGCCATTGGAGCCAAAAGTCAAGAATGCAAAATTGTCGCCTCGGAGCGACGTCATCTGAAGGTGCTTTTCAATTGGCTGCTGCGTCTTTATTCTAGTTAAATAAATATACTTAAAATCACATTTAAAATCATCCCCAAAGGCTCATGCATTAAATTAATTACCAAAGACTAAAACATAGGACATTCTTGCTATAATTATAGTTAGTTTTAGTTAAAATGTAGTTTCAGTTAGTTTTCGTTTTTTTAAAAGCATTTTCGTTTTTATTACATTTTGTTAACGACATTGTTTTGGGAATTTTAGTTTTTTCGTTATTTTTCGTTAATTAAAATAACCTTGATCCACAGTAATGGCAAAGTTGTCAGACCCCTATTTGAGCAGAACTGCACTAGGGTCATATGTTAATTAGAGCCTATCCTAGCTCACTTTGGAAGTGGTTGGGTACACCCTGTGTACACCCATTACCAGCCAAACATAGGGCACATAAAAACAAACAGTCACACTCACATTCCATTATTTACAATTTCGAGTCTTCACTTGGCTTAACATGCACGATCATGCAAACTTCACACAGGAAGGTCGGGTGCCTGTATTCAAACCCCCAACCTCAGAACGGTGAAGCGGATGCACGAACTACTTGTGCATCATGACACCTGCGAGCGGCCAAAAAAGGAAAACAGCAACCTTAAGGTTGCCTTGGAGAACTGCAGGTTATAAAATGATTTGTGATCCCTTTATATACTACATTCCTTGAAATTACTCAAATCCTGCCTCTTGTTTGTCCCCCCCCCCCCCCCCCCCACACACACACACACAAAATCCTCTTCTTTAATTACTCTTGGGTTGTGCTCCATACTGTCACTAAAGATCTGGTTAGTCATTAACCATTCAACGTGTGTGTTTGTGTGTCTGTGTGTGCATATGATTGTGTGTGTTTTATTCCCTTGGGCATTGTGGACGAAGGCAGCCAGCTCATTAAGTTACCATTGGATAATTTTAATTGTTAATTCCAAACAGACTCACTGGCCATTTTTTGAACACATTCATTTTTTGAACACATCCATGGTTGTTTGGATGTTTATTCGCTAGTCCATAGTAGAGCTAATGTCTTTGACACTCTCTCTGCACATCCTCTTTTTAAGCTTTGTGTCAGTGTGTGTGCGTGCGTGCGTGTGCACGTGCGTGTTTTGACACAATGTGCATAAATCATCCAGACATTGATCCTAAATATCAGCCACTTGATAAATTGTAACAGTTATCGGCATTTAAGAGTCATTGTTTTTGATTGTCCATCTGTCTATCAAGTATGATTCAGCGAAGCTACAAGGTTCAATTTAACGGAAAAAGGTTGCAAGAAATAAGACATCAATTTGGGCCTATAAGACATCTTGGCACAGTATGTGGGGGCACTTAAACTTAATGATCGAATAACATAACAGTAAAGTGTCACATTTGAGTGAGTGAAAGTCATACATTTTAAGTGGGTGTCATTGTGTCAGTGTGTGTTAACTGTGATAGGTCAAATTTCATGTACTCATGTGTACATGACAAAAAAAAATTTTTTTTTCCATCAATAGATGTAATTGTCTCAAAGATACATATTTAATACCAAATAATCAATTTTGCAACCCCTGGCACAACGCTGGGCATAAATTCAATGCTGGCTTCTACCGTGCATATGAATACAATGATGAGAGTAAATGAGTGGGATATGGCGCAGTCGAAAGGCAAAATGTTTGTGGTTAAATCGCGCCATCTACAGGCTATATTTGATAGCACACTTTCACCCATTTTTTTTCTTTTCTGTGGGTAGTACTTGAGCTGCTAGAAGTTGTAAATATAGTATCGGTTGATCTGACTTGGTAATGGATATTTCACCCCCATGTTTAAGGTGTGTAACATTTACTTATAGACCTAGTTCAGGGGTGTCCAGACTTTTTGCAAAGAAGGGCAGATTTGGAGAGTTGAAAATGTGCGTGTGTGCGTGTGTGTGTGTATGTGTGTGTGTGTAAACATGTATTTGGTTTAATTTGAAAAGGGACATATAACTGGCAATTAAATATTCACAGAACTTTTAGATTCAAAAACAGCATAATAAATAAATAAATAATCACTGGTGTAGGGTTAATTTGAAAAATATAATTGAAAATAAATGTCCACTGAACTTTTGAAGTTCAAAAAAGGGAAATACATCATCTTATTCTGAAGCGGTAATAATTAACTGAGCTTTTCGTATTAGTCTTTTTAAATGACAGACAACTTGCCTGCATTAATGTGAAGGGTGATACTGAGCTTTGGATTGAAGGCCAGGTCTGGCTCAACGGTAATGTGCAAGATGTCACGCAGGTGAGAGTGAAGTCGGTCGTGTTGCACGCGGCTCTTGTTTAAGTTCGTATTCGAGAATGTCAAGCTCTTGATATTGAACTCTTTAAAACAGCCATAGTCTCCTTGCAACTAAGGCAGACACAGTTTGTGCGGGTTTGTGTTTGATTGTTGCCCATCGTTGTCAACTTTTTTTCTTTTTTTAAATAATTGTCGCTGTGAGTTTACTTTGCCTGCAAGCTGATTTGTGAGTTCACAACCGATATTGTCCGGAACCCGCCGATTTGCTCCAAGCCGCACTACTCGTGTTGTTGACCAATCACAAAGCAACAGTGTGTTTGGGGGCGGGATATGCGGCTGTGACGAAAACCAGAAGCCCAAGGCCGGGGGAAATAAGCACGCGCTTAGCTGAGGTAGACAACACAAGACTTGTGGTGGGAAAGGGAACAAAAACGACCAAAATGCCAAAAAAGGTCGGTGTGAAACGTCCTAATGCTAGTGTCTCTAACGAAGAGGCTAACGTTAGCCTCTTAGCAAACGAACACGATTAGAGCAGCAACAACATGGATTGTAACCAGCAAACAAGCTTTGAAGAGAAAGAATTCCCAGCGTTGCCCGTGACTACAAGTAAACCCCCGGTAACGAAGAAGCCGTCTTGTTCTCAAATAAAGATTCAGGGCTCATTTCGGACGAATCGGTGCACTCCTTGGCAAATCTTATAAGCAACAGAAGCGATACCCTTGAGAAAATTATGGAGTCTATACGAGGTGAGATGAAGGTCCTGAATGAGAGGGTCGTACACATTGAAAAGAGAGTGGACAAGAACAAGAGTGTTGCTCTGAAAACCATAGGCCGTGTCAGCGAGCTTGAACGCTACAGTCGTAGATGGAACCTTCGGCTGCAAGGTTTGCCAGAAGACAGGGAGGAGGAGGTTTGGGCTCGTGTGACCAGTATTTGTCAAGCGATTCTACTGGAGGACAAGGAAATGCTGCCTGCTGCTATTGACGTCGCACAGCGGGTGGGAAAGCCTCGACAAGACAACGCAAGACCCCGAGGAGTCATCATGAGGTTCATCTATCGAAGATAGAGGGATGCTGTGTGGAAAGCAGCAAAAAACAACTCAAAAAACTAAGGCCCCACATAAAAAAGGCTCGTGAGGAGGGGGAAACAGCCTACTTCGTGGGAGGAAAAGGTTTCGTGAATGGTTCGGAAATTTCTCCCTAATATAATACTTCCAATTCTGGAGTTTTGCTTAATAAGTGCCTTTAATCAGTCACTTTTCTTAAGGATGTTTTGCACAGATTTTTCTAAGATTAATATTTCTTGAATGGTTGTTTTGTTTTCATTTCAGGTAGTATACATACTGATTCATAAATAATGTTTACTTAAAAAAAATAACTTTTTGTGAAGGAGGTACACAGTCAAACGAATACATTACGTTTTGTGCTTAGTTTAAATGCTAGTTATGATGTTGATCTTGACAGTTCTTTGCTAGTGATTTACACTATGGTTAATTGGTAACCAAAACTCAGACAAATTTCTTTTTTTCTTCTGTTTCTTGTTATTGTTGTGTAATGCCTTCTTTTGCTTCTTGAAATGCCAGGGGGTTACGTAATAACATTAAGAGGAAAGCTCTTTTTCTGTTTGCAAAACAATTCAATTAAGACTTTTTTTATTTTCAAGAATCTCACTCCACTAAGGAAAATACCAACTTTTGGAGGTCTCAATGGGGTAACACTATTTGGCTTGCCCATGGGACAGAGCGTTCAGCTGGGGTAGCCTCCTTAAACAACAGGTTTAAGGGAAAGGTTTTGACCACGAAATGTGATTTAGAGGGTCACTACATTTGTCAAGTTACTGACCATAATGGCTCAATTTTCCTTATTTCAAATATTTATGGTTATAACTCAAAGAAGGAAAATGTAAACCTTCCACTGTCCGTTGAAACCATATTTACAGGATGGCTGACCAAATTCCCAAATGCTATTGTTCTGATTAGTGTTGTTCCGATACCAATACTGTAATCGGCAGAGGCCCGATACTGCATTAAAACAGTGGTATCGGTGAGTACTAACAAGTAACATGCCGATACCATTAATTCTGACGCTAATATAGGACTTTGGATAAAGCATCTTGTGTCTTGCTCATGCACAACATTCACTGATGTGTGACATGTTCACTGCATGCCGAGCTAAGATATCCTATTGGCCCTTGAATGCTCTGAACCAATGGCAGGACAGCTTTTTCATGTTGAGAAAAAAAACACATAGGTATCGGTATGGTATCGGCATCGGCCGATACTGCAAAGCTGGGTATCGGAATCTGTATCGGGGGCCAAAAAACGTTATCGGAACAACACTAGTTCTGATAGGTGGGGATATCAACACTGTTGTGGATGGTTCTATAGACTTCCACCTTCTCAGCTAAGTAGTACATGACTCATACTTAAGGGACTTTATGAGAAGATTACATCTGACCAGATTTTTGGCTACCCTCTGATTATGTAAATAAGGATAATGTTGAGGTATGTATCTGCCCAACGCCTTTAACTGATCATAAAGCAATATGCATTTCTGTGAATACCTCATCGGGTCCCAGGCTCGCCTTACATTCCGGTTACTGGAAAACAGGTCACTACTACGCTACAGAAAGGTGAAGTTAAAAATAAGACAAAAGGATTTGATTTCATTTTACTGGGCTAAAGCAAACAAGGAAAATAGTTTGGGCTTAACTGGGAATTTTTCAAATATGAGATAGGAAAATTTCTAAGAAAGAGTGGTGCTCAGTCAGTAAAAGCCAGGAAAGAGGAGGAATTGAAGATTATCTCCTGTATAACCAATTTATCCTGCAAAAACCCTGACTCACTAACAGAAGAGGAAAAATAATAATTATCTCTTGCGCAGTTTAAACTTGATGATTTATATCGCCACAAAGCGAAAGGGGCTTTGATTAGATCGCGCGCTAAATGGCTAGAAGAAGACAAGCAAAATTCACATAAATTTTTTTGCCTAGAGAAACATCATTCCACCAACAATAGTATTAATAAATTAATGGTACCATTATTGAGGATCAGCGTAGCTGACTTTTGTTCAAATTTTTACAAAGAGCTATATAGCTCTAAATTTAACTGTACTGCTGCTGAGGATTTCGTCAACGCCCTTGAGGTTAAAATTATAGGTGTGGCAGATAGAGAGCTTTGCGACAGGCATATATCCACGCAAGAAGTAAAAGAAATGATAAAACAACTTAAAGACAACAAATAACCAGGTTGTGATGGGTTATCATCTTTATTCTACAAGATTTTTGTTACTGAGCTGACTCCCTTTTTGCATAGACTATTGGTAGAATGTATTAATAACAAATGTCTTCCCAATACTCTTACCCAAGGGTTAACTTTCTTAATTCCTAAACCAACCAAGGATAAATTATCCTTAGATAATTGGCGACCGATTTGCCTGCTGAACAATGATTATAAAATTTTGGCTTTTACTAGCCAGATGATTGAGGTTAGTTCTAGATTCTATCATAGATGAAACTCAATCTGGTTTATGAATAAGAGGCATATTGCAAATAATGTGAGACTAGTGTTACATGTTCTAGATTATCCAGATAAAGTGGATGATGGAAGGTTCATGCTATTTTTAGATTTCTACAAAGCATTTTATACTGTTGAACATCCTTTCATTTTACAGTCCCTTGAGAAATTAGATTTTGGTGTTTTTTTTTATATCTGCAATAAAATGTCTGTACAAAAACAGTAATAGCTCAATTAAACTGGCAGGTGATATACTTGTTGTTCAGTTGTTTAACAGGTCTGGTCATCTCTATTCCTACAGTGAATTTCTAGAAGAATATAATTTTCCCGTGTTATCTGGTATTTGTATGTTATTTAGGTCACAAATGAGAGTGGTAACCAAGCAGTGACACTACAATTGGGAAAATTTGCTTGTTCCTGCAATAACAGCAACACCAAACTTATTAGATCTTTGTTCAAAAGGGAAGTTGTGACGGTTCCATATGTGAGGTCATACTGGAATAAATATGTGGAACACATAGACTGGAAAAAAAGTCTGGCTATTACCCAATCCATCCATCCAGCCATCCATCCAGCCATCCATCCATCCATCATCTACCACTTATCCGGGGTCAGGTCGCGGGGGCAGCAGCTTTAGCAGGAAAGACCAGACTTCCCTCTCCCCAGCCACTTCAGCCAGCTCCTCCGACAGGATCCCAAGGCGTTCCCAGGCCAGGCGAGAGACATAGTCTCTCAAGCGTGTCCTGGGTCGTCCCCGGGGCCTCCCGCAGCACCACATCATCTGCAAAAATGTTACCCAATCATTATTTGTTAACTAACAAAATTTGAGAAATTTATTTTAAAATAATTCATAGGTTTTACCCCTTAAAAGCTCATGTTGTTAAAAGATTCAAGCAAGATATTGATGATGCACTTTCTGTTCTGTGGAGGTCGAAACAGTGACTCATTTATTTTGGCTCTGCCCTTTTGTCCAAAACTTTGGAGTGACATTTGTAAATTAATTGCTGAAAAGTTAGATGGAGATTTTTAACTGTTTTGAAAAGATGTACTGTTTGGTCTCTATGACTTTAAAATAAATAAGTTAAAGGCTAAAGCCCAAGGAGATTTATATTATTAATCTTATCATTCTTATGGCAAAATTTTACATCCATAAATGTAAATTCTTACATAGGAAAACTTATTTCATTGCTTTCCATTGTGAAATCAGGCAGTACATCGACTCCATTAAGTTTTCTCGTAACCAAAAGGCTATCAAGACCTACAATTTATGTAAACATTTCAGTATTTTTTGTAAATGTATCCCCCCTGGCATGTTATTTTGTTTTATTTTGTAATGTATAGTCAACAATTGTTTCAGTCATTGGTTTGTAATTTTTAAGAATGGCTATTTTTTGTATATTTTGCAATAAAAAAAAAAGCTACACAAAACAAACAAACAAACAAACACACGCTTCTCAATTGACAATCGGCTAGATTAAAAATGGTCATGTTATTTAAAATGCCGTTTTCCCGCATGTTTACATTGCAAAGGGCTAGCTGTCAGTACCCCATCCGTCCCATGCACGATAAAGAAGCGCATGAATGTGCAGAATCGATCAGGTTTTACAAGACGGTCACGTGGGGTCTTGGAGCTGGATAGAGTGCTGCTGCCCTCTTATGGTTGTGGGTAAGTGTGAAATTGTATTTAGCACGTAATTTATATGCTGGAAAACAGGATTATAGGGTCACATGTTATTAATTTTTTGATAGAGGCTGCGGGCAAGATAAAATTGGCCCACAGGCCGCATATGGCGGACATTATATTTGACCCAGGGGTGGGCAAACACGGCCCTCGAGGGCCAGAGTCATGCAGGTTTTGGAGATTTTACCTCTTCCAAAACAAGCTGATTCCGATCAACAGAATCGTTATCAGGCTTATGCAGAGCTTGCTGATGAGCTGATCATATATCAGCTGTGTTGGAGAAGGGAAACATCCAAAACCTGCAGGACTCCGGCCCTCGAAGAACGAGTTTGCCCACCACTGGTTAAACCCAATTATTGTGTGCCCATTATAGCTACGTATATCATGGTCAAAAGTTAGCATTTTGTGTGCATTATATCTGTATTGTTGACACAAATTAAAAACAATTCCATATCATGTCTGTGGCTCCGTAGACTCAATGAAACACGCAATTGAGAATACTCTGATATGAGACCTAATTTTCTCTATCCACAGTAAAGCATTGCTTCTCTGCCCTCAATTGCTTTGTGATCACATTTTACACAGTATATACAGAATAAACATTTTAGTACAATAATAACGACATTAATTTAAAAAAAAATCTCAACAATGCATTCTTAACACTCGTGACCTCGAATGATTTTACTAGTGTTGTCACTATTAAATATTTTTTTGAATTGAATTAATCGATTATCAATTATTCAATCAATTAATTGACTTATCGGATTCATTTTAATTTTGCATTAAAGATGCATTGTGCAGTTTAAAAAGGTAATATTAAAGCTTTTTCTACATCATGTATGCTACACCAAGTACAAAGAGCCCTGACTGTTTTACTGTGACTGCACTTATCAGCTTTTATCTTCCCTTTATAGTAGAGTGTGCGGACCCTCACACTCCACAGTTTCTTTGAAGAGGGGAGGGGTGCAGTTGTTCTTACCTCATTTGAAGTCAGGTCTTTGTTTGTCAACTGTGGCTGTCGCTTTAAGGTTTGTGCACCATGAACGAGCCTGAGACAGATGCTGCAGTTACGCTTTGGGAGGGAGATGGCATTCGCGAGTAAAAAAAAAAAGTGACAAACTGCACAAAGATCTTAAAGTGTATTACAAAAGCATTTTTTTCCCTGATTCCTGTTTATTAACCAGTGATTGGTGTTTATTTGGTACTTCATATCCATATAGTGATTTAAAAAAGGGGGATTGATGTTGTATTATGTAACCGATTTGGGTATTTGTTTTCCAAAGTAAAAGCTGATGTTTGCAAATGTCTTATTTTGATTAAACACAGAAGATAATCAGTCCTCTTTCATGAATGACTACATAAAAAAGTAAACAATTACTGTCAATATACTGAAATCAGAGGATTTGGACAATTTAACATAAAAAAATGTCTCCAAGCAATTACGCCATTAAAAAGATTGTTGATTAATTTGAGAATTGATTACTTGTTGATAAACCAATTAAATGTTGACAGCTCTAGATTTTACTGAATTATTCTCATAAAGGGGAACATGCATTAACTGAGAGGTGCACAACAGCCGCTGAGTTAAATCAACACTAAGGAACTTTCAGTTTATGTTGATTATGGCGGCGCCATATGGACAAAAGTGGTAATGTTATGATTTTTGTTTTGGTCTTTTTTCTGAGAGAGCTCAGTATTGTTCATTTGGTAATTTTACCGATTCGACATGTCATCATCATTGCTCTCTCTCTTTTTCTTCTTTTTTAACAAATTTTGTATGTGCGTGAGTATGTGCATGTGTGCGTGCGTGTGAGTGTGTACTCATTAATTCACCTAAAACCTTTTAAAAATCCCATACCGTTCACCTAAACCGAATACTTCAGAATCCAGCGAGAGTCGCGAGGTTATCAAGAGACCTGAGGAAGGATCGAAGAAAAGAAAGGAAAGTGAAATCCAATACCGACTATCACCTACTACCCACCGGGTTACCAACCAGTCTTTCACCAACCCCAGAAACATCTAAATTCCAACAAATTAGGGAGACCACAAGAGACCAAAGGAGAGACTGAGGAGATCCACAGACATCAGCTTCCACCGATTCAGCGACCAGAGGAAGAAGCAGATTGTGTTTGAATTTCGATAGATGCTGGTGTGGTGGATCTGGCATGCATGAAAAGGAGCCGTCGACCAGGACAGAGCAAGCACAACCCCCCAGTGCCCCCCAGGCCACGACAGCGCCAAGGCACAACCCCCGGCAGCAGAACGGGGCACGGCAGGCCCGCCAGGCACCCAATAATTTGATGTAGTCTGCTCGATCCTGCTCGCAGCAACTGGGTTCCTTACTATAAAAACACAACCATTAGTTACAAATTGCCAAATTGCAATGTAAGTTATCGCGATGTGGTGGCTCTCGCTAACAGACAGAATTAAGTAACCAGATTTAGATTAAAAGATTCTATATACGTAGACCATGTTTGTATAAATTTTGATATTTGGTTTTTATTCGAGGCAGATATTTTTTCCATTAAAATGTGATTTATGATGAGGTTAGACCATTTGTCGATATTCAGAGTTTGTTTATTTTTCCAGTTAACAATAAAAAAAAATTGCGATAGCAAGGGCTACAAGTGTAGATTGAAATTGTTTACGTGGTAAATCAGTTGTTGTTAGGTCACCTAGCAAACACAAGTTTGGAGAGAAAGGTATCCTACAGTCCAAGATAGCGGAAAGTTTTTCAAAGACAAATGTACAACTTATCCAATATCAAATTATTCATAGAACATACATTACTCAATATATGATGAAGAAAATGGGACTCTCAGACGTCGACATTTGTCTCCAGTGTTTACTGCCGGATAAAAGAGAGAAGAGAAAAGACAAGTTATATGGTGGTTAAATTTGGATTTGGTTTAGCATAATAGAGCTAGTTCTATCTTAGCAGCAGGGCGGCGCCATGTTGGGTATTCCCTTTTTTTTTCTTTTCTTTTTTTCTTCAAGAGCTCAGTATTGTTCATTCGGTAATGTCATCATCATTGCTCTTTATTTTTATTATTTTTATTATTTTTATTATTATTTTTTTTATGTGGGTGAGTATGTGTATGTGCGTGCGTGCGTGCGTGCGTGCGAGTTTGTGTGTATTCGTTAGCTCACCAAAAACCTATTAGAAAAAATCCCATACCGTTCACCTAAACCGAACACCGCCGTCAGGAGACCCGAGGTCTCGCTGTAGGCGCGATAGTCACAGCATCTCGCGATAGGTCCTGTTGAAGAAAATAATATTTTTCTTCGCGTGTTCGTTTTCTTTCGGGTAGTGAGAATGTTGGTTATCCGAATACAGGCTGGAGATCGGTGAACAGTTCCTTCGAAGGTTTTATTTTTACAGAATATTCCGGACACAAGCGAGTTTACAGAACATTGCTGCAGCTTCTCGCAAGTGTGTAGTTATAGCGGACTCACAACATTCTTATACTATCTTGAAGGGACGGTACCACAACGCCCCCTCCGAACAGCCCACCTGGAGTTCACCGGACATGAGATAAGACTTTAAACACATCATTGATTACAGACACTTCAACCACAGACAATGGCCCATTGTTGTGGAAATAGTTGAGGTCCCAGTCATGACGATAAGACTTTAAAAATATCATTGATTACAGACACCTCAACCACAGACAATGGCCCATTGTCGTGGGAATAGATGAGGTCCCAGTCATGACGATAAGAGTTTAAAAACATAATTGATTACAGACACTTGGCAGAAATTGCGACATCACTCACAAAGACACCTCCACAGATAAAAGTTCTACTGAGGAAATAAATAAATTAAAACAGTTATAACAAAATCTGGGCAGAAGACCCTCTTCAGTCCTCATCTATCTATCTATCTATCTATCTATCTATCTATCTATCTATCTATCTATCTATCTATCTATCTATCTATCTATCTATCTATCTATCTATCTATCTATCTATCTATCTATCTATCTATCTATCTATCTATCTATCCATCCATCCATCCATCCATCCATCCATCCATCCATCCATCCATCCATCCATCCATCCATCCATCTATCTATCTATCTATCTATCTATCTATCTATCTATCTATCTATCTATCCATCCATCCATCCATCCATCCATCCATCCATCCATCCATCCATCCATCCATCCATCCATCCATCTATCCTGAAGGTAATGTTATGCCTGAAGGAAAACAAATGCATTGCATCTTTTTCGAGCTCACGCCAGTGAGTGAAAGCCGAGAAAATGTTGATCCCTGGCTGTCCTTTTATCCGGGTAGCTTCTCTTTTTCTTTTTTCTTTTTTTCTTCCTCAGACAAAACGTTTCTGTTGTTTTGCAGCTTCTGTCAGGAAAGCAGTAATTGTGCATCAACATTCAAATTGACATATGGTCTTTGTAACGAATGGGAAAAAGGGAGAGGTGATATATGCCATAAAGCAGTCAGCACATTTGTAGTTTTTTGTGTGGCAGTGTTCCGACCATCCTCCTCAAAGTTGCTGTGTGCCAGTAAAAATGGTACAGACTCTCATGGCAAAGGTACCATTCAACTAGTTTTAAGTTGGTGTTTCATCAGAAGAGTTATGAAAATATGTTATTAAGGTTGAAAAGTTCCTTAGTGCTACTTTAAAACACAATGACAGTGAAGCACAAGCAGGGCCGGCTTGTCCATTAGGCAGATGCTGAGGGCGGCACGGACTCCAGGAGGGCGTTAAAACAGGTATGGTGTAGGGTAGGAGTGGGGGTGGAAATCACATTGAATTAGGGTTGTCACGATACCAACATTTTGACTTCGATACTATACCTGCATAAAATACCTCGATACCGGTACTGAAACGGTACCTCGACAAAACTCTAAAACATCAGTAAAAGCAGCAAAATTAAAACTGACAAAATAATATTTTTATTTATTATTAATTCAAAATATTGGGATGTATACATGTTAATTTATGTACATACTGTATATATTTATGTTTATACTGTATGTGCTTTCACATTGCATACCATTTTCTTGAAGTACTGTATTTGACTGCATTTGATGTCATCAGTTTTAAATATTGGCAATACAGTGGCACTCCACTGACTCAATGTAACGTTGCTTGAGTGTGCGTGAATGTCCCAATTAGTCGAATGTGTAATCAAATACTACAAACTGGGAAGAAAATAATTCTTCATGTGTTTATTGAAAACATGCTTAGGCAATGCCAATTCTGTCACGTGGCTTCACTCTGCTTGCGCTAACCTTAATTAGTGCGTCATACTTCTCAACGAGGAGTGGACGGCCAGCGAGGGCTACACTTAATAAGCTTTAATAAGCTTAATTAGCGCTTCATGCTTCTCAACGAGGAGTGCACGTCCAACGAGCGCTTCAGTGCGTGAAGCCATCTTCCTGCGCCCTTTCGCACACACGCTGAAAGAGGCGTGTCGCTTATTTAAGGCGTTTTCCACATATCTGTAGACAGCCGGCCATGCGTGTATGTGTACCTGCCTTTAAAACAGAGTTGGCGGGCCGGTACCGGTACTAAGAAAAAATGATACCGAGCTGTTTTTGACGCCAAAACATCAAGGTACGGTACTGGTACTGGTACCGGTGTCCCGTGCAACACTACATTGAATGAAATGTTAGTTTCTATTAACTTTTCAAATGCAAAATATATCAAGCCTATAGATTCAAATGCAATTACTGCAATATGACAAATATATTACAAATAAGTCACATGGTACAGTGCTTCAGGAAGGTTCGAATGTCATCGATTAGGTCATTAAACCTGTCTTCCCTTTTGTGTCAGCCAATCAGTGTCCCAAGCCATGTGTGTCCTGTCCAGGTGTCTCTTGTTGTGTCAATTAGCCTGTATTTAGGCCCTGTCCATACAAAAGCCCGCTTGAAACCGATCACTTTTGGAATCGGGCTCCAGAGTGGAAAGATTTCAAAATCCTCCTTGTACGTTCCAATGTGGACGCCATATGCAGGATACTTCTCCAGTGATGACGTAGTGGTTGCAACTCGATGACGACCCACTGTCGTAGATTGATGACATATGCTCCAATTCTTGCAACTGCCAGTCTGTCAACAACAATGGCGGATAGCTGTGTCGTAGTTATTTTGCGCAGCCTCCTTAGCTTACTTATGCTTTTACAGCAATATATTTTGCGTAATGTTGTTGTACTTGAATCACCCGCAATTGTCACTTCTCCTGTGTTCGTCTCACTGATCTGATCTGATGTATATATTACTGGATAGCCGATAGCCCATACACACCCGTGTAAGCTGTTGAAGCGACAGAGCGGCCATCTTACTACTCCCACCTCACGAGCAGACTACAATATAAACTATACGTACACGTACAGATTACAGATTAGACATATACACTATTTTTTAACAAGTAAAATAAAATAAATAAAATTAACAAGTGGACGGTATGTGCTGCTTTGAAGACCCCTTTTTCTTTATCGCTCAGTTCCTTAGACCCTAACATTAGATTTGGCAGAGGCATTTTTTGTTGAATTACAGTTATAATTCTTTAATAGAAAAATATACAAGTTTCCTCCTGTAAACATCATTAAGCATATCATTTATACATGTATTTATGGCAAACTGTAAAAAGTCCTCTTGTTTATGTTTAACAAATTTAAAACATTATAAATCATGCTGTTTCTACTAAGTACTGTCTCAAATGTTCTCCAATTTCAATACTGTAAATGTATAGGATCGTATGCCGAAAAAAGTTTCTTGGAAGGAATAATATGGTGGCCTCGCGGCTTCAAAAGTCTTGGCCTTTCAGCTTTCCAGTAATATATTCAGATCAGTGGTTCGTCTTCTTCGCTGATTCTTCTTCTACGCTTTCCATTAACTCCCTGTGGGTGCGCTACAGCACCACTCCAGACTTGGCATATACATTACAGCCGTTAAAAGTCCTCAGCGTCTTCTTTTGGACAAACGCATGTCTTGAAACTTTTATGTGTGTACTAGATTTTTTTGAGGAATGAAGCCGGCTTTGCTTCCGTGTGAATAGGAGTCTCTTGTTTGCTGTCTGTCCATGTCGAACCATTGTTGGTGTTTTGAATGTGTTTGGTATAAGTAGATTTGTTTAATGTTGTCTTAAGTTATGGACCAGTATTTACCTTATTTTGTATATTACTGTCATGTGTATGTGTTGGAAGGACCCCCTCGAAAATGAGTTGATGCATCTCAAGGGGAAATCCTTTAAAGCAATTAAGCAAATGAGTCACTGTTCAGGTTAAATTAATTTGATTTACTATTCATTGTTTGAACAGCACTAGCACACTCGATTGTGTCCTGCACTGAAAAAAAATTATACCTTGGAGTAAACTAAAAAGATTGCTGTAATTTGTTACAGCTAAATGTATTAGTTTTTCTCAAGTTACATTCATGATTCAATTGAAAGCATCATTTTAAATTTAGTCTAAATCAAAAACATTTATTTTTGTCCAAGGAAAAAAAATACATTTATGTAATTATTTTACTTTAGAATAAACAAATTAAATTGCTAATTGCTGTAATTTTGTTACAACTATTTTTTGTTTTTTTTGTTTTTCAAATTGAACTTATGATTTACTTGAAAGCATTGTTTTCAATTAAATATAAATCAAAAATTGTTATTTAGCCAAAGCAAAAAAAAAAGAAGTTACATTCAATTAAATATTTTACTTTGGACTAAACTAATTAAATTTCGGTAATTTTATTACAGCTAAATTTATTCGTTTTTCTCAAAGTATATTTATGATTTGGTTGAAAGCATTATTTTTAATTTAACATAAACCAAAAACATTTATATATATATATATATATATATATATATACAAAAACACTGACATGTCACCCATTTTCTGCAACTTGTACCACTTTAATGCAACTAGTGCTGACACAAGTCTAACTAGTTACACATACAAGCATGCATGTAGTGCCAAAGTCACAGCTAGTCAGCTTTTTTATGCACTAGTTGCCCACTGGACCAAACAAGTAATGTTCAAAGTCTTACTAGTTAACTAGTAAGACACAAAAGCTCTAACATGTTTACCAGTTGACCGTGAATTATTCCATCATGTTAACTAGTTACCTCTGATTTGCTGCACTAGCTTACTAGTAAGAGCTAAAATACCTACTTGTTAACTAGTGAATGACAAAACACTGACATGTTAACTAGTGACACTCAAATGTTTTACTAGTTAACTAGTGATGCCCAAAATGTTCACTAGTTACACTAGTGAGATATTTTGACTGAACTAGTTCAACTAGTGAGGTCCAAAATGTTCACTAGTACAACTAGTGGAGCCAACATGCTCACTAGTCAACTAGTTTTACAGTCTTTTGAATTTGCTAGGTAGCAATGATGCCCAAATGTTCACTACTAGAACAAGTGAAAACCAAATTGCTCACTAATGGCACTAGTTACGCTAAATGCTAATCAGGAGGCCGGACAATGCCATAAGTGGGTAACTCCTATTGGCTCTATGATCAGAGCTCAACCCAGAAAAAAATTAACCCTGTAAAGCCTGAATTTGAGCTTCCATAGTCACTTACTGCCCCTTGTATCTATTCAAAATCAATATAGAGCAGTCACTTTCCACTTTATATGCTATACTAAATAAAAAGGAATCCAGTGCAACAGTTCTGAAATAAATTCTCCCTCCTTGAGGATTTGAATTGTCATTTGTTGTTAAATCTGTTCAAACTGCTGGTGGTAAGAAATGTATCATGATTGGCTGATTGGCTGTCCGAAGTCACGCAGATCTTGTCTGATGCATCCTGGGTAATGTGGGCGGAGTAAAAACACGTCTGGACGAGTAAGTGTTCAAAGTACTTGCCAGCAAGCACTTGGTATATTTATTCCTTAAAGTGTCCACTAGAGGGCAGTTTGAGCTTGATATCCGTGATATCAAGCATGTCTACATGCACACAAGGATGTCAACATGCACACCAAGCTTGATATCCGTGATATCAAGCTCAGCGTGCCCACTAGACACATTACATTGACCTTACAAGTTAACAAGTAAGCTTACATTGAGCATAAATGTTAACATGTAAGCTTACATTGAGCGTACATGTTAACATTGAGCTTACATGTTAACATGTAAGCTTACATTGAGTGTACATGTTAAAAAGTAAGCTTACATTGAGCTTACATGTTAACAAGTAAGCCAAAAAATGACTGCAACATCACTAGTTCGTGTCTCTTCTGACACCACTATAGTGTCTATTTTTGAGCCCACTGGTCACTCTGTCGATGCACTGTATATTGCACTGTATCTATACAGTGCAAAAGTACTTATCCAGTTATTTAAAAATAAAACAAACAAACTGAAAACAGCCACAATGCTTATTGAGTTTAGTTGTGGGGGCGAGATGAGAAGCATGTGTTGTTGTTTTTTTGTTTGCTTGTTTTTTGTAAATACAGTTTATTTTCTTAGTTAGTTAGTTAGTTAGTTAGTTATTGCGGTCCAGGCACTTAAGGGTTAAAGCTTCAAGACATCTAATTTGAATATCGACCAATCAGAGTTCTTGTCCCACCTGCTTTATTTGCATGCAGTCCACTAGTGAACGTGTTGGCGTTTGAGTCGCATGAGAGCTGTCTATGGTCTATTGTTGCATTTTGCATGTTGACGTGTAAGGGCTGAATGTCCACTGGTATCACCAGTTGGGTTTTTTCTTACCTTAGTGGTTCACTTGTAAGGTTTAAAATTGACTAGGAAGGCATAGAATGTACACTAGTTACACTAGTTAGGATCTTCCCAACCTTACTAGCTGACTAGTGAGGTACAAAATGTGATCTAGTGAACTAGTAAATGCAAATATACCCACTTGTGGCACTCGTTTTGACATCACTTGTTAACTAGTGAATAACTTGGTTTCTCTCTTGCAAGCTAGTTACATCCAGACTGAGTCACTAGTTAACTAATGACACTGATGTTTATTTAACTAGTTAACTAGTGAAAGGCATTTTTTTTCACAAGTCAGACCAAGAAATTAACGTGTCTTTTAACTAGTGGACCCTTATGTAGCACTGGTAAGCAACTGTGCACAACTAGTATAACAAATATCTAACATGTAATGAATTTTGTTGCACTAGGTAATGTTTCTAGTATAATTGCCGTAATTTACATCATACTAGTTTAACGAAAATTCTTACTAGTTGACATGTGCGCACAACTAGTGAACTTGCGAAGTGTTGTATCTGGCAAACATGTCAAATAGTGAAATGTAATTATTTTCACTGGTTAACTAGTTGTGTGCACGTGTCAGCTAGTGAGCAATTGTGTGAAACTTGTCTGTACAAGTTCAGTCTTGAGGCCGACACGTGAGACAAAATACCTTCTACTAGAAAACTAGTGATAAGAAAATCTGTCACTAGTTTACTAGGTACTCCCTCTGTACCCAGATAGTTTACCTGTAGGAAAACACGTGTTTCACTAGTAAACAAGTGGCATCATAATGAGCCCAACTTGTGTAACTTGTGGATATCTTTGCTAGTGAACTAGTGAACATTTTGAGCCTCACTAGTTAGCGTCTAAGGTCCAAATAGATGCAAGTAGTTGTGTAATCTGGGTTTCTGCATTCACTAGTTAACATGTAACCGTAATAGGCATCCACTTGTGAACGAGCTCCAATTCCTCAGGACAACTTGTAAGCTAGTGTAAAACATGCAATTAAAGGGGGTGGGATAATGACAAAATCTGAATCTTGATTGGTGCATTTTAACTGCAGAGCCAATAGGAATCCTGGATGCACGTCGGCCCCACCTCCTCATTAATTTTTTGGGTGTAACTAGTTTACTAGTTAGCATGTTGGCATCCACTAGTTCTACTAGTGAATGTTTTGGACCTCACTAGTTGAACTAGTTCAGTCCAAATGTCTCACTAGTGTAACTAGCGGATATTTGGGGCATCACTAGTTAACTAGTAAAACATTTGCGTGTCACTAGTGTAGACTTCAAGAGCCGTTCACTAGTTAACTTTTTTTATTTTTTATTATGTAATTGATTTAACAGAAATTGTATGTATCAAAAGTACTAATAGTATCAATTAAGTTACTTGACATTGGTATGGGTGAGTACTCAAGAATTGCAAACTTATAGTGGTATTGGTCTGAAAAAAAAAGTAGCATTGAAAAGCCCTACCAAAAAGCTTAGAAATGTATTATTCAGGGTTTTACAAGCCTGGCTTTTCTTTCTTATTGAGTTGGTAGGTTCAATTTTACAGATGAAAATATGCTGAAGTTATGATGGGGACATACCAAATTCAGCAATGTGGCAACAATTGTCATAGCAGTAAACCTGTAAACACAAAGGAAGAGGCGTGAGTCAACATTTTCCAAATCAAGTTTGTTGAGGTTGACCAGCTCATCTTTCGTCATCTTCCTCTTCTTCCCTTCAGCTGCCACTGCTCTTGCCTGGTGTTGGCCCTGGTCATAATCATCATCATCATTGTCATTGTTGTCCTCCTCCTTCTCTTGCACCTCCCTGGTCCGACTTGGCCCTGGTCCGTCCTCATGGATGGAGGCGATTGGGACAGGTTGGGTGATGGATGACATCTATCCCAACACCCCATCCATGAGGTTAAACTAGGGCCAGGTTTCTGCAGTAGACTTGCTCGCCACCCTTTCGCCAGTCCCTGGGCACTTGCAATCCTTTAAAGAAAAAAATAGGTCATCTTCATGCTCACATGAAAAAACAAAAAACTAAACAAAAAACTAAATATTTCAACCTGCCAACATTAAAAGTGTAGAATTCTAATATATGACTCAATTTTTTATTTTATAAGTAATTTCTGAAAGTCACTTTTGTTTTCCCTGCTTTGCTTCTAATGTCGTTAACTGTATTTTTGATGCTTGTAGGTGTTATGCCCTAGCTTGTGTCAAGCACATTGAGTTGCCTTGTGTATGAAATGTAGTGCTATAGAAATAAAACTGCATTGCCTTGCCGTAAATGCTGAAAGCGTGAATTGCGTTTCTGCTGCAATACTTCGAACCATTGTTTTAGTCATTTATTCCTCCCATCCATCGATCCTTATCCTCCATGTGCACTGTCTGCACCGTCTCCTCCCCTCAAAGGCTGTTTCGAGTATCTGACATCTGGTGGTATTACGCATCCTCTCCGCACGCAGCTGCGACGCTAGACAGTACAATCTGTATGCGGCGATCTCAGGATGCAGTGCAGTTAGTCCAGCGGTACATCACGATGTACGTAAAATCCGCCATAATTTAAGCGTACGTCTTTCGATGGAGCGCCGTCTCCATGCACGTTGTTTATCTACTACTGACTCCCCCGATGCTGATGCAGCTGTGGGTGTGCGCCGTAGGTGAAGGAGAGGAAGAGGAGCCGCATCTCCACCACAGCCGTAGAGGATGTGTTTTTATTCGCTGCCCTTCTCCATGCTAAGACAACGCTGCAGACTGCAAGGACGCCGAGAAATTAGAGAAACATATATTTTATCTATAGAAGCGTCAGGAGCCTGGATCACCAAGATGAAATTTCCAAGTGAAAATCCAAGAAAACCAGGGAACAGCCCGTCACCAGGTTAGACTGTCAATTACTCGTTTTGTTTATCCGTATGCAAATAGAAAGTCCACCAAACGGATTCTTTTTGCGTGAAGTTTACCTTAACTTCCTTCCAATGAATGCCTGTTTTCAAACTGCTGCAGTAAGCTCTACCTTTCTGCAATGTTGATACTGATGGGAGGCTCCCTCATGTGAAGCCCTGAGTATTTTTGTACTGTGGCTCCAGAAGCTTTGCTAATGAAAATTTAATAGAGAAATACAGCAGTGAAGGTCCAGCCTGCATGCTGAAGTTTGTAGTCAATAGCTGCAGCATATCAGTTACATCATATTACAACTAAAAGATGGGGGGGTTCAATACGATAATGGCAGGACCATTGAATTTGTGAGAAAACAATTGCTTTTGGCAAACCTATGGCATCAGTGTGGCGCAGTGGTGGGATTTCCACTGTTGTTCTGTATTTAGCATTACCTCACCCACTATGGGCAGATCCTCCTCAAATCTTGCATGTGTGTCACGTCCCATCACAGCAGCTCCATGGTCATCCAGTTGTGGCAGACTCTGATATTATAGTGATGCTATAATAATCGAATAGATGTGCACATCTCTGGAAAAGGCATAATTGCTTTTATTCAGTTAAACTGTTTGGTGTCTTTTTTGTCTGTTTGTTTTAACCAGAGGTCTATTTGGAAAATTTGAAAATTGCAGCTTGGGCACCATTCTCGGCACATTCCAACTGAATGGTTACATAACTTAAAGTAATCGGCCCGTGTCACTGATATTCACTGTATCATTAGCACAATAGGAAATGCATACAGTAGATAGAAATATCAAATTACACTGCTGTCAGTTTGGGGTCATTGTCTGAGATGCATGGCTACAATCAACACTTCCACTGCATTTCTGCAGTGGATTTCTGTTCATGTGTCGTTTTGATAGGTGTGATATTCAGCAACATGCTGCCTATACTACTGCATTTCAATGAGAAAACCAAAAGAAGCGTAAGAAACACATAGGGAACATTTATTTTGTAAACGATAGATTGTTAGTCGGTCTTATATTTTGTCTCTTGGTTCAGCTTTGATCCTCAAGAGGTGGTAGCGAGTCACTATAGCTTAATTAAAGATGCAACCATCAGAAGGCTGCACCTATCCATGTTGTCACCACTTCAGGTATGTGTAATGCACTACAAATCCAAGGCAGTATAAACCCAGGACATGCGCACTGATATAAGAGGACACTCATTGCAGCGTCTTTTGTCAGTGATCCTCTCCTTCCGTTAACATTCAAAGCGACTTTACAGGTAAGTGTTCGGACAGTGAATCAACTGATATGCTGAGATTGTTTGTTTTTCCAAATTGTTTTTAGGTGAAATGCTGCCCCCTATTGAATTGGAGTACTTGAACTTGCTTGAATATTTCAATTCTCATGCAATTTTCTTTAAGCGAGAATTTACAGGAGACAAATGCGTTGAATAATAAAACACTTGCCTGTATGTTTTTGTATTAAGTAGTTAAAGGGTGCATTATATTGTTTTGTGGGAGCTCTCACTGAAAATAAAGACAGCTAAAGAATAGCTGTTATACTAGTTGTGTAGCTGTCAGGTTTATAGCAGCTCGGAATTCAGTTAGTATCATCTGCAGTCTAACTGCTTGCCATCTTTGGCGTTCCACCGGCAAACTAGAACATTTAGAAGAGAAGATCATCTTTATTTGAGTAACACATGCACAAAATTTAAACAACACAGTAGTGTACAGAGCAAACGCACACTGTTAGTGGCACACAATGGTGCAAGGGCCTACCTACGCTCTTGGGGAGCAGTTTGGGGTATCATGGTCTTGCTCAAGGACATCATAGCTGGTTTTGAACTGGGGATCCTTCTGGTGGTAAATGACAAGCTTTAACCACTTGGCCACGACTGCCCAATAAACTCACATATTAACAAATTAGCTATGAAAAAAAAGAAAGAAAATGGAATAAGAGGTTTTGCCCTTGATATTTGAAATCTCTTATAATCTTCTGATTTAGTTTTTGATCTTCTGAACTAAATTAAACTGTCCTCTTAAACTTCTTAATTTACGGAAGAGGATTATGGTCAGTGAAGAGAAAAAAAAGGCTGGCAAGATTCTGACTTTATTCTCAGAATTATGACTTCAAGGCACAGATTCAAGCGAGACTTCTGAGATTAAAGTCAGAATTCTCACTTTAAAATCAGAATTCTGAGGTTTAAAGTCAGAGTTCTAATTTTAAAGTCAGAACTCTGAGAATAAAGTGAGAATTCTAACTTTAAAGTCTGACTTTAAAGTCAGAATTCTAACTTTAAAGTCAGAATCGTGCCATACTAACCTCCCCCCCCCTATTCACTGGCCCTAATCCCCTTCCGTATATTAAACTGTAAACTTAATTATTTGGTCACAAGGCGAAGGGGGACCATGATGGCAGGGTTTTCATGGATGGAAGCAACTATATTAATGATGTTTACGACGATATTTGGCCATCCTTTCATATACATGAAATGTAAAACTGCCAATGTGGATCATGTGAAGTTTTTCTGTTGCATATTAGAACATTTAACCTAAATTTGTTTTTCTTTCTTTTGTTCCTTCAGTGGCAGTTCAGACTAACTTGGTCCCACCCAGAAAGATGCAGCCAGGTATGCTTCAATCTAGCCTTGTGCACGCCAGCGTGGCTACCATGCAGAACCCAATGGGCTGCTCTTTGCCTCGACTCTCCATCTCCCGACCCACAAGCATGGTAGCCAGCATTGAGGCAGTTGCTGATGGCACCGCTCCTTTCACCATGATGAAACTAAAGACGGTGCTGGCAGTTTTCGTGGTGGTGGTGGCCTACTTGGTGGCAGGAGGACTGGTGTTCCAAGCACTAGAGCAACCATTTGAAGACAACCAGAAGATCACTATTACAGCAGAGAAGGCAGCATTCCTGCAAAAACACCCCTGTGTGTCCCCAGATGAGTTGGAGGCTCTCATCAAAGTAAGACCAGACGCTGATCGATATTCCTGTTTTACCTCAGCGCTGGATGGGGTCCCGAGAGGGAATTAGCTAAGCTTCCTATCGATCTGACCCTATTCTCTTCAACACATCGTGCCGTCATTCTGTAAAAAAAAACCTTACTTAACCTTCAAGTAAGTACAAAAAAATAGAAGTCTGTTGTTGTTGTTTTTTTATCAGGTGTGGAACTACCTGAAGGCAATATTAAGACTACTGAGGCAAAACGGGAATACTTTAGTGATAACTAAAAGTATTCAATTAATAAATGGTTTGAAAATTCTAATAAAGCACAAAATGTAGGTTCACCATATTTTCACCTAACCACATAACCAGCAGCCAAACTTAGCCACTGGCATGAAAATGGACAAACATGGACTATAGTAACACTTGTTGGAGAAATCTCAAGTAATTTGTCTACTTTACAAAGCCAAATTAAAATAGAATAATAGTTGTACAGTACAGGCCAAAAGTTTGGACACACCTTCTTATTCAATACATTTGATTTATTTACTGTCTTTGACATATCATGTTAGAGCAAAATACCCTGCTTAAGTTACTACCTTCACGGACCTCGCAAATCAACCCTTTCTGAAGTGTGCTGTTTGTGAGCACAACTAAATCTGGTAGAGTATTGTTTGCATGAGAATAAAAAAGGCCTGTAAAGCTGAATCCAATTGAATCATTTTGTTTAACAGTTGTATTTTACATGAGAAGTTTTCTAATCGAGGATCAAAGAAAGTTATTAGAACAGTTTTTGGTTCTAAACACATTTTCTATTTGATGATTTTACATAAATTCCAAGATTTTACTTGAGTCAATATCTGTTACAAGCTTTGATGACGAAAGTAGAAACAGAAGTAGAAAAATGTGATTAATTGTGATTAATAAAGAACCTGGACATCTGGACAGGATGTAAAAAAGTGGACATGTTTGAGCAAAAGAGGATGTTTGGTCACCCTAACATAATGTATATCACGCTAGCTTCTTTAAAACATCCTTGTTTTTGGAAGCTGCAAGCACTACTGGTGCCTTTTATATGCACAGCAAAAAGGAATTGGTTTTGTTGATAAGTTGGTACAGATTTCGAAAGTGAATTCAAAATCCTTTAGTAAAATGTCAAGTTCAATATAGAGAGCTGTTGTCGTATGTCAGTCATAGCAGATGAGTAGGCGATGTGCTCTGTGATTCGTTGATTCAACCGAGGCGCTTGTTATATGTCTCTGTCCTTTTGAGAATGTGCTTGGTAGTGATATGGTGACAGATGTCTCCAGGCAACCCTGTGGTACTTTTTACATAACATACGTTTTCACTCTTTGTCAGTGTAAATGTGTCATGAAATGAAGGCCTATCATTTTATAATCCATTCCTCATGGCTGGTATAGGACTGGCAGAAATAAATTCAAACCTGGTGCTTTGTTTTCTCTGAGTCACAGTCTCACAATAAACAGCAAAAATAGCAGTGTAACTTTAAGTCCCTTTCAGACTTGGAATGTGTAACATTGCTGTCTCCTTTGATTAATTACAGACATGGCTTATTATTCAAATGTGTCTGTTACTTAAATCATAACATACATAAACCTTTTTACGAGTGTCTATCTGTCTTGCTTGCCGCCTGTTTGAAAATCTAGAGCTTGATTTACTAAACGTTTGCACGCGCAAAAACAAGTGTACATTGATTGCTTATGCAAATAGGTGTGAACGCTATCTCCTAACCGGTCAAAGCAACAACTGCTTCTGCCAATTGCGCAAAACTGCCACAGTTCACTTTAAGAGGAGTATATCTTAGCACATACATTGTGATATAGATCGATGGCTGCCTGCTTGGCTGCCTGGCTGGTGGATGGATTGATACGAAAAACAATGTGAAAATAAAAAAGGATCCAAAACTACGGTTTGAGGGGCGAGCTAAGGGTTTTATTTATTTATTTATTTTTTATTTATTTATTTATTTATTTTTTTATCCATCCATCCATCCATCCATCTAATTTAAGCAAGATTTAAGGTGTTGCCTGTTGGGCCGTGCCAAGTGATAAATAATCAAACTATAAATACAGTCCAGTTATGCCAGCTGCGCTTGGGCGAGAGGACGGGTACACCCTGGTCTGCAGGTTGCTAGACTATTGAGGGAGGCCTAAAACCAGTCATTGACTGGCCCACAGATACATTTTACCTTAATCCCACAAATTATCTTTTGGATAAACTAAAAACTTTTAGAAACTCTTCTGCATGAATGAAGATAATTTCCCTCAGACCCAACATCAAATTCACTATCCCAATACTTGTGCCCATACAACAAGGTGGATACTGCATTGCCAACTCAGCTTCTACAGTTAATTAATAGTCCAAAAAAATCCCACTAATGTTCCTCATATTGAAATGCAAGTGTGTATGTTTGATAAAAGGTAAGGTTTTGAGTTTGTACGATAAATTCCTGTGGATAAGACTAAGATTTTTTTTCCGCCATACTATAATCATAAAGAAACCCCCAAAATTTAAGATTTGAAAGACATTTATCAGTACCTAGATGTTATGTTATAGAAAAAGGCATACTAACATTCCAACATGATATTTTATGTCTAATGTTACAAATTTATGTAATTAAGTACCTAGTTTCCAGAAATTGTTCGTGTGTAGAGATCATAAGCAAAACTAGTATAAGGCTATAAAGTTCATGCTATCCATGACAAAAAACGCAGCCAGTTGTGAGGCCAACTTCAAAATAAAATCTTTCCAAATGCAGTAATACCCTGACATTCTTGTCCTGGTCGCTTTTAATTTGAAGTGGCTTCTGGCAGCGTGCCGCAACGTGACCATTGATCTGACTAATTATTTTGAGACACTCTGGTTGCGTTCTCTTGCAAACTTTTGCCACCGACGTCAACACAACGTTGTTGTTAAATCATGTTTAATCGCTAATTAGTGATGTTAAAAAACACTGACATTGTATTATACGGCATCTGTTGCCTGTATTTAAGGTTAGCATCCCCAGTGTTAGCATCTCCTTGCTTGCTAGCATGTAGCAAGCAAGATGGCGAGAACCATCAACCATTATCAAGATTCCTTTATTAAGATTCCTTTCTTAAGCAATTTGTGTAAGCACATAGGAAATTGTTGCGGTATTACAGTGTGTATTTACGTGTTAACAGATTACTTTTCAAAGGCAGTTTGATAGACAAAAATGACTCAGCACACTTTGGTGCTGACAGCCTCACACAGGCTGATCACTTTTTAACAAACCAGGCTCACTCAAATGGCAATCAAAATTACACAATTTTAGCAGTAAACATCAAGCTTGTTTTAATTTTATTAGTGAATGAACAACAAATATCCCCAAATGAATCATCAATTACTTGTCATTTTCGGGCTCAGCAGCCCATAATTACTCAAAACATTAAAATGTCCTTGGCACTCGGGGGGTGGGGGGGGTTGGCCATTATGATAAAAGATGCGAGCAAATCAGGGGACCATGTTATACACGGGCACAGAGAAAAAAACAAAACATTTTAAGGGTGATTTTTTGGGGCGTATTATACACAGGATTTTACGATATGTACTGTAATTCTGGTCTGTGAGTATTAGACCATTTCCCTCGAGACCTTTTAATAAAGGCCATGATTATTAATGAAGATTTTATTGTCCTGGGAAAGACAAGCCTTTTATAGCATTTTTATGAGCTACTGATGTTTTGTAACCTCATGATCACATTACTGACTACCAATCCATTGTCTACACCACATATCTTGGTGAGGGTCGGAGGGAACTGACGTGTAGTCAATCAACCACAACCTTTATTTAACCAGCAAGTAAAAAGGCTTTGAGACCGAGATCTCTTTTTCAAGGATGATCTGGCCAAGAAGGTGAAGCACAATTCACATCATAACAATACAATAGCCTTGAATACGTTTGGGTAAAAGGCAAACTACATGATTAACTGGGTGCCATTCAATAAAGGGCAAATATTGAAGAAAGACAACTATTCAAAAACTCTCACTCTGTGATCTTCACTGAGTGAAAACTGAACTCACACTGCCTCCAGAGAAGTTAGGTGAGGGAATCGTATCTCAATGCGTCACTGTATATATTTTTTTGAAACCAGTCAGACAACATTTTTGACGCACCTTTTGTGTGTGCCTGGAAAACGAAAAAAATATTTCACTAGCTTGAGCAATTATTTATTTCTTGATTATTTTTGCTGGCAGGCTAGGGGACAAGTATATTTCCATCATACCAGTCAAAGACAAATTATGAAAAATTAAACCAAATAAAAACAAAAACAACTGTCAAATGGAAAGAATCTCAACAGATAGTGACTAATGGCATTGCATCTAATTCAACCACAGAAGAGGATGAAGCATTGTCCATCCATCCATCCATTTTCTTGTCTTGTCTTTCTTGTCCTCACAAGGGTCGCGGGGGTTGCTGGAGCCTATCCCAGCTGGCTTCGGGCAGTAGGCGGGGTACACCCTGAACTGGTTGCCAGCCAATTGCAGGGCACACAGAGACGAACAACCATACTCACAATCACACCTATGGACAATTTGGAGTGCCCAATCAACCTGCCATGCATGTCTTTGGAATGTGGGAGGAAACCGGAGTACCCGGAGAAAACCCACGCAAGCACGGGGAGAACATGCAAACTCCACCCAGGAAGGCCGAAGCCCGGACTCAATGTCACGTCCTCTGCACTGGGAGGCGGACGTGCTAACCAGTTAGCCACCGTGCGATGAAGCATTGTATTTATTTATTTATTGAATAAAAACAAAAAACAAAATGTACCACCTTGTAGTAATAAAAGGTCATTCGAAGTATTGTGGCGTCTCACAAGAATGCTGATAGCAGACGTTTAGTAATCTCACCTTTTTATTTACCTTCACAAAAACGGTTACTGTTGGCCGGAGCCGGCGCCAGACACAAGAAAAACCCCACGAGCCATAATTAGCAACACGAGCAACCAAGTCGAGCATATGGGTCCCTCCCTCACCGCAAGACGTGTGATGCGTTTGCTAACACTCGGACACAAGAATGCAAATCAGAATGTGCAACACAGGATCACACAACACAACACAACTTAGTTTGTTACAGTATTGATTATTCTGTTGTGTGCCAAAGATAGAGATGATACACAGTGAATAACTTGGTTAAATATGGGATTTATTAACCTGGGATATTTATGCAAATGTGTTAAGACAATTAGCACCCACCCACTATCTTTGTAACTACAGGATAACAGTATCCTTTTGGGAGAGATTTCTTTACAGTCTTATAACTGGGCCATTGCCAATCCTTTCACACACGCTGGTAGCATAGAACCCCTGAATGACCAATAAAAGAAAAAAAGAAATTCTTGAGACATGTTTTACTACTGTAGTCGGGAACAATGGCTCTGTCTAGTGGGGACATTCTTTTTTTCACATTATAAAGTAAGTGCACAATGAACGGTGTAATAAATAAAGACAACAGCCTTTAGTTTATGTAAAGTCAATGTAATTCTTTCTTTCGCCATAAAATTTCAAGGGGGACAAGCCAACTGGTGCCAGCCTGACTCGATCGTTTGGTCTGAACCGTTTGAATGAAGTTGGACAGAACTGCAAAATATCTCAATATCAAAGCCTGTCTGCCTGCTTCAACTTTAAATTTAGCAGTAAAGACTTGAAACTGTAAAAACGTGGTCATAAACATACATAAAAACTTACATACGCTTAACAACATGTTTCATCAACATCGAACGTTTTTTTTTTCTATTTGTGCAAAGAGTTAGAGTTTATGTCAAACAGTTTTTTTCTTTTATTGGTAACACCTGAATTAATTGCTCCAAACAGTACTATTTATTTGTATCCTCATCTCATCCTCATGTACCTAATCTGTCCTCTTGGACTCGGAAATTCTCTCCGCCTTCTTTGCCATGATTTCAAGTTTGTTAAAGGGATTGCTGCTACTTATGGTCAATTTGAGATGTATCTCAATGCAAATGGAGTTAGACGAATAGACGTGCAAACAGGTCGGATTTACCAACACACATAACTAACTGTTGTGCGTACAGCAGGGGTCTATTTCACAAAGCAGGTTTAGTGAGAACTCTGGGTCAAGAAACTCTGAAAAGTGGGAAAGCATTTTCCGTTTCAGAAAGAGAGGTAACTGAAACCAGAGAAAAAGAGGTAACTCTAGCCTGTTTGCATTAATTTCATTGTTCATGGTTCTGACAGTATGATGCAGATGAATCTTTGAGTGGCACTCAACGATGTACCTGATGAAAAAATTTCTAATCACATTTTTACAGATGAAATGTAGATGTAGTACATTTCACCAGTATGCAACAAACTGGTATTCTCACCGTGGAGCCAGAAAATAATATGAAATTGCCACAGAGAAATCAATGTTCTAGTTAAGCACACTCTCGCTACAGCATTATAGGCAGCTTTGTGAGTCCATCATCTATGTACCCTATTGGTCATGGTAATGAATTCTGTACTTGCCCTGAAGTAAGAGGAGCGGGATGAGAACTAGACTGTGTGTATATATATATATATATATATATATATATATATATATATAATTTTTTTAAATATATATATATATATATATATATATATATATATATATATATTTATATATATACACTTTTCCTCGATATTCTAAATTTTTGACCAGCACCTACTGCTGCTGGTAATTTTTTTTTAATATCCTCGAAAAGTTTAATAATTTCCATAACATTATTAATGCTTACTGTTAGCTTTTTGTTTTTAGGTCTGGTGGTCCTCATTTTCACCTTGATAGTACTGTATTACAAGAGGAAAACTATATATATATATATATATTCATTCATTCATTCATTCATTTCATGAGTCCTCTAGCGAGGGTTGGGGATGCTGCATTGGAAACGTCAACGGCGTGTTGTTGGATGTCGCTCTCACTAACATCAAGCCATTGGGTGCGGGGCTTCCCTCGTGGTCGTCCGGAGCTTTGTCTTGTGTGAGATGGTCTGGGGTCTGGTGCCGCCAGAGGGGTTTCCAGAGAGACTGCAGTGCAGATGCTGCTAGGGCTCGTCTGCGAATAATCCCTGGTTTTAGGTCACCGTTATCTGTCACTATGGAATCCAGATACAAAAAGACAGGCTCATGATGTTGCTACCAATAAGAATGGGAGGTGGATCTGGCCCATCGCCGACGTACATGAAGTTGGTTTTAGTCTAGCTCACTTGGAGGCCGAGCTGTGCTGCCTCTTTCACTGTAAATGCCCAGAGCGTCTCTCAGCTGACAGTAGGTTGTGTTGAGCAGGATGGTGTCATCAGCGTACTCTAAGTCAAATGGTGGTTGCCAAGGGACATTCCGGGGTCGCGCTCGCAGACGCTGGACATCAGATGGTCTATGATTCAGTTGAAAAGATCAGGAGCAGCCACGCAGCCCTGGCGAACGCCACTAGAGATGGTAAACCAGTCTGAGTCAATGCCGTTGATGCGGACGCAGCTCTTTGCATTGCTGTAGAGCAGCTTGAACAGGGCGATGATCTTGGGTGGTGCTGCGAGGGCTTGAAGGATGTTCCACAGTTGTTTGCAGAAGTAAATATATGTGTTTTAGTCATGGAAATATGGGTCAAACATTATTTAGTAGTCACACATTAGGACAAAATGTAAAAGATACAGATCGATTCAAGACACATCAATAATCTAATAAACACATTGAATGAAAATGAAGTAACGAGACATTTGCACCCCTAGTTCACACTATCCATACACACTCTCACTAAATTGCACAGCTGTGAGACACACACAGTAACCGCAACAGACTATACATTCTCAACAAGAATCCCATTTTTAATCTGACATGCCTCTCTCTTGGTTTCTTTTCCCAGCACTCTGTTGATGCTGTGAATGCTGGTGTGAATCCTGTGGGCGATACCTCTTACAACTCTAGTCACTGGGATCTGGGTAGTGCCTTCTTCTTTGCTGGAACCGTTATCACAACCATAGGTACAATGAAAAGTTCTAAAGTGTATTTTTTGTGACATGTATATTAAAAGAATATTGTACATTCAGATCAATCTTGCAAGGAAAAAAACCCTTGACCTTATTTTACCAATTTTCTTAGGGTATGGTAACATCGCTCCGAGCACTGAGGGAGGAAAGATTTTCTGCATTCTATATGCAATATTTGGCATCCCACTCTTTGGATTCCTCTTGGCGGGGGTTGGTGACCAGTTAGGGACCATATTTGTCAAAAGTATTGCCAAAGTGGAGAAGATATTCCGGGTGAGTTACATGTGTATCTTACATTGGGTATTTTGGGTTGGGTGCTAAACACCCCTGTTCAAATGCCAGATTTTAGTCACAAAAATGAGGCCAAGAGAAATCATTTGAAAACGTTTTCCACCATTATTGTGACCCAAAATCTATTCACAAAAAAAATATAAAGAAAAACAACAAATCTTTTCTAGAGGCTATAAGTTAAAAAAATAAAATAAAAAAGAATGTATCTATCTATCTATCTATCTATCTATCTATCTATCTATCTATCTATCTATCTATCTATCTATCTATCTATCTATCTATATATATATATATATATATATATATATATATATATATATACTGTACCCTTTTTTCTCTCTTGGGGGCTTGCTAAGGTGCCTCAGTGAGACTGGCTATACTGGCCCGGGTCACAAAGCGTGTGAAGGAAAAAAAGGAGAATCCTGAGTTTAGATAGTCAAGTAGCTCGCCACTTTTTTTCTTTTTCTTTTTTGCTGAAAGTAGAAACAACTGAAGTCACATTGTCGGGACTGACAGGTGTCATTGTGACTGGACAAATGATCATTTCCTCTTCCCATACCAGCCATTTAGCATGACGGACCCGCCCCAATTCTGTGGGAATTCTGTAGAGCAGTGTTTTTCCCCTTTCCTTCATGGGCCCTAACGTCATCTGGGCCCCGGTGCAGTGCAGCATGTTGTACTGTTGATATTTACACCTCTGACGGCAAACCTTTTTAGATTTAGTTATGCTTCAATACTGATGACATTGCGGTTTGCCTTGGTGGAAGGGGACTGATAGGAAGTCAGGGATTAGCATACAACACCGGCCAGTGGCATCGGACTCTGTATTTCTCTTACCTGGTTTTCTGGACCGGGTAATTCAGAGTTTCTTATCTCAGAAATAACTTATTCGGAGTATTCACATTACGTGATTTCTGGAACACCACCATCACCTTATGCAATCAGCAGTGTTCTATCAATAACGAGCAGGGTTGTGTTACTTTTAAAATGTATTCCGTTAGAGTTCCAAGTTACCTGCTAAAAAACCAAAAACCATGATATTAAAGTAATGTAACTTGATTACTTTGGATTGTTTTTGGATTACTCCAATAACGGGTATGCTCATGAAGACAACATTAAAATAAATATCACCACAATATATATTTCTATACAGTGCACCCCTGCTATTTGCGGGTGATATGGACCCAGGCAGCCTACTAATAGCAAAAATCATTGTATAATTGACACACATTAAAATGTATGAATAGATGGGTTGGTTATTGTCATGTCACCAAGTTCACACCACACATCTATAGGGACTATTATTTCATCAAAATAACACTTCCTGTATTATTATTATTTTTGGTTAAAATTACAGATCAATAAGTTCATGATTGTACATCGTCGTGTCTCCAAACTCACATCACACATGTATGGGGACCCCCTGCTCATACTACAACTCTTATTTTATCAAAATTACACTTCCTATATTTTTCAGAATTTTGTTGTTGTTATTAATGCTCAATAACTTCATGATTGTCCATCGTCATGTCTCCAAACTCACACCACACATGGATAGGGACCTACTGCAAATACTACAACTCTTATTTTATCAAAATTACACTTCCTTTTTTTACTTTTTTTTCTTCTTTTCTTTCTTGGTGGGCTGGTCGCTCCTCTTAACTCACTGCACTAGTTTTGCCCAACACTTTGTTTATAGACACATAACACACTTTTGGGGGGTGGGGGGGGTAGTGTGGAGACACCGTCTTCGCCCTACAACTCCCCTCCAATTTTAATGCACCACACAACTGGAGGGCAGGTGTGTCGGGGTGGGGTGCCATCGGTTGGGGCAGACCGCAGTATAGAGCAGTGCTGCGATCCCCTGTCCGTGTCCCCGCCGCGCCACCGTGCCCCCCCTATTTATTTTTTTAATGCACCACATACACTCACTGACATGACTGGGAGGCAGGTGGATCGGAGCGTGGGAATATCATTTCCCTCAGCTCCGGCTCACCTGCAATCTTAATGCACCACACACACACACACTTGTATATACACTGGGTGGGGTTACATTCACGGTGTTGGGGTAGAGTTCGCCAGTCGGCGAGCTGGCGAACTCAGTAACAGGGTTAGCTTTCACTAAGAACGCTGGAGTGACGACCGGGGCCTTTCCCCGCTGGGCCTGGGGTTCGGGGGTGCCGCCCCCATCTCCCCTTCTGCCGCCGGTGTTCCGTCCCTCCACGCAGCGGGAGGTGGGGTGGGCGCGGGTGCCCTCTCCGCTCCGCTGTCCGGCCCTTCTTCGGCACAGATGCCTGGGTACGGGGGGTCCCCGGGGTTTGGGGGTCGGGGGCTGGCGGTTGGTGGGGGTGAGGTCGGAGGGGCGGTGGCTTGGTTTTGGGGGGGTCTGGGGGTTTGGGGGCCTGGGTTGGGTTGGATGGCGCGGGTGGATGGCGGGGGTGGATGGGGGGTCGTGGGGGGAGTGGGAGGGGGCGTGGGCCGTGTTGGGGTGGGGGGCGCTTCTGGCTCCTGGGTTTGCTCTCCGGCCGGTGGCCCCTGCGGGGCCCGGGGGTTGTCCCTTGGCGCTGCCGTGGCCTGGGGGGCCCTGAGGTGTTGCACTTGCTCTGTCCTGGCAGGGGTCGACGGCTCCCCTCTTTGGTGGAGATTTTCATGCATGCCAGATCCACCACACCAGCATCTATCGAAACTCAGACACAATCTGCTTCTTCCTCAGGTCATTGAATCGGTGGAGGCTGGTGTCTGTGGATCTCACTCTGCTTCGTTTGTCCTTCCTTCCTTTCCTCAGTCTCTCCTTTGGTCTCTTGAGGTCTCCCTAATTTGTTGGAATTTAGATGTTTCTGGGGTTGGTGAAAGACTCTGGTTGGTAACCCAGTGGGTAGTAGGGTAATGTCTGGTCGGTGCTGGATTTCACTTTCCTTTCTTTTCTTTGATCCTTCCTCGGGTCTCCTGACAACCTCATGACTCCAGCTGTATTCTGAAGTATTCGGTTTAGGTGAACGGTATGGGATTTTTAATAGGTTTTAGGTGAACTAATGAATACACACTCACACGCACGCACCCCCCCACACACACACACATACACACGCACATGCACATACTCACACACATACAAAATAAAAATAATAAAAAATAAAAAAAGAGAGCAATGATGATGACATGTCAAATCGGTAAAATTACCGAATGAACAATATGAGCTCTCCAAAATGACACTTCCTATATTTTTCAGAATTTTATTGTTGTTATTAATGCTCAATAACTTCATGATTGTACATCGTCATGTCTCCAAACTCACACCACAAATGGATAGGGACCTACTGCAAATACTACAACTCATCAAAAATGATACTTCCTGCATTTTTCAGAATTATTTTTTTGTTCTTATTATTGATCAATAACTTAATGATTGTACATCGTCATGTCCAGTGTTGCCACAGTTACCTTGAAAAAGTAACTTAGTTACGTTACTGATTACTTGCTTTTAAAAGTAACTAAATTATGTTAGTGATTACTTGATTTTAAAAGTAACTAAGTTAGATTACAAGTTACTTTTTAGTTACATTCAGCAGCTGCTGATAATACAACATAAAAATAACAATGTGGTAGGAAAGGGGTTCCAAATACATTATTGGAAGTGCATTTTTTAAGAAAAACTAAATAGACAGTCTTTCTTGACGTCTTGTAACATAAGTAATTTTTATGAAACAAAAAAATAAAAATAAATACATAAATCAAATATAGAAAGTAAGTAGGCTGGTTATGAAAAGTACAATCTTTTTCGACTTCACATATTTTTTAGAATATAAAATAAAGACAGCCTTTTTTAAAGACAATATACTTTTTAGAATATAAAATAAAGAGCCTTTTTTAAAGACAATGTAATGGCAAGAGTTAACATTTATAGTGCAAACATAACTATTCAATTATTTTAAACATGTTCTCTGAACATTGAACCGATTGTTAACAGCCTTAGAGCTGAGAGGCCGTTCCTCTTCCGATCTCTTCGTTGAACTCTGAGACAGGCTGATAAATTTGAAAAGTTGGATCCATTATCAGTCACTGTTGCGACTACTTTGTTGATGAGTCCAAATGATGAATGGATGTTTTCAATTTCTGCACCAATTACATCATACGTGTGTCTACCACGAATTCTTCTACATGCTTTTTTATTTTTATTTTTATTTTTTAGAGAGAGAGCTCAGTATTGTTCATTCGGTAATCTTACCGATTTGCCATGTCATCATCATTGCTCTGTCTTTTTTTCTCTCTTTTTTTTCTTCTTTTTTTTGTATGTGCGTGAGTATGTGCATGTGCAGGTGTGTGTGTGCATGTGTATTTTAATTTTTTTTATATTTTTCGAGAGAGCTCAGTATTGTTCATTTGGTAATATTACCGATTCGACATTTTTTTTCTTCTTTTTTTGTATGTGCGTGTGTATGTGCATGAGTATGTGCATGTGCGGGTGTGTGTGTGCATATGTGCGTGCGTGTGAGTGTGTACTAATTAATTAATTCACCTAAAACCTTTTAAAAATCCCATACCGTTCACCCAAATCGAATACTTCAGAATCCAGCTCGAGTCGTGAGCTTGTCAGGAGATCTGAGGAAGGATCAAAGAAAAGAAAAGAAAGTGAAATCCAGCACCGACCAGACATCACCTACTACCCACCGGCTTACCAACCAGAATCTTTCACCAACCCAGAAACATCTAAATTCCCCAAAAAAATAGGGAGACCTCAAGAGGCCAAAGGAAAGACTGAGGAAAGGAAGGAAAGATAGATGAAACAGAGTGAGATCCACAGACATCAGCCTCAACGGATTCAACGACCAGAGGAAGAAGCAGATTGTGTTTGAATTTCGATAGATGCTGGTGTTGTGGATCTAGCATGCATGAAAACCTCCACCAAAGAGGGGAGCCGTCGACCCCGGCCAGGACAGAGCAAGCACAACTCCCCAGGGACCCCCAGGCCACTGCAGCGCCAAGGCACAACCCCCGGGCCCCGCAGGGTTTACCGGCCGAAGAGCAAACCCAGGAGCCAGGAGTGCCCCCCACCCCAACACGGCCCGCGCCCCAAGCCCAACGCAGCAAAATGAGGCACGGCAGGCCCGCCAGGCGCCCCACCGGTCCACAGCCCCTAGTCCAGAAATACATAACCGGAACCATAAAGCATGAAAATAAGTGTCTGTAGTATTTTGTAAACACTGGAGACAAATGTCGGAGTCTGAGAGTCCCATTTTCTTCATCATATAAATAAATTTTATCAGTATACGAAAGTAACTTATATATTTTTGACAGGTTTTTTGTTGTTGTCGGAGAAAGCTTTGTAATATGTTTAGCTAAAACAGGCGGTTGGAGCGTACCTCGAATTGTTGGAATTTGTTTCTTTATCGTATTTTTAACTTGCAGATAATGTAAAAAATGTCAGTTTTTTATTTTGTATTTTTGGAGCAAGGATGTATAAGATATAAACATATTATCTGAGGAAAGATGGTCTGCTCCTACACATCTAAATAAAACGATTGGTTGTTAAGTTGAAAGTCGGGGTTATGCCATATGGGAGAAAGCCCGCAGGGCTCCAATTGGGCTTTTGTAATTTCTAGTGCCTTCCACCAGGCAGTCAGGGTGGCGGAAATCATTGGGTTTTTAAAACAATTGTGTCGCTTAATCGATGTTGTAATAATGAGTAAATCTAAAAGTCTGAGGTTATTACAATCCTTCTGTTCTAGTTCCAGCCAAAAGTTAGTATCTCTGTTGGGTTGTGTCCATAGAATGATATATTGTAGCTGGTTAGCTATAAAGTAGTGCATAAAATTTGGTGCCTCTCGACCTCTTTTGGATTTCCTTTTTCTGAAGAGTAGATAGACTAATCTTTGCTTTTTTTTATACCAGTAAAAAAAACGGCAGAGTCCAACGACTGGAACCAGTTAGACGTAGGTTTGAATGGAATAATTGAGGATTTTTATTTTTATTTTGGGTCAAACTTTCATTTTAATGGTGGCTATTCGTCCTATTAGAGAAATGGGAAGGTTATTCCAGCGCTCCAAGTCACTATAAATGCTATCCAGAAGTGGGGTACAGTTTAAATTCATTAAATCAGTTAATTTAGGTGCGATTTTTATGCCTAAGTATTTTTAAATTACCTATAGGAAATGAGTAGTGTGGGTCCTGGCTTGCAGGGTTCCATTAATTTTCTGTAATAGTTAGTAGTGTTGATTTTGTTCAGTTAATATAATAATCTGATAAATGTGAGAATTTAGTTATTAAATTAAATACTTCCCCTGACAAAATAGCATTTTTTTCTAAATAAAGTAAAATATCATCGGCATATAGATAATTTTGTGTTCTGTTACCCCAGAGTGAATTCCTTGAATCCTTCTTTCCTGGTGTATAGCTGATGCAAGCAGCTCAATAAATATTGCAAATAATAAAGGGGACAGTGGGCATCCCTGTCTTGTGCCTCTCTGTAGAGTAAAACTCTGAGATATAATCCCATTAGTAGTAACTGTAGCTTTAGAAGAATCATATAATACTGACACCCAGTGAATAAATGACTTCCCAAAGCCAAACTTATTTAAAACAGCAAAGAGGAAGAACCAGTTAACTTTGTCGAAGGCTTTTTCTGCATCCAACGATATAATAACTGCCTTTTTATCATGCCGCTGTCACATGCTAATAAGGTTAAAGAGCCTCCTAATATTATTAGTAGGGTGACGAAGTGACGACCTTTAATAAAGCCTGTTTGGTCGCTATGAATGATTGTCGACATTACTGTTTCTAGTCTAGATGCGAAAGCTTTAGTGATAATTTTAATATCTGTCCCGTTATGTCTGATTATGTCCACCTGTGTGCCTGTTCCCTTCCCAGTGTGTTTGACCAATCGGTGCCCTCTTCCTGTTGTGTTCCCCAGATGTGTCTCATTAGTGTTGGTGTATTTAGTCTGTTGTGTTTGTCCAGTTGGTGTGGGATCATTGTCTATATCAGGTGTCGTTGTCGAAGTACGGTTTGGGAGTCTGTGTTTCTCGTCGCGTCAAGCTAAGCCTCGTCACAGTTAAGTCGTCTTTGTTTCAGTCTAATAGCCCACGTCTCAGTCTAGTTGTCTACGTCTTCGTCTAATTATCTTAGTCCTCGTCCAATCGCCCACGTCCCCATCAAATCTCCCTCGTCTGACTCTTTTCTCCCTCATCTCAGTCACGTCATCCCTGTCACCGTCCTGTTGTCAAGTCACCTTCAAGTGATCCTCTCATTCTGCAAAATTCTCCGCGTTCCTGCTAAGTTCTCCACGTCCTGCAAAGTTCTCCACGTCCTTGCAAAATTCTCCACGTCCTTGCAAAGTTCTCCAGGTCCCTGCAAAGTTCTCCAGGTCCCTGCAAAGTTCTCCAGGTCCCTGCAAAGTTCTCCAGGTCCCTGCAAAGTTCTCCAGGTCCCTGCAAAGTTCTCCAGGTCCCTGCAAAGTTCTTCACGTCTCTGCAAAGTTCTCCACGTCCCTGCAAAGTTCTCCACGTCCAGTAATGCTTCCCAAGGTCAGCCAAGCTTCTCAAGTTCTGCCAAGCTTCCCACATTCTGCTACCTACAGTCAAGCCAGCCTCTTCTCATCTTGTCCTGTCGTGTTGACCAGCCTCCTCTCGCTCAGTCCAGCCGTGGCGACCAGCCTCCTCTCGTTCAGTCCAGCCGTGGCGACCAGCCTCCTCTCGCTCAAGTCCAGCCGTGGCGACCAGCCTCCTGTCGCTCAGTCCAGCCGTGGCGACTAGCCTCATCTGTCTCCTTTTGTTTCAATAAAGATTCTCTCTTTGTTCACAATTCCTGCCTCCCTACTGGTTCTTCTCTCCTTTGGGTCTACCCTCTCCTACGTGCACCTTTTTATAACAGTTTTGATGAAATAAGAGTTGTAGTATACACAGGAGGTCCCTATCCATGTGTGGTGTGAGTTTGGAGACATGACGATAAACAATCATGAAGTTATTGGTCAGTAATAACAACAACAAGAAAATTACAGGAAGTGATATTTTGATTAAATACGAGTTATAGTATATGCAGGGAGTCCCCATTTATTTGTGATGTGAGACCTAAAGATCTTTCATTAAGTTATTGAGGATTATTTGAAACAAACTCACTTTTGGAGTTTGGAGACATGACCAGTGTTGCCGGTAACGCGTTACTCCCCCAAAACATTCTGCTTTCCAAAGTAACTAGTAGTCTAGCGCATTACTTTATTTTACATAGTAGTCTGATTAAAGTTTCTATTCAGGGATTCAATGCGTTACTCCACATTTATATTGCTGAGTCAAATTATCTCCCTGTTGCAGTCACAAACAACTGCTGGTCTGGTTGTGAATAGTTTGCACATTCAAAACAAAAGTGATGATACTTTTACTACTAGTTTTACTAACCAACAGGCACTCAACAAAAGAGTGTACATTATGGACCATGAAAGTAGTAAAACTAATCTATTTCCATCCTCAACCGTGAAGCATTATGGGATGAGGTCATCTATGCCCTCTCTCCGGGGGGAGTAATGTCAAGTCGCGTTTTCAGCATGCACGACTCAAGACAAGACTAGCGGCACTAAGAATGGAGGAAGGACGGGGATTTGCATTTTCAACCTGGAAATACAGTCGTTATTTTCAGTTTCTGTCAGTCAAAGAAGACAACATCAAGGTTTGTTGTGCTTTATGTGCTGGTGACAAATTCCTATCGAGCTATAAAAACACAAAGTCAAATAAAAAAAAAAACATCTGGAGTCGCAGCACAGTACAGTGAAACTCGTCGAGAAAGTCCGACCTGGGAAGCAGGTGGGAGCAGCGCCAGCGACTGATGCACGATGTCCACCTCTGAAACAACAAAAGTTGGACTTTGGTGCAAAAACACTTGTAAGTGGGGGAGAGCTGAAGAGAATTGTTAGCGTTATGTTGTTGAAGAAATGCTGCCCATAAACACGGTTGATTCACCCTCGTTTTTCTTCGTATTTAGAGAGCGAGATGGAAAAAAATCTGGAGGCCGTGCTGAATGAGGTCGATTTTGTGTCAACTACCGCGGATATTGCTAATAACAAAAGCTACATGGGAGTTCCATTGGATCAATAGATCTACATTAGAACGCAACACAGCTGCATGAGCATGTAGGAGAATCCACCACACCAGAATCTATCGAAATTCTAACACAATCTGCTTCTTCCTCTGGTCGTTGAATCGGTGGAGGCTGATGTCTGTGGATCTCACTCTGCTTCATTTATCCTTCCTTCCTTTCCTCAGTCTTTCCTTTGGCCTCTTGAAGTCTCCCTAATTGGTTGGAATTTAGATGTTTCTGGGGTTGGTGAAAGATTCTGGTTGGTAAACCGGTGGGTAGTAGGTGATGTCTGGTTGGATTTCACTTTCCTTTCTTTTCTTTGATCCTTCCTCGGGTCTCCTGACAACCTCACGACTCTAGCTGGATTCTGAAGTATTCGGTTTAGGTGAACGGTATGGGATTTTTAATAGGTTTTAGGTGGCACACTCACACGCACGCACATATGCACACACATACCCGCACATTGTCATGTTTTGGGTTCTGTTTTCCTTGTGTGTCTCCCTTGGTCTTGTTTAAGTGTGATCCTGCCCTTCCTCGTGTGATCCAATCAGTGCCCTCAGCCACTTGTCTTGCCCCAGGTGTGTCTTGTTGTGTCGTTAGTGTCTGTGTATTTAGTCTGCTGTCTCCCCTCTGTCTGTGTCGGTTCATTGTTTTTCCCCATGTTATGCTGCCCGTTTTTGCCTTGTCTTTTCCCCATGTCATGCTGCTCGTTTTTGCATTGTTGTTCCCCCATGTTTTGGTTCTAGTTTTGGTTTATCTTGCAATTTGGAAGATCACCTTTTGTTTGTAGTAATTAAAATCCCTTTTTTTGATTGAACCTCTGCCTCCTTGCCCTGCTTCGCTGCGACTGGGTCCTCCATCAAACTTTACCTCCTGACAGAATGAACCGAACACGATCAGACCCAGCGGGAAGCTCCCGTTGCCGACTGGCACGCCGTCGGTCGGCTCGAAAGCACCGTCAGCCTGCCACCCAATCCCATTCCCTCCATGTAGGTACTTTTTCTCTGACTGATTCCGCCTTGTCCTCTGTTCCCCATTCACCCGGTCTCCTTAGTTCACTTAAGTCCCTGCCCTATGACACCATTTTGTCACCCCATTGTTTCATAGACACAGACTTCACAGATGATGATGAAGAAGGCTGTTTTTAGGTTAATGCACTTACAGATTCCAGGTCCGATTTAGACACTGATTTGGATATTTTCACCAGCATAGACCCTTACATGTTTTCGTCACGGTTTTCTTTTGCGGATTATTTTAACACCGGGTCATGTCACCCCCCGTCACCTCGGTCCCCGCCAAGTTCATCACTCCGGTCCCCATCTTGTGCACCTCATATCCCCACATTACCGCCACGTCAATACTTAGTCCCCACTTCACCTGGTTCCTTACCTAATCCCGTTTCTTCTCGTCACGTTCCTTCAGTCTCTGTATCCTCGGTTTCTAGTATCCCTGCTGCTCCTCACTCCCCATGGTGGCAGGCTGATGTGGCCCCAGTTCCTGCTCTGAAGTCTGCTTCAGCCACGCCACCCCAAGCCATGTTCACCCAGCTACCGCCAAGCCAAGCACCGCCAAGCCAAGCACATGTCCCCGAACCACGTCCGCCGCAGCTTCAAGTCCCCGAACCACGTCTGCCGCAGTTCCAAGTCCCCGAACCGCGTCTGCCGCAGTTCCAAGTCCCCGAACCGCGTCTGCCGCAGTTCCAAGTCCCCGAACCGCATCTGCCGCAGTTCCAAGTCCCCGAAACGCGTCTGCCGCGGCAGCCCCAGGTCCCCGTGCCGGCTCCGCGGCAGCCCCAGGTCCCCGTGCCGGCTCCGCGGCAGCCCCAAGTCCCCCAACCAGGTCTGCCGGCTCCACGACAGCCTCAAGTCCCCCAGCCAGGTCTGCCGGCTCCACGGCAGCCTCAAGTCCCCCAGCCAGGTCTGCCGGCTCCACGGCAGCCTCGAGTCCCCCAGCCAGGTCTGCCGGCTCCACGGCAGCCTCGAGTCCCCCAACCAGGTCTGCCGGTTCCACGGCAGCCTCGAGTCCCCCAGCCAGGTCTGCCGCCTCCACGGCAGCCTCGAGTCCCCGAGCCAGGTCTGCCGCCTCCACGGCAGCCTCAAGTCCCCGAGCCAGGTCTGCCGCCTCCACGGCAGCCTCAAGTCCCCGAGCCAGGTCTGCCGCCTCCACGGCAGCCTCAAGTCCCCGACTGGCCTTGATGGGTGTGCCAGGTTCCCGCCTCCGTGCCCCCCTCCGCCCGCCCTGTTTTTGGACTTTTTTGTGTTAGGGACGTCTGGGAGCCGTCCCTCGAGGGAGGGGTTCTGTCATGTTTTGGGCTCTGTTTTCCTTTTGTGTCTCCCTTGGTCTCGTTTAAGTGTGATCCTGCCCTTCCTCGTGTGATCCAATCAGTGCCCTCAGCCACTTGTGTCTTGCCCCAGGTGTGTCTTGTTGTGTCGTTAGTGTCTGTGTATTTAGTCTGCTGTCTCCCCTCTGTCTGTGTCGGTTCATTGTTTTTCCCCATGTTATGCTGCCCGTTTTTGCCTTGTCTTTTCCCCATGTCATGCTGCTCGTTTTTGCATTGTTGTTCCCCCATGTTTTGGTTCTAGTTTTGGTTTATCTTGCAATTTGGAAGATCACCTTTTGTTTGTAGTAATTAAAATCCCTTTTTTTGATTGAACCTCTGCCTCCTTGCCCTGCTTCGCTGCGACTGGGTCCTCCATCAAACTTTACCTCCTGACAGAATGAACCGAACACGATCAGACCCAGCGGGAAGCTCCCGTTGCCGACTGGCACGCCGTCGGTCGGCTCGAAAGCACCGTCAGCCTGCCACCCAATCCCATTCCCTCCATGTAGGTACTTTTTCTCTGACTGATTCCGCCTTGTCCTCTGTTCCCCATTCACCCGGTCTCCTTAGTTCACTTAAGTCCCTGCCCTATGACACCATTTTGTCACCCCATTGTTTCATAGACACAGACTTCACAGATGATGATGAAGAAGGCTGTTTTTAGGTTAATGCACTTACAGATTCCAGGTCCGATTTAGACACTGATTTGGATATTTTCACCAGCATAGACCCTTACATGTTTTCGTCACGGTTTTCTTTTGCGGATTATTTTAACACCGGGTCATGTCACCCCCCGTCACCTCGGTCCCCGCCAAGTTCATCACTCCGGTCCCCATCTTGTGCACCTCATATCCCCACATTACCGCCACGTCAATACTTAGTCCCCACTTCACCTGGTTCCTTACCTAATCCCGTTTCTTCTCGTCACGTTCCTTCAGTCTCTGTATCCTCGGTTTCTAGTATCCCTGCTGCTCCTCACTCCCCATGGTGGCAGGCTGATGTGGCCCCAGTTCCTGCTCTGAAGTCTGCTTCAGCCACGCCACCCCAAGCCATGTTCACCCAGCTACCGCCAAGCCAAGCACCGCCAAGCCAAGCACATGTCCCCGAACCACGTCCGCCGCAGCTTCAAGTCCCCGAACCACGTCTGCCGCAGTTCCAAGTCCCCGAACCGCGTCTGCCGCAGTTCCAAGTCCCCGAACCGCGTCTGCCGCAGTTCCAAGTCCCCGAACCGCATCTGCCGCAGTTCCAAGTCCCCGAAACGCGTCTGCCGCGGCAGCCCCAGGTCCCCGTGCCGGCTCCGCGGCAGCCCCAGGTCCCCGTGCCGGCTCCGCGGCAGCCCCAAGTCCCCCAACCAGGTCTGCCGGCTCCACGACAGCCTCAAGTCCCCCAGCCAGGTCTGCCGGCTCCACGGCAGCCTCAAGTCCCCCAGCCAGGTCTGCCGGCTCCACGGCAGCCTCGAGTCCCCCAGCCAGGTCTGCCGGCTCCACGGCAGCCTCGAGTCCCCCAACCAGGTCTGCCGGTTCCACGGCAGCCTCGAGTCCCCCAGCCAGGTCTGCCGCCTCCACGGCAGCCTCGAGTCCCCGAGCCAGGTCTGCCGCCTCCACGGCAGCCTCAAGTCCCCGAGCCAGGTCTGCCGCCTCCACGGCAGCCTCAAGTCCCCGAGCCAGGTCTGCCGCCTCCACGGCAGCCTCAAGTCCCCGACTGGCCTTGATGGGTGTGCCAGGTTCCCGCCTCCGTGCCCCCCTCCGCCCGCCCTGTTTTTGGACTTTTTTGTGTTAGGGACGTCTGGGAGCCGTCCCTCGAGGGAGGGGTTCTGTCATGTTTTGGGCTCTGTTTTCCTTTTGTGTCTCCCTTGGTCTCGTTTAAGTGTGATCCTGCCCTTCCTCGTGTGATCCAATCAGTGCCCTCAGCCACTTGTGTCTTGCCCCAGGTGTGTCTTGTTGTGTCGTTAGTGTCTGTGTATTTAGTCTGCTGTCTCCCCTCTGTCTGTGTCGGTTCATTGTTTTTCCCCATGTTATGCTGCCCGTTTTTGCCTTGTCTTTTCCCCATGTCATGCTGCTCGTTTTTGCATTGTTGTTCCCCCATGTTTTGGTTCTAGTTTTGGTTTATCTTGCAATTTGGAAGATCACCTTTTGTTTGTAGTAATTAAAATCCCTTTTTTTGATTGAACCTCTGCCTCCTTGCCCTGCTTCGCTGCGACTGGGTCCTCCATCAAACTTTACCTCCTGACAGAATGAACCGAACACGATCAGACCCAGCGGGAAGCTCCCGTTGCCGACTGGCACGCCGTCGGTCGGCTCGAAAGCACCGTCAGCCTGCCACCCAATCCCATTCCCTCCATGTAGGTACTTTTTCTCTGACTGATTCCGCCTTGTCCTCTGTTCCCCATTCACCCGGTCTCCTTAGTTCACTTAAGTCCCTGCCCTATGACACCATTTTGTCACCCCATTGTTTCATAGACACAGACTTCACAGATGATGATGAAGAAGGCTGTTTTTAGGTTAATGCACTTACAGATTCCAGGTCCGATTTAGACACTGATTTGGATATTTTCACCAGCATAGACCCTTACATGTTTTCGTCACGGTTTTCTTTTGCGGATTATTTTAACACCGGGTCATGTCACCCCCCGTCACCTCGGTCCCCGCCAAGTTCATCACTCCGGTCCCCATCTTGTGCACCTCATATCCCCACATTACCGCCACGTCAATACTTAGTCCCCACTTCACCTGGTTCCTTACCTAATCCCGTTTCTTCTCGTCACGTTCCTTCAGTCTCTGTATCCTCGGTTTCTAGTATCCCTGCTGCTCCTCACTCCCCATGGTGGCAGGCTGATGTGGCCCCAGTTCCTGCTCTGAAGTCTGCTTCAGCCACGCCACCCCAAGCCATGTTCACCCAGCTACCGCCAAGCCAAGCACCGCCAAGCCAAGCACATGTCCCCGAACCACGTCCGCCGCAGCTTCAAGTCCCCGAACCACGTCTGCCGCAGTTCCAAGTCCCCGAACCGCGTCTGCCGCAGTTCCAAGTCCCCGAACCGCGTCTGCCGCAGTTCCAAGTCCCCGAACCGCATCTGCCGCAGTTCCAAGTCCCCGAAACGCGTCTGCCGCGGCAGCCCCAGGTCCCCGTGCCGGCTCCGCGGCAGCCCCAGGTCCCCGTGCCGGCTCCGCGGCAGCCCCAAGTCCCCCAACCAGGTCTGCCGGCTCCACGACAGCCTCAAGTCCCCCAGCCAGGTCTGCCGGCTCCACGGCAGCCTCAAGTCCCCCAGCCAGGTCTGCCGGCTCCACGGCAGCCTCGAGTCCCCCAGCCAGGTCTGCCGGCTCCACGGCAGCCTCGAGTCCCCCAACCAGGTCTGCCGGTTCCACGGCAGCCTCGAGTCCCCCAGCCAGGTCTGCCGCCTCCACGGCAGCCTCGAGTCCCCGAGCCAGGTCTGCCGCCTCCACGGCAGCCTCGAGTCCCCGAGCCAGGTCTGCCGCCTCCACGGCAGCCTCAAGTCCCCGAGCCAGGTCTGCCGCCTCCACGGCAGCCTCAAGTCCCCGAGCCAGGTCTGCCGCCTCCACGGCAGCCTCAAGTCCCCGACTGGCCTTGATGGGTGTGCCAGGTTCCCGCCTCCGTGCCCCCCTCCGCCCGCCCTGTTTTTGGACTTTTTTGTGTTAGGGACGTCTGGGAGCCGTCCCTCGAGGGAGGGGTTCTGTCATGTTTTGGGCTCTGTTTTCCTTTTGTGTCTCCCTTGGTCTCGTTTAAGTGTGATCCTGCCCTTCCTCGTGTGATCCAATCAGTGCCCTCAGCCACTTGTGTCTTGCCCCAGGTGTGTCTTGTTGTGTCGTTAGTGTCTGTGTATTTAGTCTGCTGTCTCCCCTCTGTCTGTGTCGGTTCATTGTTTTCCCCCATGTTATGCTGACTGTTTTTGCCTTGTCTTTTCCCCATGTCATGCTGCTCGTTTTTGCATTGTTGTTCCCCCATGTTTTGGTTCATGTTTTGGTTCTAGTTTTGGTTCATCTTGCAATTTGGAAGATCACCTTTTGTTTGTAGTAATTAAAATCCCTTTTTTTGATTGAACCTCTGCCTCTTTGCCCTGCTTCCCTGCGACTGGGTCCTCCATCAAACTTTACCTCCTGACACACATGCACATACTCATGCACATACAAAAAAAAGAAAAGAAAAAAAAGAGAGCAATGATGATGACATGTCGAATAGGTAAGATTACCAAATAAACAATACTCAACAAACAATAGCTCTCTCTCGAAAAAGATACAAAATAAAAAAATGAAATAAAAAAAGACATAACAAGACAGGAGAAACACTCAGAAACACAAGACAAACACCAATCACAGAAAGACACAACAAACACACCAAAATTAACAAAACTCTAACCCATACAAAACCGAAACGTGACAAAAATAACACTTCCTGTATTTTTCAACAAGAACAAAACAATTCTGAAAAATTCAGGAAGTGTTATTTTGAATAAATAAGCGTTGTTGTATAAGCAGAAGGTCCCCATCCATGTGTAATGTGAGTTTGGAGACATGACGATGTAAAATCATGAAGTTATTGAGAATTAAAAACAACAAAAATCCCACCCCCAAAAAATCAGGATGTGTCATTTTGATTAAATAAGAGTTGTAGTATATGCAGGCAGTCACCATCTATGTGTGATGTGAGTTAAGAGACATGACAATGTACAATCATGAAGTTATTGAGCATTAAAAACAACAAAATTCAAAAAAATACAGGATGTGTTATTTTGATGAAATAAGAGTTGTAATACATGCAGGGAGTCCCCATTTATGTGTGATGTGAGTCCTAAAGATATACCTAAAGATCTATAATTAACTTATTGAGTATTATTTGAAAGAAACTCACTTCTAAAATTTCGAAAGGGGGGTGGGGGTGGGGGTGGGGGGTTGCAATGTAACTAGGTGGACATCTTCTGTGCATGCAATTATTGCAAAAACCCAACAATGAACAATGATGTCGTCTTGGATTTTTAATGGCATTTTTTCTTTTCAGCAGCTTCTATTTGTTGACGGTCCCTGGACCCGCGTCTCAGCACAGCCTATTGAAAAAGCATGATGACACATGAACTGCTCAGACCACAAATTGTGTTAACTGAAATTCAAATTGTAGCACGTTGGCGAGCTCACAGAGATTGGAATAAGCCATTGTTTATGTTGCAATGACGTTTTGTTTTGGAGTTATTGGACCGACAACACCGTATCTGCCAATCTCTTGCTAACTTTGCCGGACTCTCACTCTGTCTCTCTCTGTCTCTCTCTCTCTCTGTCTCTCTCTCTCTCTGTCTCTCTCTCTCTCTGTCTCTCTCTCTCTCTCTCTCTCTCTCTCTCTCTCTCTCTCTCTCTCTCTCTCTCTCTCTCTCTCTCTCTTTAATCGAAGAAAATTGTAAACTATCAAAAGAATCCTCATTTTTACAAATGTACCTTTAATCTGATTACATGTTTTTTTCCTGTACTTTAACGGAATACAGTTAAAAACAATTTTTTTATTCTAAATACGTAACATGTATTCTGTTACTCCCTAATCCTGATAACGAGGTAAATGATGGTAAAGTGGACAAGTGGAAATTAATAATGGCCTACTGTATTTGTGTCTTTCCGTATGCTAGTTAGGTTACTGTTCACTGTAAATCAGCAATAATGACATAAAGCAAACTACCATTATTCTTGGGCAAAGGGGAAAATGTTCACTACTTATAGTAATACCACAGTAACAGCTTAAAAAGTAAAAAAATTATTGGTTATCTGATAAAAATCAATACTTGTTGGATATAAATAAATTACAGTGTGTGTGTGTGTGGGGGGTGTGTGTGCGTGCGTGCGTGCGTGCGATTATCTGGATGATTTCTCCTGGATAGAACAAACACAACCAAATCAGTCAAACTAAGATCAGAATAGCGTCCACCCTCCTCTTCATCCTGGCTGGCTGCATCCTGTTTGTGACCATCCCAGCTGTGATCTTCAAACACATCGAAGGTTGGACAGCTCTAGAATCGACATATTTTGTCGTCATCACTTTGACAACTGTTGGAATAGGCGACTATGTGGCAGGTGAAACATTTTATTCTATTGAAACTAAAATAACCCTTAATTAGTGGCAATGTTTACTCTATGTGTCTTAAATAATTTGTATAAACTAGTTATTGTATGGGAAGCACATTGAACTAGTAATTAGAACATCTACTTTAAATTTCAGAGGTTCTGACCTTTTAATTGGATGTCCAAAGTAATTCTACAAAGGAAATTGTTTTTCAACTTACATAATGTAATTCCAAAGAAAACGCAGCATGTGCAGCAATAATGGCACCCCTCTTTGATATTTGGTTGCACACCCTTTGGCAGTGATGACAGCGTCCAAACGTTTCTTGTAGCCATCTCTAAGCTTCTTGCACTTTTCCGCTGGTATTTCCCCCCACTCTTCCTTTGCAAATTGTTCAAGCTTTTGAATGTTTGCATTCGCAATGGCACATTTCAGCTCATATCAAAGATTTTTGTATACCGGATTGAAATCAGGAGTCATTGCTGGCCATGTTAAAACAGTATTTTTTCTTTTTTAACCATTCCTTTGTACTTTTGGGTCTTTGTCTTGATGGAGGACCCATGACCTTTGACTCAAACCAAATTGCCTTAACACTTGGGTGGACATGTCCCCCTAGAACAGGGGTGGGCACACTCGGTCCTCGAGGGCCGGAGTCCTGCAGGTTTTGGAGGTTTCCCTTCTCCAACACAGCTGATATATGATCAGCTCATCAGCAAGCTCTGCATAAGCTTGGTAACAATCCTGTTGATTGGAATCAGCTGCGTTGCAGCAAGGAAACCTCCAAAACCTGCAGGACGCCGGCCCTCGAGGACCGAGTTTGCCCACCACTGCCCTAGAATGTTTTGATAATTATCTGATTTCATGATTCCTGTGATATGATTAAGGCCTCCAGTACCAGATACTGTAGGGAGGGTGTTCTTTTCCTCGGAAGCTTCATTGCGCGGTCTGTAAACAAACTGTTCGCGTGCATTGCCGAAAAGCTCTATTTTTGTTTCATCCATTGTTTAGCCGTTCTTTTGTATGTCTGTCTCAGCAATGGTCTTCGCCCATGAAGCCCTATTTTTGGTTTAGTGTGTGGCGTATGGTACTTCTTGAAACCATGATCCCAGACTGTTCCAGTTTGGCTTTCAGGTCTTTGGATGTTTAACGTGGTGTTTTTTCCATCATTCGCACCAACCGTCGAAGACTTTTGTCATCAATTTCTCTCTTCCCCCCACGTCCAAGGAGGTTCTTCACAGTTCCATGCTCGTCAAACTTCTTAATAACATTACGCACTGCTGAAACTGGGCTACCAAAGTCTTTCGAGATGGCTCTATATCCTTTGGAGGTCTTGTGTTTGTGAATAATTGCACTTTGGATGTCCTCAGACAGCTCTTTTGTTTACACGATTGTGACAAAGGGTGGCTTTTTAAAACATCAAAGTCATCATTCATTGGTTAAATAATGTCAATTGGGCACAGACAATTTAAAACAGGGAATCCTCATTTGTGATTTAACAAAGGTGAGTAACAATGGTGTTTAGTATTATTTCCGCTCATTATTTATTGTTATAATTATTATTTTTTTTTTATCATTTGGTCTTTCGGATAAAACACAGGTTCTCCATAAAAAATAAAATGTTTTACTTGATAAATTTTTTAAAGAAGATATTCCACATTATGTACGTTACCTTCATGGGTGCCAATAATGGTGAACAGGACTGTACGTAGGGTACTAAGTTCTCCTCAAGATTGTGTGAGTTATAGCTGGGTACTCCCTGTCTGACATTCCAAAAATGATGATTAGCCACGATCTAGACTGTGAGTGCAAATACATTGTACAGTAAATTCCTCTGTAAAAGAGTGCCTCAGCTTCTTCATGCCTTCTTATTAACATGTGTTAGGTTAACTTGAAGACTCCAAGTTTTCAATACGTGAGAAAATGTGCTCTGAGATTGACTGGCAACTTGTAGAGAATAAATAAATGGACAGTTGTGTTTCTTTCACAACAGCAACATTTCTGGCATATTATAAAACAATTCTACCCTAAAATATACATGATATCAATAAACCGAGTTTCAACAAGGGCATGTTTATTACATGTGATTTTGGACAGAGGGTTGAAATGATTAGGTTCCAACCACAAGTAATTAAACTTAAATAGAGACCAAAACAATGTAAAAAAATATACAGTTTAAAACATTCTTCAATTAATGAACTTGTGCTCTGTCATTTTGCATAAAAATTATGATGTATAATTAACTTTAATTACCATGGTTAGCCATGTATTACATTAATGTTAATAATTTAAATTTGAACTTCAGTTCTTTTAGTGTTCATCAGCTCTAGTTGTACCCCACCTACTGTAGAAGTCTGGCAGTCTGGAATGGGCTCCAGTTCTACACGAAAATAATGAGGACATGCGGTATTGGAAATTGATGGATGAGACACTTATTTATTTATTTATTTTCCATCTCAGGTGGAAATCGGAAGATTGAGTACCGCAAGTGGTACAGACCACTGGTCTGGTTCTGGATCCTGGGTGGTTTGGCCTATTTTGCTGCAGTGCTAAACATGATTGGCGACTGGTTGAGGGTGTTATCCAAAAAGACCAAAGAAGAGGTACTCACGCCTTTTACATCATTCAATGCTGTTTTGAATTGGTTTTGAATTACTATCTTAACATTTAACACTGGGGTGGGCCACTTTACAATTTTGCTTATTCAACTATTTGAAAATGTGAACTTGAAGCCACGTCACTTCACGACAGCCAATTACTGTCAGACTTATTTTTTTATTTAAAAAAAAAATACCTGTAAACAGTCAATCAGAGTGAGTACATCATAAACGGAGCATGGAGGAAAACAAAGAGGATAAATAAAAAAAATAAAAAGCTTCACTTGTCTTTTTTAACAACTTGAGGTAAGTGTGTGACTGATGTGTGTATTCAAGAAATCCAGAAAAGCTCCACTTTGGCCGGAGTTTTTGGAAACCTTTGTTTTTAATGAAAAAAAATCCCTGGGGACGTGTGGATGACAGGGTAAAACGCAGAAAGCGATCTCCCGTTCATACGTGTAAACGGGGCCTAAAAGAGTCATAGCTACTGTAGGTCTGAAACCTCAATCACAAATGGCTAACCTATGGACAGGGTTGGGGAGTCCAGGTCCAGAGAGAACAAACCCTGAAACAGTTCAACATTAGCCACAGGTGCTTCTACTCAACAGGTGCTTCTATGAACTCGTTTACCTGCCAGTTAAACTAAAGCCAATCTGTGGCAGGGTTTTTACTTTCTGGGCCTGGATTGCCCAACCCTGCCTCTGGATTAGGAAATGAGTTGACAAAAAGTCCTTTAAAAACTCAATCACAGTCCAGTTAGTTTGAATTTAGGAGTCCTAGCATTGCAAATGTTGCTAGTTTAAAATGCTGCTTGAAATTATAGAAATTAAATATTTAATTAAAGTGAAATTAATATCACTGTCATCTTAAGTCTTTTAAGAAAGTTTGGGGGTGTCGGATGTATAAAATAACAGCTCGTCCGTCTGCGTTCCATTCAGTCCTTTCACGAACTCTTTTTTTTCCTGCACTTATGAGCGCTAATCAATTATGGCGCTGTCCATGGTTACGGTGACGTCGGAATTACAACTGGCAGGAAATCACTATATTCATGACTGAGGTGTTTTGTTTCAAACAAGCATTTGGTTTAACCTGAGGAAAGTCGATGATAGCATAGCACACAGCTAGCCGACGCTCGTATAGGCCTCAAGCCGCATTCAAGCGCATACGCCCATACACTTTCCGACTTGCGACGTTGGATTGGTGTATCAAGGTCTGTCCTGGAAAGCAAATGTTGACCGTTCTGTAAATCCTCTCAATTCAAAAACTGCAATTAAAGCACATTCTGTTTGTAATACAGTGTGGTGGTCTTTACAACGCGAATAAAGATATGACTAAGATTGCCTAGTAGGGCATGAGCTGAAGTCATTCACAGATCATGTAGAGGGAGTAATAACAAGATAAGCATTACTCTATCTATATTTGACATGAATTATGACACATCTTTGTCTTATGTCCATTAAATAAGACATATTTAATAATTTCATATTATAATAGTATAATTGTAATTTGATTTTAGAGTTGATTTCCAACCTGTGGAGCCAATGCATTTATTTTGCACGAGAAAAACCTACGTTTTCCTACTGAAATAATGATCTTAACTCAGTTTAGTCGCAAATGTACTTAGTGTGAAAGCTGGGCTTGTATTGTTGAACACAAAGCTGATATATTTGCAGGTAACCATGACTTAGTTTGTTGCATGACTGGCAACAGACTGATACACAAAGGTTGGTTTTACCTTTTACCATTCAATTGAAGAGCAGTTATTTGTTATGCCTGCCACTATATGCCACTGGTGTAAATATAATAATAATAATTTAAATAATATTAATTAATAATAACAATAATAATAATTAGCTTGGAATAATATATACTTTGACTTTTTACTCCAAGCCAATTAATTTATAAATATAGATGTATGTATGTATGTATTTGTGTGTGTGTGTGTGTGTGTGTGTGTGTGTGTGTGTGTGTGTGTGTGGGTGGGTGTGTGTGTGTGTGGGGTGTGTGTGTTTGTGTGTGTTTGTGTGTGATTTTTCTTTTTAATCTTTTAACATTTCTTTGAGTAATGTGTTATCGTGACTAAAATTATACACCATTATATGACTGTTTCATCTCCAACCCTAACAAAGGTTATGATAATTGTGTATGATTTTTTAAAATCATTATCTTGATTGTTATCACAATTTTGACTTTGTCGAGTTTCTCAGAGAATCATAGGTGTCGGGAACCCTGGTCCTCGAAAGCCACTGTCCTGCTTGTTTTTAATGTCTCCCTCCTCCAACACAGCTGACTCAAATGATCAGCTAATCAGCAAGGTCTTTAGAAGCCTGATAATGATCCTGTTCATCGAATCAGGTGTGTTGGTGGAGGGTGACATGGAAAATAGGCAAAACAGTGGCTCTCAAAGAGTTCCTCCCCCTGCCTTCTTGGTTCTTTTTTTTTTAAATATATAAATGACATCACACACACTAAAGTAATTTGTGTATTTTGCTTAGGTTGGGGAAATCAAGGCTCACGCAGCAGAGTGGAAAGCAAATGTGCGAGCCGAGCTGAGAGAGACAAGGCGGCGTATGAGTGTTGAGGTCAGTGACAAACTGCAGCGAGCTGCCACCATCCGCAGTATGGAAAGACGACAGCTCGGCCTGGATCAACGTGCGGTCTCCATGGATATGCTTTCTCCAGAGCGCCGAGCAATCTTCAACAGCCTGGACACCAACAGCTACAAAACTTCCTCCCAAGAGAGTATTGACACCAAGTTTAACAATCTTCGACTGAGGGGCACTGAGCAGTGCGACCGTCAGTCCAACCACCAAACAACATCCGAGGACAACATCTTTAACCGTCTGGGTTCTGTCACTAAGCTTGCAAAACGCAACAAGAATAGGGACTTGAAGAAGAACATCACAGAAGAAGTTCGACGTCCTCATAGTGAAGCCTATGGTTGGATTACGACCACCTTTGATTGTAGCACACCTGTTATGGATGAAGGGAAGCGTAAGGATGAGGAACCTGAAGAGACTGAAGACAAAGAGTGCAATACAAGCTTGTCTGAATTTCCGTTGTTTGTAGAAGCTTACAAGTCACATAATGGGCTTATTCTTGAGCAAACCAAAGAGAACAAGAATGATGAAACACTTGAAATGAAAGAGCTAGATATTGAGATGAGCCCTTAACAGTCTGTATGTCGAAACAATAAGTTTTAAAATGCTACCTTTTGTGCCTTAGGTTTTCTCTTTCGCCAGTATGTGCTTAAGCAGGAATAATGCCTGCCTCTTTGTGCTACAGTATACATATACTGTTCCGTTGACATGCAGTATTCACAGTGCCCTAAGAATATGTGATACACATTATATTGGCTTCATCATGATCCAGTGTAATAATGCAAAATACCCTCATAGGTTGTGCACTTATATGCCAAGTGATGGTCATTGGGTAAAAAGTGTTCCTCAAAGTGCTAAAGCAGAGATCCCCAACCACCGGTCCATGGCCCAGTAGCAGTCTGCGGGCAATATAGTATGGGACTGCATAGAAACACAGAGAAAATGTTTAGAAATATATAAATAAATGTCAGCCCCTGTCCCCACCACCGCGTACGTGATTACCTTCCAAAGATAGATATGTCAGCCACCCACTCCCTCGTCAATTAGTTACCAATGGGGACTATACCTAAGGAAACCCTTATACAAGATCCAGGGCAGGACTGGTACCAAAAAAATCAAATCGGCCCTGGAATTTTGACCAGGGCTGATGTTTATTGATGATGTTTCAGTTTTCTTTCTGTATTCGAAATGGATTAATGGACTGGTCCCTCTAAATTGTGGGCACGTCTCTTGGGGTAAAATGTAGGGAAATAAAAATTAAAAAGCACTGCATCGGACCAAAAGAGGCCGGCCCACCGGGCATCTGCCCTGAATACCAGATGGCCAGTCCAGCCCTGTCAATGATTACCTTCCCCGTTACCACGTCAGCGATAACCTTCCGAAGTGGAATGAATATATGTAAAAAAAATAAAAAATAAAAAACATCACTAGGTTGGGGATCACTGTGCTAAAGCATAATGTTTTTTTGGGGTATTTTAGTAATTTCATCCAGGTCTACAAAGTTACGTCAAGGTAATGTGTAGAGGTGTAATAAAATATATATAAACATAATCTTTGTTTATATAAATATTTGGTTAAATATATTTTGCTTCCTCTCACCTATTTAAGTACCTGCAAACATTGACCTTGATGATATTCTAATATAGCTAACATAATAATATAATAATATGTTGTTTTGAATGTGAACAGGAGGATTTTGAATTAGATGCGAATCTGAACCGGGAGCCAGTGTAACTGGTGGAGGATGGGGGTGATGTGTGAACGGAGTTCGGGTTGACGCGGGCAGCTGAATTCTGGACCAACTGGAGTTTATGGAGGTGTTTGTGAGGGAGGCCAAAAAGGAGAGAACTGCAGTAGTCGAGACGGGCGGTGACAAGACTGTGGACCAGGATGGCGGCAGTGTGGGGGGTCGTAGAGGGGCGAAAACGGTTGATGTTACGTAGGTGGAAGTATGCGGACCGGGTAATGTTATTGATGTTGGATTGAAAAGATAGCGTGCTGTCCAGGATGCCTCCCAGTCTTTTGACTTGGGGGGAAGGTGGAATAGAGGCATTGTCAATTTGTTTGTTGTCTGTTTTTGAGAGGCTGGTTTTAGTGCCGATGAGTAGAAATTCAGTTTTGCTACTGTTTAATTGCAGGAATTTTGACTGAACCAGGTTTTTATTTCATAGATGCAGTCTGTAAGGGAGGTAGGTGGTATAGTGGAGGAGGGTTTGGTGGACAGATAAAGTTGGGTATCATCAGCATAAGATTGGAATTGAATGTTAAATTTACGAAAATATTGCCGAGAGGGAGGAGGTAGATGATGAAGAGGAGGGGCCCCAGGACAGATCCCTGGGGCACACCTGAAGTAACAGACAGACAGATTTAAGGGACTTGAGTTGGATGAACTGAGTGCGGCAGGTGAGGTAGGATGAAAACCAGTTCAACGGAGTGTGGGTGATGCCAATGGAAGAAAGTCTGTTGAGGAGGATGGTGTGACTGATGGTATCGAAGGCCACACTCAGGTCAAGGAGAATGAGAATGGTGAGGAGTCCAGAATCAGTTGCCATGAGAAGGTCATTTGTGATTTTGATGAGGGCTGTTTTGGTGCTATGGAGTGGGCAGAAACCGGACTGGAACTGTTCATACAGATGATTGGAGGATAAGTGGGAATAGAGTTGAGCTGCAACAGATTTTTCAAGGATTTTGGATATGAAGGGAAGGTTGGAGATAGGACAGTAGTTTTAGAAGTTGGTGGGGTCTGCGCCGGCTTTTTTTCAAGAAGGGAGTAACGGCAGCAGTTTTGAATGATTTTGGTACAGTTACAGTGGTGAGGGAGGAGTGGATGTTGATAAGGGAGGGGACACATGCTTTGACAAGTTGAGTGGGGACTGGGTCCCGTTGAGAGGTGGATGGCTTGGATTTATGAATGAATTCTGTTATTTCTGAGAGAGAGGGGAGCTGAAAGGAGGAAAATGAATGTGCAGATGGGTAAAAGTCAGCTGAAAAGGTAGGTTGATGGCTTGACCCAAGGTTGTGATGAATGTCCTTAATTTTATCATGGAAAAATGACAAGATGGAGTTGCAGAAGGCGGTTGTGCATAAGTGAGGAGGGAGGGAGTCCTGGTTAGGGGTGATATTGTTTGGGACTTAGAATTTCCATTATTGTCAGTGATTCTCTTGGAATAATAGTTAGTTTTGGCATTGGTAATGGAGACCTTATAATATGAAATGTGATTAGCATACATTTCTTTGTGAATGGTAAGTCCGGTTTTCCTGTAGAGGCGTTCCAGTTGTCGAGCTTTTGATTTTAGGAGACGGAGATCGGGGGTAAACCAAGAAGCAGAGAGCGAGAAAGAAACAGGCCGTTTTTTTTAGTGAAGCAAGGGTATTCAAGATGTTATGAAGTCCAGAATTGTAATGTGTGACCAGATCATCAGGGTTGGAGAAACTGTGTATGTTGGGGAGAGAATATATCCTTCTACTTCTTACTGTAGACCCTTTTGCCCCGGTCTGGAAGATATCGTGCTTGTATTGCTCCAAGAACACTCACTGGCATTCATTTAAGTGTACAGAAGGTTGTCGAACCATGAAGCGTCAATTAAGGGGGCGGGGCTTTGGCGAAAGGTTAATTGGAGGCATGAAATCAGAGAAATGTGATTCAACACTCAGTGTGTGCTTTGAGGATAATCTTGGAGAAGAACACAGATTTGGAAATTCCTCAGAATATGAAATGATCAGAACGTGGCTAATTCAGATAGATACTGAGGAAAGAACGAGCTATCCAGCCCTGACGAGCCACACATTTTTGTTCTTTGGGTAGGATTCTTTGAACCAAATAATGCTGACACTCATTATTCCCACAATTTGGCCAGGTTTGCAAATAGATGTACTGCACAATTATTAAAATAATAATAATAATCACTAGAAGATTAAATCAACAGGGCCAAATGGAGTGGTAAAAAAAAAATAATAATTAAACGATTGTTTCTTTCAAACATCAAAAATCATTTTCCTTCCTCTGACCTACTCACCATTAAACTTGTAGTCAGACCAGAAAAGTCCGCTTGTTTGGTCCGGACCAAAAATGGACTTGATTTTTTTCATTTGGTGCTGCTCATATTACACTGTGAACTATATTGCATTATCACGTCAACGTGTGACGATCGTTGCTACCATTGGACAGAAATGACGAGTGCGTCATGCAGAGCACAAACCCGGAAATCGAGGAACACATGGAATTCTTACTGCTCTGCATATTTGTGGTGTTATTAGATGCAAAATATTTGCTCATTCAACGGAGGTTCCGCAACACTGTTTCTAATTTTGGAACAGCGTCCTCAAACAAGCGTGCAGTAACCTGAAAAAGCCGTTGTGCTCCGCGTGCCCTGACCCACAACATGCTTACAGCAGCACGACTAAACCTAATACGGAGAATTATGAATGAATTTAGCACAACATTCACTACTGGTGTCGGTACCAGATGTGATCGGGCTGCCAGATCGTATCAGTATCGGGGTTGCCTAACGAACACGTCACGCTATAGGATTGGCCAGAAATTATCCGGTTGACCTCAAACATTGGAAAGAAAATATCCAATCCAGTAGCATGAAGCCATCGGTAGGCGACCCCGATACAATCTGGCAGCATGATCACTTCTGGTACCGACACCGAGCGATATTACCTCTTGATACTTGGCTACGGTGGCTTGTTAAGCCCAAAAAGGCGCATATGTCCTACAGTTAGTGCGACTCAGCCGTAGTTTGTATTCAGATTACGAAGTGAACCGCACCGAGTGAGTTTGATCCGAACCAGGATTTGTTTGTGTGTATTCAGACCTGTCAAAAGGTCAGGATCAGCGTGGGAAACAAAATCTGGTCCGTTTAAAGCAGACGAAACAGTGCAGGTCTGAAAACACACAAAGACACCTTCAGGGTCTCACAGAAAGTCAGAGTTTATAAATCGTTTGAGGTCACAAACGAACCAATGGCGTAAAGAATACACGGTCACACGGTCACACGGCACAAGAAGGCATGCTCAGTTAGCACTGTACTTTTTTTTTTCATTTGACTGTTTTATATTTGTGGCTTACAAGTGTTTTTTAATCATGACTTTACAAATTATTATTTATTTTATGAATTATGTAACCAAATTTATTGGGAGTTCCTTCGTCATGCAGCATTAATGACTCAAAACAGACTGCCAAAACAAAAAAGGATTTCATCTGTTCATCGATTGAAAATATTTAATTGCCAGTCAACCTCCAGATTAACCTGTAAAAGAAAAGATAGAAGGCAGTAACCTCCCTAAACAAACAACACATGAAAGTGGCTGTGATAATAGCCTGCAAAAAAAAGTTGGGTGATGTCAATGGGATTTGCTGTGTAGTTATCGCAAGCAAATAATTACAAAAACTACAAAATAAATATGGATTTGCTTAATGTCTATTTTAAGTCTGTTCTGATATTTCTTTCCAAATAATGCCATCTTCTAAGTCGATTATCTTATCCAGTCATAAATACCTGGGGAAAATTATAAAAATGTTTATGGCTTGTCTCGTACTTTTTTTTTAAGTTTTCATTTTCAATTTTCCGATATTTTGAGGGGAGGGTATGGTCAGTAGGGATGTAACGATATCCAAACAGCACAATACAATAAATATCACGATATGAACCTCATGATACGATAATTATCACAATATATTGTGGCAAGCTTGATGTAAAAAATTGTATTGTAAAAATAAAAAAATACAATTAAATAAAAAATATATATAATAAAAGCTCATGTTGTTGTGTTTGGCTGAAGCGGGTCAAAAGTAATTTTTTTTTTTTTTTTTTTTTTTATGGAGATATTGAAAAAGATTTGCTGGTAGACTGATTTATAGGAGTGATAACCAGTGCACCAGCCAAAACATTCCTGTTTAAAATTAATCTGCACTAATGAACTAACACTGCACAAATGGAATACAACCTCGCCTTTTTAACGGATGTGCTACTTTTAGTATTGTGACATGACGACGACGATATTGTGGCACTTTTAATAACACGATATTGCTACAATATATATAATAATCAATATATATATAATCGTTACATCTCTAATGGTCAGTGGCGGTTTGTGGATTTTTCTCCAAAGGAAGTTTAAACTCCAAAATAAGCATTTCAAACAACAAGCAAACACGTACAAACATAGGTCTTTTATAAGCATAACCTTCACATTTTGTTTTCTAATTTAATTTGAACACGTAGAGCTATGGCGCAGTCTAATAAAAGCAGAAAAATATAACAGACTTTCAAAGTGAAAATGCAAAAAGATGCAATGCTACAAGTGCATTAGCTTTAATGTGCTGTATATCTCTCAGTATTCACACGTACACTGTTAAGGGATCGAATAAAAATAAAATCCACATTAAAAAAAACACCTTTATATATATATAATGGCGTTGTCAGTGAGTTTGAGCACCATTTTTGCTGACATCGTTATAGATTTACCCTTATTTTAAAACTCAATGGTGTCTTTAGTTAACATGCTGTTTGCAGTATATCGGCCCTCAACATGTATACTTTGACCCACTGTACATTCTGGAGACACAGTGGCCTAATAAATAGGTGGCAGCTTGAAATAAAGTGGTTAAATTGTTTGAAATTAAACAACTCATTTATATAATGTATAGTGCAAGCTTACTTTTTGAAATATTTAATATAATGTTGGGAGCGTCTTTGTAATATATTTCCTAATTGAAAAAAGTCCATTGTGAGGTAATTTGAAGTATTTGACATTATGAAATCATTTATAAGTCATGCCAGAGCACACATAATCTAACAGATAAAACATTGTTGGGAAAAATGCGGTATATATACAATTTAGTCATCCATCGTAAAAGCTGAATGTAACACATACTGTGATTGATGTCGCCGTGCATAAAATGATTGAGATTATATTTCCTTAATATGACATCTAGATGTGTTATATATAACATATATCCATGACCTCTTTGAGCACTATCTCAGGGCCTTTTGTGTTTTTGTTTTTTGATCGTATTTTCTGCTTTGATATTTAAAAAAATACATAAAAATAGGGATGGTAGCTCACCTCTTGCCCAAAATCAACTGGGATAGGCTCCATTTACCCATGACCCTAACGTGAGAAAAGTGCTAGAGAAAAAGATGTATGGTTGAATTTGACGTGTGTTATTTAGTGAATGACAACCGAATATAACATAAGCTATAACGCAAAGAAACGTGTTGTGTTTAGAGATTTAGTGATGGATCAGTTTGAGATGATTAAGTAGCAGCTGTTCCTGAGTGTGGATTGTGCAATTTGTGTTTAAGAGGACACATCTAGTCTTTTAAATGCTTATAATGAGCTCCCAGAAGGAATGATTTTAAGCTTAGATTTGGAGTAAAAAAAAAGTAGTGAAGTAAAAAACTGGATAATGCACATTTAAAGAAATGTGGCTCAGGTGGAGGCATGAGTGCACAATATTTCATTAAGTAGAAAGAAAAATATTACTGCATTGAGGTGACGACTTAGCAGTTAACATTAGTATGTGCACGTTCAGATGAACCATTTACCCAACAGTTAAATGGCACTACAGCACTAAACGAGACAAATGTAAACTGTGCCACTTGCTCATGACTCATATTTGGTATTCACTGACACTTGACCTAGCCTTACATTCTCACAACCAATGTTAAAGCATTTTTTTCCTTTTATTATGCTTCTGTGTACATTACACGTGGAAAAAAATAGATTAAAAAAGATAAAACTGATGAATGCAGTAAAAGGCCACATGTTTAAAAAAAAATTATTAAAAAAATTCAGAGCTTCAACATGAAACTGAGAAGTCAAATGCAAAAAGACGCATGCTATATTGCAAACATAAATAATGTACAGTGTGATGTCAATGGTCTCACTCTACATGTTTTAGATGATAAGGCTTTTGTGTTTGTTTTTTAATTATTATTTTTCTATCTGCCTGTGTTTTTTAAATCTGCCTTGTACTTGGATGTTTTCGCAGTCTCGAAGGTGCAACCATAATGTTTCCTTTTGGAAATAAATATCACTGAATATGAAGTTAATGAAACTGTCTGGTATTATATGTCTCTGCATCTGATTGGCGAGTGCTATGTTATAGGAAATGTGGGAATTGTAGACAAGGCGGAGCTGTGAACAAATCGCCACATGGTGGTGTGCTGGCTCCGATTATGGGGGAAGATGCCGGACCCGGTCTGACCCATCAGACGCAAATGTAATGTAATGTAAGGGTCTGCTGGGAACATCTGGGAGAGTCCCCTGTCAGAAGGAGTTTCAACTCCAACCTCCAGTAGAGTTCCGCCTACTTTCCGGGTCTGTCTGCAGCCTGTAAAATGTGGACTGTTGTGTTTATTCAACCTAGAACATTTAATAAACAGACACGGAAGGAAGACAAGAGATATAGGCTGGCGAGGAGAAATGAACAGAGATGTGCTGATCACAGATTCCTGCCCATTTCTGACACACTCTGCCGTTTCTCCTCCTTTTATTTGGGTTGACCTACCACATGGACATTACTGCTCTGAGGGGTTTGGGGAAGCACATAGCAGTAATGTGACAATCATTTACAAAAAGTCGTTACACAGGCAACATTGCAGACATCCTTTAACACTAAAAGTTTCTCAACCATCCGGCCATCTGTTTTCTGTTGAAGCTCGTGACTGCATATTTTCCGTTTTCTGTTGAATCTTTGTGACTGATTGTGATCGCAGTGACTCCAACTCACACAGTTCCAGCAGGTCACAATGTTGAATAAATTAACAAGGTTGAATAAATGCTTTATAATTAATAAAAGACTAAATATGGGATAACTAAGATACATTAATCTAACATGGACGTAACATAATTTCGGCTTTATCATGTATAAGTGGGTATAATTTGACTGTAGTGTAGTCCAATTTGCTGTATCCACTTCTGGCAAAACAGCACGGTTTCCATAACTGTGAGCCAATTAGCAACAATATTCACAAGTTTAAGTCAGCAATTTGACGTCACGTTTGCTCATTAATATGCATAAGATCCGAACTTTTGGACAAACATTTAGTGCCGACTCCCACTATACGTATCATTTTGGAAGAGAAATGTTTTTCTTGTCATAAAATTTTGAACATCAGACTTTCTTTGCAACAAGAAAAATCGTTTGAGAGTATAAAAAAGGGTTTGAGTAGGGGCGGACTTACCATTAGGCAAACCTAGGTAGTTGCCTAGGGCAGAGGTCGCCAAGTTCGGTCCTCGAGAGCCACTATCCAGCCTGTTTTCCATGTTTCTCTTCACTAACGCACCTGATTCATGATCAGGATTGTTATCAGGCTTCTGCAAAGCTTGCTGATGAGCTGATCATTAGATTCAGCTGTGCTGAAGGAGGGTGAAGGGAAAATAACCATGGTTTGATATGTCCTCATGTAACCTCTTACATAGGGATATGTTGTTGTCCTGAACTGTTGTACGAATCCAAGTGCCCAACAATTTGTGAATAAAGGGCGGAATCAACCTGGGAACTCTTCCTTGTTTATACTATAGTCCTCAAATGCTTCGGAAATGTTTTCGAGGGTGCCTGGGAGTGAATGCCTTGTTTTTACTACAGTCCTCCCTGCTTTGGAAACATGTTTTTGAGGGTGCCTGGGAGAGGGCTTGGCCAGCCCGGTTTCTCACGCTCACCCCTTTTTGTTAACGAATAAAAGACGGAGCGGCACGCGGTGTGGGTAGAGTCAGCTGTGGGATACGTACGATTGCCCAGCCGTTTTGCAGCTCGTTCTATCCGGACCGTCGGCTCTCCGGTCTAGTGTCAAGGTAAGCGCTGATGATGATTATATTCTGCTGCTTAGCGTTGAAGTGTGTTGATTGCTGTTTGCGGGGAATAAAGGGCATATTTGTTCTAGCACAGTATATCAGTCTCTGTGTATTCATTGTTGCCGCCGATCACTCACGATCCTGCATAAAAATATAAAAGTGAAGTAGTGTTTTCCACAAAACAGAGGGAGACATGGAAAACAGGCTGGATAGTGGCTCTCGAGGACCGAACTTGGCCACCCCTGGCCTAGGGCCTCACGTTACTAGGGGGCCCCATACAATTCCTCATACACTAATGGTCAATACAGTTTTTACTTATTTGCGCACATTAATTATGTTTTTGATTCAAATCATTTTGCTAAAATGCCAATAGAATGCTTCTTGCTTCTACTGCGCATGTGCAGAAAGTATCTAGAAAGTCTGCGCCAAAAATTAGCAAAGGGCGCGAAGTGACGACAGCGAGCGAGACTCAGAAGCAATCCCAGCAGGGGCGAAAAGACGAAGGAGGAGGAGGAAAGCAAAAAGTTTATTGCAAAATTACCAAAAATAACAAATATTTTTCACTGTGTCTACATCTTCTGCCAGCGACTCACAGCCTGCAGCAGCAACATCAACACCTATTGGGGACGGAAAACAGTGAGTAACTGTCCAGCTGGTGACATTTCCCCTGAAATGAAGTGAAAATCACCAAATGTTGTCACTTTTAAACCTATAGTTAGTTTAGGCTTTCTGAAATGAAAGAAATAATTAAAATAAATAGAAAAAGCCAAACGGTTTCAGCTTTCATTTCAGCCTGGGGTAGGCATGAAGTTGTGATTACAATATTGCAGACTCAAAACTGAAGGTATCACGTTGTTGTTTATTTTTTGTCACACCGCAGTGAGGTTGTCTTGTCTGGGCTTTTACTGTCTTGTCATTTCCTGTTTTATTTTGAAAATTCTGACTCTCCTTTCGTTTCAGGTCAATTGCCCTTCCTCATGTGGTGTCAGTGTCAACCCTAATTCCTTATTGTGTCCACCTGTTTCTCATTACCCTCATGTGTTAAATGGTCTGCGTCTCCCCTGTCTTGTGCCAAAGTGTTTTCGTCAGAGTCACTCTAGCCCAGAGGTGGGCATCAAGGGCTGAAGTCCTGCAGGTTTTGCATGTTGCCCTTCTCCAACACAGCTGATATATGATCAGCTCATCAGAAAGCTCTGCATAAGCCTGATAACGATCCAGTTAATTGGAATCAGCTTGTGTTGGAAGTGAGAAACCTCCACAACCTGCAGGACTCCGGCCCTCGAGGACCGAGATTGCCCACCTCTGCTCTAGCCCAGTCACAGTCATAGTCCTCAGCCTTGTTGTCCTGTCTTCTGTGTGAACTTTTGTTTCTAACTTTGCATAGCCACAGTATAGTTTTAGTTTAGGAGTGATTTTGTTTTGTTTGTAGATTAGATATCCTCCCTTTTGGAGCACCTTTAGTTTAACATTTTATAGCCTTTGTTTTTCCCTCTAAATGAGGAGTTTTATGTTTAATATATCTGCCAAACTCCTATCTCTGCGCCTGAGTCCTAAATCTGCCACACCATGTCAATTTTCTGTCCCCCATACACAACAAGTAATGAATGTTTATGATGGTTATCATCCCCACTGGGGTTGTTGGACACTTGTTGGACATTATCTTGAATTTGAACACCACCGGAAACTTTTTTTTTTCCTTCAAGGTAAAGTAGCAGTAATGGAAGAGTTCAGAAATTATGCTATAAAACTTTGCAGTTTGGGAAAAAATAAAATATATTTGTTCTATTAAAACATCATCAAATTGTCATCTCATAATTTGTTAATGCCCTTCTCAAGAGTATTGCAGCGTCGCAAGAAACCATAAAGTGCCTCCTGTTAGGTTCCGTGGTTGCCGGTGGTTTGGATCCAACAAATGTAGACCAGAATTAAGTACAAAAGTTTTATTACACAATATCGTGACAGGAGAAGAACACTCGTTGGCAAACACAACCAGGGTAGAAAAAGAGCAAGGGTGTTACAATGACACAGGCACAACAAACAAAAATTAGATACACGTAAATCACAAAATAAAGCGACGCAGAGTAAAATACTTGCATGCGTGAGATAACGAGCACAAGACCTATGAAGACAGAAACATCTATTGGCACACCCGCAGTAAGCAAATTAACCACGTTCTGTTTACTTTCAGTTTGAAGAAACACTAAGAATAAAATCAAAATTCTTGTTTATTTATTCATAATCTGAAGTCGCCACATTCAAAGTTTGTGGTTCTTTGTATTACTAAAAGAATTACTAATCCACTCGGACACAAGCACAATTTATTCACTACGGTCACACATACAGAATCACAATACTGTCTACCTAACTATCATACGGTGGAGAAAATAAAAATAAAAGTAAACTAATAGAAATAAGAAAGGAACAATTTAACGAGGTAGAAAGGAAAGGTTTGACTTGCCAAATCTGTGAGATGTTTGAAATGGAAGTTGCACCAGCGATATGTCAAATTGGTCATGAGACGTGCAACTTACTGGAGTGAGTTGGATCGAGCGGCGGAGTGAAGATCGGTTGAAGAAAGAAGACAGGAAAAACTGCTCCAAAAAAATAAGGCAAAAATAAAAATTATGAAAAATTGTTCAGCAGTCGGACGCGCGCGAAACAGCTCGGCTCAGGTGCGTTCAGGACTTTTTGTCCTCTCGGCGCGCGGGGAGATCCGCGTCTCAGCTGGCCAATCACCTGAAGCCGAGATTCGCTGCGTGTCTGCGTCCCGAGGGAGATCAGCCATTGTACCCGCTCTCACCACGATGGGAGCAAGTGCGGCGGGACGCACTGGACTTGCGCATGTCCGTTCAACTGTGGTGACTGGGCCCCAACGGGGTCACGGTAAAGTTGGTGTTGCCGAAGTGGGGCGAGCCCACCAAGAAAAGAAAATATGAAAAATGAAAACAACAAACAAAAAGGATGTGTCCGTCTGACAGTGCGGACGCGTGCCAGCTTCGGTGCACTGCGCCTCCAAGTACGCTCGCCGAGTCCGAGACACTTGGTATTTTCTTGGAACAAAAGTGCCACGTGGGAAGTCCTTTTGTCTGTTCTGGGCCAGACGGACGGGGGAGAAAAAGGTGGAAGATAACAGGAACAGCGGCAGAAGACGAGAGAGAGAGCAATAGCGCGCGCCCTTGGTTTTAAAGTTGTGGGGCGACCCCTCCCTCTTTGACTCGACTCAACTCCAAGACTTCTTAAACTCCAAATTATTTAAATAATTAATAACTAATAATTAAAATTTAGTCAGGCTGGCAAGCCAAGTTCTTCCAAGCAAAACATGTTATCGTTACACATATCGACTAATACTGCGGCACGAGGTAATTTCGTTCTTTACGGAGTAACTAAGAACTCTCTTGAGGTTGAAATGTATATGACATTCTTTTCCAAACACAAACAAAACATGCATGGTGTGAAACATTCAGTTGTTTGTACATTCACTTGTATGTGATGAAATTTTTTAGATGAAATGTGTAAGATTGCTTTGTGGGTCATAGGTGTTCCAAGTGAGGGCAGTTTCGATCGTCCCCAGTTGAAGGCGCTGTGGTCACAAGTAACTTTCAAGAACGCTGGAATGTGACCACCTGGGTTCAACTGAACATCTGGTGTGGGGTTTATCTGTTGTGTTAATCCCCCAACTCAACAGGGAAGAGGATGGAGCCCCCGATAAGACACTTTAGTACCATAAACTCGTGGTTCTGGCGGGTGAAAAGTAAACATTAACATCCTGGTGACATCGGTGACGATTGACTTCAAAAGGGTGGAAGGCCCTTTTGGCCGGTTCCGGCGAGGGTGAAAAAGGAGGGGGAGAGTTGCTATCTCTCACCCCAAACCTAGGTTGACCTCGCGCATATTTTCAAGAGTGAAATGTTTGAGGAAAGGAGAACAAAAAAAATAATAATTAGGGTGACTGCCAGTATTCGTTACAACCCGAACAACCCGTTTGGGCGGTGGTGGTGGTGAAGATGTGGGATTGAGTGATGGGCGGCCTCTTCGTGCCTGTAAAAGAATGAGGCTAGTGGCAACCTCTGCCTAGAAGCTCTTTTGTCACTTTTGTTTAACTAAAAAACTACTTTATAAACTAACTATTTAGTTAATTTGAACAAAACAGTATACAAAACATGTAGAAAATGTGAACATAAACAATGTATACATCAAGAACACAACTCCATCAGAAACGCGTTGCCTCTGAATGAAGCCTGTCGTACAGACGGACTTAACATAGTCCGTGCATTTACAATGTCCTCAAATAAACCGTGATTTAAATGTCGACCTTTATTTATTTTTTTATTTTTATTTAAGGAAAACAAAAGTTTTGAAAGGACATTGAGGAGGGTTAAAAACAAAGCAAGCCTCGTTGGTATTTGATCATTTGAAGGATTTATTGTCTGATTGGACCTCTTTTATGTTTCGTTTTGTTTTCCTTTTGTCCTTTTGCAATTCTCATGTTCTATGGAGAAAGACTTGGATGCTGTTTCTTTTTACTAATGGGGGGTGGGGTCGGTTAATTTTCTCTGAAAATGTCAAATTGTTTGTGTATTATTACATTATATTGCCACTGGGTGTTATTCTCAAACTTATTTGCAATTGCATGTGACGCGTTACTCATTTGTTTACATATAAATAAAAAGTTAGGAGTACTTAATTGTGAGTTATTCCTAAGTTTTCAAGTACTTGCATTTAAGCCATAAATTTTAAAATGCTTGAATTTGCAAGAGCGGGATTTAAAATGGAAAGGTGCTGTGCCTGTTAATGACACCAATCTACAAAGATGTTTAATAACAAAAAACAGGTGTTTTGAACTGGAAGGAGCTGCCAGCAGAGTAGCCTGCAGAATGATGTACAGTACTTCTTCAGCACCCACCTCAACTGCCGAGGCTAGCGCTTTTGTTATTTAATATTTCCATCACAACTAATTCCATCCACCTTATTTAATTGTTCAGACAAACCAACGTGAAGCGTACAACACACTATGTACTGCAATTACGCTACGTTGTTTTCGTCATTCGGTGGCGCTGCGCTACAACTTTGGTGTTCAAATGGGGGTCACGTGTTCCGGGGATGACGAAAGCGCCAACAGCCGTCTTAGTTAAAACAGCGAAATATACTCAAAAATACAAATAATACTACTTGTTAGTTTGCATTAAGATTATGGTTATGTTTAGTGTTATAGTTACGTTTATGCTTAATAAAAAAAATAAGACTGAATTGGAGGTCACATGTTTCCGGTAGAGCTCCACTCGCCCATGGTCTGCAGCTCGCTTCTTCTTGCAATACCACCATTTTGGAGATGTTCCCTGTATGTCGCTTAGGGTTTGAAGTTTGTTTCTGCCCAGATTTAGTCATAACTGTTTTAATTTCCTCATTTCCTTAGTTGAGCTTTGTTCTACGGATATATCCTCGCCTTGAGTGTTATCGCTATCTTTGCCAGGTGTAGTCATGACTGTATAACTTCCTCTATTCCTCAAATGAGCTTTGTTCTGTGTCTGGATAGTGTCCTTGAATGTTATCGCAGGTCCGGTTAACTTTGTTGAACTGTTTACTGGAAACTTTGTGGTACCGCCCTTCAAGATAGTATAAGAATGTTGTAAGTCCTCTGAAACTGCGCACTTGTGAGCAGCTACAGGCATTGTTTGTAACTTATTTGTGCCCGGAATATTCTGTAGAAATAAAAGCTTTGAAGGAACTGTTCATCGTCTCCAGCCAGACATTCTCACTACCCGAAATTAAACGAACACGCGGAGGAAAAAGCTTATCCTCTAACAGGTTTTAATGAGTTAAAGTCAGACATAAAGCTTTATAACAAAGAGACTGGGATGTTCAAAGTGTTTGCTACATTGGTGTCACCGTGGGTTCTTATGGGTTTTAATTAAGGATACACTAAAATGTCATTTGATTTAACTGAAAAGCCTCCTTAAATGCCTTTGTTTGAATATCATTTTATCACCTTCAATTAGGGGTGGGCGATATGACAATATTAGATCGTGTGACAAAATGTAGGAATCACGATCTGTCATTTTTGTGGAATCGTCTTGATCGCGACGTAAAGCATTTCAGCACAATTTGACCGTCGGCTCATTTTTATGGATTCAGATTCCTGCCAATACTCGAAAACCTCATAATAAGGGTTTGAATCTCCAAAAATATTTTTGAATGACTGAAAAATCTCTGAAAAAGCATTACAATCTGATTTGTTTTATTTTCACAACGCTATGAAGAAGAAGACGACTTTTACACAACTGGTGGTTTTAAGCTAATTGGACGGAGCCGAGAAGCACCAGGCCGAGTGATTAACGCCGCGAAAGAAAGTAGTGCCGAGCGAACATTCCACTTAAAAACAACTGTTTCATAATATTAACTAATCTTTTCTAATTTTTCTCACTTTCATAACCTACCAGTTGTCCACGAGAGGGTTTCGGAGTCATTTGATTGCATTTTTTGACTTAATTAGAAATTTTTGGATCCATTTGAGATCGACAATTATATTGTACAGCAGTTGAACTTAATATTGGAGAAAATTCAAGCTGTGTTTGACAAGAACGTGACAATGGCACATGTAGAGACAGCTGTGGGGCTGATAGGAAGACCTAGACTCATTATCCAGAGAGAGGAGCTTTATCATTTGTTTAAGTCTCAGTTCACAGTGCCATGTATTGCTCAGTTGTTGGGGTTGTCCATACGCACAGTTTTCCGTAGGATGGAGGAGTATGGACTAAGTGTGAATGGATATTACAGCACCATGACTGACTCCGAATTGGACAACCTAGTTAGAGCTATTAAAACTCAGATGCCTAATGCAGGATATAGGGCAGTCAGGGGAAAGCTAATGGCAATGGGTAGCCGGGAACAATGGGAAAGGATACATGATTCAGTGCATCGTGTAGTGTTATGATTTGTGTATATCATGCTTGAGTTTGTTGTCTTGGGTTTGTGTCCTGTCCTGCTTGTTAGGTTTTGTTTGCACCTGTACTCGTCATCCTGTTCCCTTGTGTCATCCAATCATCTCCCCCAGCCACTTGTGTCTTGTCCAGGTGTCTCTCGTTGTCTCGTCAGTTGGCTTTTATTTAGTTTCCTGGTTTCGTTCAGTCTGGGTTGGATCATTGTCGCTATCACCACTCATGTGTTTTGTTGTTACTTAGATTTTTGGTCTTTTCGGAACTTTGTTGGTTTTGTTCATTTAATGTTTTACCCAGTTCCCCTGTTAGTGTTTTTGTTAAATAAATTGTGTTCAGTATTACATGCATCCCTGCCGTGATTTTCCTGCCTCCCTGCATTTGGGTCCTCCCCCCCATCGTGACAAAACCGGAACACTCGGCCACAACAACCATTAAAATAAAATTTAATTTTGCATTACCTGATTGAATGATTATTCCAGCCAGATGTAAAGACAGTGAGTGCTGCTTTAAGGCGAAGTAAAAAAAAAAATAAAAAAAAAAATAAATAAAAAAAAAACACAGTGCACACAAAAAAGGTGCAGTGCGTTTGAGATGTCAGGGAGACCATATTCCTCCAGTGTGTGAAGCACATCATAAAAGATCCACGTGACGGCCATCCACACATCTCGCCATCGGCGTTCAATTCTGAAAATAGCATAATTTCATTAGAAACACCTTGCCATAGGCGTTCAATTTTTAAAATAGCATAATTTCAAGAGACAAACAAAAATGTGATACAGTGCTCATCAGCAGTTTCTCTGTTTCACTTGAAGTGAATCTTCTGTTTCAATTTAATTATAACTGTTTTGATTTAATTATAACTGTTTAGATTTGGACATAACTGCTTTAATTTACTCAGTAGAGCTGGGTGAGAATTGAAATGATGTGAGGGGGGAGCTGCTCTGCTCACACATTCCTGAGTCATTGTTTGGGAGGAGCAAATGTGTTAATTAGATTCCTTTGTGTTTTACAATCGGTTGAGCAGATGTTGGGGCTGGAGACAGGATGTCTGGCTTGCTCTGTTTACATATCATTTAACTATCTGGCCAAATTGTATTGAATGATGTTTGTCTTAGCTGAGGGAGGGGGCTTGGGCAAGCAGAGGAAGAAGAAGAAGACGAGGGGCGCGCTGAGGATTGGGAGGAAGGGCACGGAGAGCAGAGGGAGGGACTTTTTAGAATGACTGAACTATATTAGCGTTTGTAGTGGAAGGAGCGTTACGCACATGGGGGAGAACAATGGCGGTGTTTGGCCGCTCTCCCTCTCTGTGTCCAAAAGCTTTTGATAATAAATCCTTCAAAGGAAACCTGATTTCACCGATCTCATTGTCTGATTCTGATAATCAACATTATAACACGCGGAAAACAAGGAACGTTTTCCAACAAATGGTGACTCCCGACGTTCGACGTTGCCGGTTGAAGGGTTTGTTCGACGGACAGGACTTCTGGCGCCAAAATTAATTGTACGGTAAGGAGACATTAATCTTCGTAGTAGTGAATTCCTGTCTGTTGTGAACTCTGCGACTGGTTTTCGTCGACTACATTTTGGCTAAATTGTACATGAGATCTGAGTGAACAGGTATTAGTAGTGTTTAAAATACGAGTTTGTTTCGTTCTGTTACGGTAGCTCAGGGACACGAAGTCCTTGATTTTGATTTTTACTACGACATCGAACTATACACGATGGTTTTGTGTCGTAGTAACCTAGGTCTTTGTTTAAGGTAGTGACGTCACGTTGGATTGCGCGCGCAGCTGAGTGAATAAGCTATGTGAGCTATATGTGAGTACAGGTTGAAGCAGTGGTCTTATTAAATTACGGAAAACACATGGCCGTCTCGTTCCGTGAACGAATCTGCAGAGATCGTAAGCCTTTGCATTTCTGAGGCATTTATTTTTGGGATAAGAAGTTGAAGTTTCGGCCGCTGTGAAGGAATCGGGAGATCCGGATCTATTTATTCGACAAACCACATGGCTATCTCGTTCCACGTTTTTGGAATTTTAGGGATTATAAATCCGTGCATTTCGTCGTCCACGTGTTTGTTTGTTATTATGATTTTATTTCTTGGTGGGGTAATGAGCAACGTTGTTGAATTAATATAACCTATTGGACTGTGGTACCACAAGTGAGACGTCACTGACTTAATTATAATGGTTAATACGACTTGAATATAATAATAAATGAGGGAGTAAGTAAATAATATAGAAATGGAGGGTGAATTTGACTGCAATACTGTATGGTTTGACCTACGTATTCTTCCAAACCAACAGTCAGCAGTATGTGTGTGCGTGCGTGTGTGAGCATGCGTGTGCGTGTGTGTGTGAGGGACTATTCTTTGTTGTAAAATGACCAGGGTCAATTGTGTGGTTGTTATGGGAATTTTCTAGTTAGTGTTTAGTGTATACCTGTTAAGTGTGTGCGTGCGTGTGTACCTGCAAAAGATAGGGAAGTAGAGAAATAATTATTGAATAATTAGATGAGGACTGCGAAAAAGGTGGGGGGCTGAACTTTTGGATTGTCCCCAAGGGGGAGGGGGAGAGAGCGTGGATGAGAAGTGTTGCGAAAATTGATATTTTTATTTTATTTTATTTTTTCTCCTCAATGTCTTCAACTGTATGTTTGGTGATGTTTATGAGATAATGGAAAAGGCTTGTGCTCTCGTGTCGTCTGTTAAAAAGGAAAAAAACTGTGGAATTGTTTCATTGTCTCCAAATGAGCCAAATGAGGGTGAGTGTGAAAGATAAGAATGTTGTGATAGTGGTGCTGAGGACTCGCCTTTCGAATAGGAAAGTGGGAAAACAGGTTTCCAGGCACCCCGCTGCTCTACTATTGAAATGAGTGTGTGTATGGAGAAACTTTTCTCCCATGCAATCCGGTGGTGCCAATTGGCTTCAAGCAGTGCAGAAAGCTGTTACAGGACAAATGTTAATAGCAGGTGATATCCGTGTTCTTTTTAAACAATTATGTCTGCTTTTATAGTTTGATATTTTATTATAAAGTTTTGTTTTTGACTATGATTATTATTTTTATTTTTTCTCCCTGATAATTAGGCTCACAGGCGAGAAAATTATTTAACCTTTGTCTTTTCTCTCAGTGTGTCATTCCAGATCTGATGCTAACTTCCAAAGCAGATGGGGAGCCCGCTGCTTTCTGGCCCTCACTGATCTGAAAACAGGATACGCCCCTACGGCTTTCACTTTGCATTCGCAAGTATTTCCAGCAGCCATTTTGAAGGGCATTCCCAAAACTTGCTATGGTGCAGTTGAAATTTTTTGAAAAAGCAGGAAGTAAACTCTCTTGCTGTGATCTCATCTCCCTCTGTCGTTTCCGAGTGCATAATGTATCAAGCAGGTACATTTATTGGTCAAAGGGCACCCCTGGGTGGCCCAACATGTGTCATCGGGCCCACGATTGCAGACAGCGACCTCCAGCGTCTTGGTGGTGAGGCAGAGGCCAATAAACTTCACGCCGCAGCAATGACATTCCCCTGTGCCAAACCAACAGTATCTGCCTCTATCTGGTGCACAGTTTCCACAATGATGGTGCCCTGAATCCACATGCTCAGTGACTGTTCACAGACTCTTTTGCATTCTTATGTGTTTTGCATTCTTTTGGTTGCACATAACTGTTCAGTCAATCTTTTGGGCAGATATCTCCTGTCATCTAATGCAGCCCTGATGAACTTATCCTGGAATTGCCGGATGATAATGTGCCACTGCTGACATCTACTGGGCAGGAATGGGTATTGACTCCCTTGGTTGGCTCAAAGCTGAGCACTTCTTTATTTTATTTTTTATTTTTTTATTCTTTTCTCTTTTTTTTTCCTTCTTTTTTTCTAAAGAGCTAAGTATTGTTCATTCGGAAATGTCATCATCATTGCTCTTTATTTTTATTTTTTTATATATATATATATATATATATACACATATATATATATATTTTTTTTTTTGTATGTGGGTGAGTATGTGTATGTGTGTGCGTGCGTGCGTGCGTGTATTTGTTAGCTCACCAAAAACCTATTAGAAAAAATCCCATACCGTTCACCTAAACCGAACACCGCCGTCAGGAGACCCGAGGGGACCCGAGGGGAACCAAAGAAAACCAAGGAAGGTGAAATCCAGCACCGACCAGACACCACCCACCGGGCCACCCACCAGAAGTCTTCCCCAACCCAAGAAACATCTAAATTCCAACAAATCCAAAAAAAAATAAAAAATCAGGGAGACCTCAAGAGAACGAAGGAGAGACTGAGGGAAGGAAGGAAGGACAGACGAAGCCGAGTGAGATCCACAGACACCAGCCTCCACCGATTCAATGACCTGAGGAGGAAGCAGATTGTGTCTGAGTTTCGGTAGATGCTGGTGTGGTGGATCTGGCATGCATGAAAATCTCCACCAAAGAGGGGAGCCGTCGACTCCCGCCAGGACAGAGCAAGTGCAACACCTCAGGGCCCCCCAGGCCGCGGCAGCGCCAAAGGACGACCCCCGGGCCCCGCTAGGGCCACCGGCCGGAGAGCAAACCCAGGAGCAGGAGCGCCCCCCACCCCAACACGGCCCGCGCCCCCGACCCAACGCAGCAGGACGGGGCACCGCAGGCCCGCCAGGCACCCCACCGGCCCCCAACCCCCGCACCCCCCACGACCCCCCCCCCCCCCCCCCCGCCCCCCATCCACCCCCGCCATCCAACCGGGCGGGGGCAGGACCGGGACCTCGGCGGGCATATGGGACCAGCCCGGCGGGGCGATAGGGCTTGCCCCCCGGATACATGGATGGAGCCCCCGGCCCAGGAGAGGGGAAGGAAGGCTTACCGGGGAGGGGGAAGGGAGGGGGGAAGGAGACGACAAGAAGGGCAGGGGGCAGCGGCAGGGCCGCAGAGAGAGGGGGAGAGGAGGAGGAAGGGTGACGAGGGAGAAGGGACAGGGAGGCGGAGGACGGGCGGGGAGAGGCGAGGAGGGAGAGGCAGCAAGGGGGAGGAAGGGGGAGGGGAGAAGGAACCACCAGGCACCCCGGCGGCCCACAGGCCCCGAACCGCGTCGCCGGGCCTAGAGCGACGGACCGCGCCGGAACGGCGCGGCCCCAGACACCAGGGAAAGCCCCGCAACGCAGCACCCCCCTAGAGACCCAGGGAACGGCCAAGACGCAGCCGCCACCCAGCAGCCAACAGAGGGGCAGACCCGCCCACGCCCAGCCAGGGGGGACAGCACCCACAGAATTAACCCACTGGCATGCCGTGAATCCGAATATCAACCCCTGGTGCCCATCGGAGGCGAATCCGCTCGATCCCGCTGGCAGCAGCCGGGTTCCTGACTATAAAAACACAACCATTAGTTACAAATTGCCAAATACAGAAACATCAATGCAAGTTATCACGCTGCTGTGGCTCTCGCTAACAGGCAGAATTAAGTAACCAGGTTTAGGTTAAAAAATTCTATATACGTAGACCATGTTTCTTTAAATTTTGACATTTGGTTTTTATTTGAGGCAGATATTTTTTCCATTAAAATGTGATTTATGAGGAGGTTAGACCATTGGTCGATATTCAGAGTTTGTTTATTTTTCCAGTTAACAAGAATTGTTTTTTTTTGCGATAGTAAGGGCTACAAGTATAGATTGAAATTGTTTATGTGGTAAGTCAGTTGTTGTTAAGTCACCTAGCAAACACAAGTTTGGAGAGAACGGTATCCTACAGTCCAAGACAGCGGAAAGTTTATCTAAGACTTTAGTCCAGAAACACATAACCGGAGTACATAACCATAAAGCATGAAAATAAGTGTCTGTAGTGTTTTGTAAACACTGGAGACAAATGTCGGAGTCTGAGAGTCCCATTTTCTTCATCATATATTGAGTAATGTATGTTCTGTGAATAATTTTATGTTGGATAAGTTGTAAATTTGTGTGTTTTGTCATTTTAAAAACGTTTTCACAAACTTGAATCCAAAAGTCAGATTCCGGCGCTATAGACAAGTGTGTTTCCCATTTTGAGATGGGTAAAGACGTTTTATCAGTATATGAAAGTAACTTATATATTTTTGAGAGTTTTTTTGTTGTTGTCGGAGAAAGCTTGGTAATATCTTTAGCTAAAACAGGCGGTTGGAGCGTACCCTGAAGTGTTGGAATTTGTTTCTTTATCATACTTTTAACTTGCAAATAATGTAAAAAGTTTCCGTTTTTTATTTTGTATTTTTGGAGCAAGGATGTATATGATATAAACATATTATCTGAGAAGAGATGGTGGAGATGTGTAATTCCTTTCTGCTCCCACACATTCAAATACAACGATTGGTTGTTAATTTGAAAGTCGGGGTTATGCCATAGGGGAGAAAGCCCGCAGGGCTCCACTTGGGCTTTTGTAATTTCTAGTGCCTTCCACCAGGCAGTCAGGGTGGCAGAAATCATTGGATTTTTAAAGCAGTTATGTCGCTTAATCGATGTTGTAATAAAGAGTAAATCTAGGAGTCTGAGGTTATTACAATCCTTCTGTTCTAGTTCCAGCCAACAGTTAGTATCTCTTTTGGGTTGTGCCCATAAAATAATATATTGTAGTTGGTTGGCTACATAATAGTGCATAAAATTTGGTGCCTCTAGACCTCCTTTGGATTTATTTTTCTGAAGAGTATATAGACTAATCTTTGCTTTTTTTTTATTCCAGTAAAATTTTGTAACGGCTGAGTCCAACAACTGGAACCAGTTAGCCGTAGGTTTAAATGGAATCATTGAGAAAAAATAGTTTATTATGGGTAAAACTTTCATTTTAATAGTGGCTATTCGTCTTATTAGAGAAATAGGAAGATTATTCCAGCGCTCCAAGTCACTATAAATGCTATTCAGAAGTGGAGTAAAATTTAAATTAATTAAATCAGTTAATTTAGGTGAGATTTTTATGCCTAAGTATTTTAAATTACCTATAGGAAATGAGTAGTGTGGGTCCTGGCTTGCAGGGTTCCATGAATTTTCTATAATAGGTAGAAGTGTTGATTTTGTCCAGTTAATAGAATAATCTGATAACTGTAAGAATTTAGTTATTAAGTTAAATACTTCCCCTAACGAAATAGCAGGCTTTTCTAAATAAAGTAAAATATCATCGGCATATAGATTAATTTTATGTTCTGTTACCCCAGAGTGAATTCCTTGAATCCTTCTTTCCTGGCGTATGGCTAATGCAAGCGGTTCAATAAATATTGCAAATAATAAAGGCGACAGTGGGCATCCCTGTCTTGTGCCTCTCTGTAGAGTAAAACTCTTAGATATAATCCCATTAGTAGTAACAGTAGCTTTAGGAGAATCATATAATACTGACACCCAGTGAATAAATGACTTCCCAAAGCCAAATTTATTTAAAACAGCAAAGAGGAAGGACCAGTTAACTTTATCAAAAGCTTTTTCTGCATCCAATGATATAATAACTGCCTTTTTATCATGCCGCTGTGACATACTAATAAGGTTAAAGAGCCTTCTAATATTATTAGTAGAGTGACGCTCTTTAATAAAGCCTGTTTGGTCGCTATGAATGATTGTCGGGATTACTGTTTCTAATCTAGATGTAAAAGCCTTAGTGATAATTTTAATATCAGTGTTAATTAGTGAAATCGGACGGTAACTTGATGGAAGGGTGGGATCTTTTTCTGGCTTTAATAAAAGTTTAATTGCTGCTGTATTCATGTGTGGGCGTATGTGACCATTAGTTTTAATTTCTGTTACTACTCTTAAGAATAGTGGAGCAAGCATTGACCAGAAGTGCTTTAAAAATATAGCCGGATAACCATCCGGGCCAGGTGCTTTGCCATTTGGCATACTATCTCGAGCACTGTACAACTCGTTTATAGTAAGTGGTGCATCTAACATATCTTTATATTCAGTAGTTAACTGAGGTATATTTAAGCTACTGAGGAATGCCTCAATATGCTCTGGGTTAGACTTATTTCTGAGTATAGGTTGTGATAATAATTATAAAAAATTTGATTAATTTCTTCTGGTGATTGTGTACATTCACCAGTTGTCCCTTTAATAGCCGTTATAAGCGATTTTTCCCGATTACGTTGAAGTTGGTTTGCAAGAAATTTACCTGATTTGTTATTATATTCAAAGTTGTTGTATCTCAATTGTTGTATTATAAACTCCGTCTTTTTAGTTAACATATCGTCTAACTGTATTTTTGTATTTTGTAAGTCAGTCCATATTTGGTTATTTGGGTTTATTGCGTACTCATCCGTCAGTTGTTTAATTTTATCTTCCAAGTCTTTTTCTAATTTTTGATCCTGTTTCTTTTTATAAGATGAATATGATATAATTTTACCTCTAATTACTGCTTTCCCAGCTTCCCAGAGAAGAGCTGGAGATAGGTCTGGAGAGTCATTTATTTCCAAAAAGTCTGGCCATTCTTTTCTTATAATTTTGTCAAATTCTGCGTCGTTTAGTAGTGAGATGTTAAAACGCCATGTAGATGGTGGTTTAAAGGTATAATCAACTTGTAGGGAAAGGGAGACTGGTGCATGGTCGCTAATAATAATAGGATGTATTTTTGTAACAGTTTTATCAGCAATAGAATTATTTGTAAGAAAAAATCAATTCTTGAAAAGGACCGGTGCACAGCGGAAAATAAGGTAAATTCCTTCTTATTTGGGTTTTTAAGTCTCCAGCTGTCGACGAGGCCAAAGTCATCCATATATTTCCCTATTACTTTTGTAGATTGTGATCGCCTTATACATGTTGTTTTATTAGAACGATCTATTAATGGATTTAAGACTGTGTTAAAGTCTCCTCCAATAATAATAGTAGAGTTCGCTGCTAATTCAAACAGCTTAGAGAAAAATTCATGGAAAAAGGCCGGATCATCATTATTAGGGGCATATAAATTACCAAATGTATATATTTTATTAAATATAGTCACCTGAATAATAATGTATCGGCCCTCTGGGTCTGTTATTGTATTATTTAGAGTAAAGAGTAAATTCTTATGTATGAGTATACAGACTCCCCTTTGTCTACTGTTATAAGGGGCAGAGTACGCTTGGCTAAAATTTTTATCAATAAGTTATTTTTCTTCAGATTTTTGTAGGTGGGTTTCTTGTAGGAGGCAAATATCTGTTTTTAATTTTAAGAGATGGTCTAAAGTTTTTATTCTTTTTGCCTGTGAGCGAGCGCCACAAACATTCCAGGAAACCAGAACCAATTTATGCATACAAACAATATAAACTCAGTCCTATGTATATATCTGTATAGGCCATTTGCCACCACTGGCATGTTATAGGATAGAATCAAAGTGGTTAGGTGATTTATATAGTTTGTGTAAAATATGAGGTAACGTGTGAGGTAACGTGTAAGATAACGTGTAAGTAAATAAAACAGTGCAAAAACGAATAGGGAGGTGAAAGTGAAGGAAATTAACAGGGGATTAAACATAACAATACACCAGTAACCCAAGCGAGATTTTTTTGTTTAAATATACTTTAGATATAGTTGTGTATTAATATTATATTTATAATATAGCCTAAACATAATAAGTATTCATATTTTTGGTTTTATAACCACATATACAGTATATGTATACACCTAATAATCAAACTAAGTTTAGTTCCACCAATGCCAATTAGAACAGCCAGGGAGTGGAATTGGGGTTCCGGAATAGTTGGCCATTGATATATAACTTATCAACGGCTATCGTAGTCCATTTACCCTCCTGCCTATTTTGTTTCATTATAGGAAACAGTACCTTTCGCCGCTCATTGATCTCTCTCGGGAATTGATCATTCATTCCAAATAAGGTCCCTTTAAGCTCCCGTCCTTTACTTTTTACAAATTATTTCTGTTTAAAATGCTCAAACTTGGCAATAATAGGACGGGGTTTGTTGCCCCTACGGGCTCCAAGCCGATGTACCCGGTCAAAAGAGATGTTATTTACCGTCTCCTGAGGAATTTTTAACGACGTCGTCATAATTTTTTTTATCTCAACCTCTGGGTTGTCAGAGGTATTCTCGGATATGCCTGAGAATATTAAATTCTCCCGCATACTACGGGATTGCACATCTAAAACTGTTTCTTTTAGCGTTTTATTCTCCTTTTTCATAGTTTCCAGCTCGGCTGAAACAGCCGCGAGTGAAGAATGTAACTCGGCGTTTTCCCGTTAAAGGACACTTACCTGCTGACTGACGAATTCCAGGCTTACCTTTAATTCTTTGACGTCCTCGAGGATGAGGCCGAGGACGTCAAGTTTTTTATTTATGGACTCCAGCACACTGACCGAAACGTCCGTAGTGGTTAGGTCGTCCGTATCCGTCGCTGAGTCGTTTTTCCTCTTCTTCGAAGAAGGTTTCTTCGACGGTTTCTCAACGGAAGGATCCTCCATCGCGCAGCTGTAAAAATGTCCGTCGATGAAACGTTCAAGGTCCTCCACGTTGGGTGGTATTTCAAATCTGCCGGATGAAAGAAAGAAGAGAAAAGCCAAGATATATGATGGTTAAATTTGGATTAGTTTAGTATAATAGAGCTAGTTCTATCTTAGCAGCAGGGCGCCGCCATGTTAGGGTTTCCTGGTCTCGCTGTAGGTCTCGCGATAGTCACAGCATCTCGTGAGCGACTTCCTACCTGAAGCTGAGCACTTCTGAGCTCTCTGGTCACCTGGGATTCGTCACCTCAGGTCTTATGATATGGTAACTGATTGTATGCATTGCACTCTGTACTATGTCAGATCGAGAATGAGATCTATAGCAAGGCATTCAGGAAATTGAAAACAACATATGGGAATTTGAAATAGGATAATTGGTAAAATTTATTTCAATATTAATTGCTCTATTTCCCGTCATTTGATGCTTATTGGATTCAGTCTACTAAATGTATTACCCACTTTCGTTTTAGAGCACCAGCTTCTGGATTGGCACCATGGAAGTGAAACAACCAACAGCGATTTTGCTGGTTACTTTTTGATGTTTCCCCACATCACTGTGATCCACTGATGTTGATCTTTGTAACGTCTGACCTATGTGTTCCCCACTACTCTGTAGAAGAGGTGGGGATGATTAGCATTTCAGGAACAATTTATGGTTTGCTCAAAGCAGGACTTTTGTGAAATTTTCGGCTCTGATTATAACACGCCTATTTTACCCGTTGAGAAGAAAGATATTTTAAAGTTTCGTGTAATTTATGACCTGAAAAAGATTAATGTGGCCGTTTTAACTCCTATTTTTTTCTGAACCAAAATCCTCACTCTGCATGGTCTCAAGTTGCAAAAGCTCACACTCATTTCAATTGCATTGACCTGGCTAAGGCTTTTATCTCGTTTACATCACAATCGCCTGCCTCAAAGGCTTTTGTCTTTTATGACTTTCTGTAGCTGGCTCTGCCGGAACTGCCCTCCTGTGGTTCCTGGTGTTTGCTAATAGCCCCAATCTGATACTTATCTACAGGCCACAAGGTCTCTGTTTTTCCTCTCTTTGATACAGCATCTGTTCACTGCTACAGCTTTGGTGATTCTATCTTTACATGTCTGAAAAGATCAGAGCTGATCTTTATCAGAAGGGGAATTAGCAGATCAAACAGCAAAAAAGGTTACGGGGTATCGACCTACACTCCAACTAACTATAAGTGAGTCTGAATGTGATAATCCACAGTCTGGATGTGATAAGTCCACAGGAGGTGATCAAGCTGTGATCAAGCTCTGATCAAGCTGTGACAGGAAAACAAAGTAAGTTCAAGAGGAGACAACAAGATGAAGAAAATGGCGGAAAGAAGGTAAATATGTTCCATTTCAGAAACAATTGGAAAATCTAATTTCTGGAGCCCATGCGATATGCCATTTAGGTGTTAAAGAAACATTGAGACATTTACACAGCTGGTGGCATCCTTTCATGAGACACATTGTTAAAAATGAACTGCAGGACTGCAGTGTTTGCAAAAGGTATAATAGTATGCATATATATACACCTCCCCAGGGTGCTCACGGTCCGGCCGGACGTGACAGCTCTGGGGTAAGATTATATATGTATTTCACTGACATGATAAAACCAGTGTCAGGATACAGATATTTACTGGTGATAGTGGATTCCTTTTCAGGATGGCTAAAGGCATATTCATGCAAATTTAAAACAGTAAATATCGCGGTAAAACATTTGATTAATCATTACATACCATCACATGGGTTTCCTAGAAAAAATTTGATCAGACAATGAAACCCATTTCAAAAATAAATATTTACAAGCTGTAGAAAAAGCATTGGGATTAAAGCACATTTGGTTCAGTGTATTATCCCCAATCCCAAGGACAGATTAAAGAAAAATAGAAATATTAAAGAAAATTGGCTACAAGCTCTTCCTGATGTATTAATGAATGTGCGAATGTCATTAAAATCAGCCAAAGGCTGGGTTCTGTTTCAATGTCACACAAACAGACCTTTTCCTGATCCAACAGCACATTCCAGGACCTACAGAACTTAAACAACTAACATTTACTAACTCCCAACTAACAAAAAACAGCTAGATGTTCCTTCAAAAATAAATAATTGTGAATATGTAAAAGTGACTAAATGAAAATGTTCTGCACCCAGGTGGACTGGACCCCACGGGGTGACGGAGAGGACATCTTGTGCAGTTCACTGCACAGAGAGGAGGGGGACACGTTGTTCCACATCGTTACACATCTGGTCTACACGGCCCGCCGGATCCGTCCCAGGCTCAGCAATCTCACCACCTGATGATCACCTGATGACACCCGACCGGGAAAAAACGTCTTCTGATCCAGTGTCCAGCTGCCCCTATTGGGGACATCATTCAACGAAGATTGAGTCAACTGCCCCTTTTCAGGGCATCATTCCACAACGATTGAGTCACATTTGCGGGCAGTCGACCCTGGGGTCCTACAAGAAGAAGAAGAACACCCTTTTTCCATTCAACAAAGAACTTCATCTCCAGATGGCTTCAAAGTGGGAACACATCTCCATCTGCTGCTGCATCGCAACACTCTTTCTTGAACATAACCACAACACATCGTGTTAAGCCTCACATATGCTTATTCCACTGAAATATCTTTTAATTAATCAAATATATATTTTTTTTTTCTTCCTTTTTTTTTTAAAGAGCTCAATATTGTTCATTCGGTAATGTCATCATCATTGCTCTTTTTATTTTTTATTTTATATATATATATATATATATATATATATATATATATATATATATATATATATATATATATATATATTATTTTTTTTTATTTTTTGTATGTGGGTGAGTATGTGTATGTGCGTGCGTGCGTGTATTTGTTAGCTCACCAAAAACCTATTAGAAAAAAATCCCATACCATTCACCTAAACCGAACACCGCCGTCAGGAGACCCGAGGGGACCAAAGAAAACAAAGGAAAGTGAAATCCAGCACCGACCAGACACCACCCACCGGGCCACCCACCAGAATTCTTCCCCAACCCCAGAAACATCTAAATTCCAACAAATCCCCCCCAAAAAATCAGGGAGACCTCAACAGACCGAAAGAGAGACTGAGGAAAGGAAGGAAGGACAGACGAAGCCGAGTGAGATCCACAGACACCAGCCTCCACCGATTCAATGACCTGAGGAGGAAGCAGATTGTGTCTGAGTTTCGATAGATGCTGGTGTGGTGGATCTGGCATGCATGAAAATCTCCACCAAAGAGGGGAGCCGTCGACCCCTGCCAGGACAGAGCAAGCGCAACACCTCAGGGCCCCCCAGGCCGCGGCAGTGCCAAAGGACGACCCCCGAGCCCCGCCAGGGCCACTGGCCGGAGAGCAAACCCAGGAGCAGGAGCGCCCCTCACCCCAACACGGCCCGCGCCCCCGACCCAACGCAGCAGGACGGGGCACTGCAGGCTCGCCAGGCACCCCACCGGCCCACAACCCCCGCACCCTCCACGACGAAAATAAATGAATCAAATAGTTTTTTAATGCCACATCACTGCTAAACAACCTCCTCTCATCGCTAAAGGGATGTTTCATTGATGCGTGATTCTGCTTCTTATTCTAATGATAATGTCCAATCTCCCCACACAACCCTTGCTTAATGTTGCGCCAGCCGTTTGCGACGATGAAGATCCCGCTGGAATTTTTCTCTGAAATGTTTTTATCTGTGTGTTGAACTCTTTCGAGTCCAAAAGAAGGATTGAAGTGAATCTTCTGTTTCAATTTAATTATAACTGTTTTGATTTAGTTATAACTGTTTAGATTTGGACATAACTGCTTTAATTTACTCAGTAGAGTTGGGTGAGAATTTAAATGATGTGAGGGGGGAGCTGCTCTGCTCACACATTCCTGAGTCATTGTTTGGGGGGAGCAAATGTGTTAATTAGATTCCTTTGTGTTTTACAACCGGTCGAGCAGATGTTGGGGCTGGAGACAGGATATCTGGCTTGCTCTGTTTACATATCATTTAACTATCTGGCCAAATAGTATTGAATGATGTTTGTCTTAGCTGAGGGAGGGGGCTTGGGGAAGCAGAGGAAGAAGAAGAAGACGAGGGGCGCGGCTGAGGATTGGGGGGAAGGGCACGGAGAGCACAGGGATGTGATTTTTCCGCTAATTCGCTGAATTCCGCTTTTTTTATCTCCAAAAATAAAATGTTACAATTTTTGAAGTGGTAAAAAATCCGATTTCGTCTCAACAGCGTTCCATTTTAGTGTTTCCGTAACTGAAATGAAACTGATCTTGCGATTGGCTGAAGTCTCCGTGTTGACCAATAAACGCGCTTGTTATAAAGGCATAGGCGTATGCCATTGTTTGTTGACCAATAAACGCGCTTGTTATAAAGGCATAGGAGTATGCCATTGTTCATTTCTCAGACGTTTTTGCCGGGTGTTTAAAGAAATGTCCGTGATCGAACGCAAAGATGCTCCGCGAGTTAAGGAAATTGACAAGATCGTAAAAAACAATTTTCGATGGGACTGGTTAGAGAAGGATATATCTACAAATGTTGGAAAGAAGACTGTGACGAATTTGTTCAGTGACTTTATTCGGAAGGTCGATCGTGCCGGGAAAGCGCTTTGCATTTGGTGCCATGATACCGTTGACTATGGTGGGAGAGGTTTCAAAGCTCTTGAAAGTCACGCAAAGAGCAAAAAACACGTGAAAGAACTCCAGTCAAGAACAAATTATTCCATCGCTGGAAGTTTCGGTGCCCAAACGAAAACTCCAAAACTTTACGGCCCCCATCCCTTATTGACATCACAATCGGAAGCGGTAATAGAGAGACGTGATCCACCCCAACAACCTGTACCAGTTGCTGACAGAGTCGTGAATTTTGAGGTCGGTGGTAAACGTTTCGAATTAATCGAAATCAAATTTTCGAAAATATTATAACGTAATAAAAATGGTCATAAATATTTAACATGGTTAATCATTGACACAAACTCAAATGAATGCTGCATGTTTGCACTTTTCAGGTTTCAATATGTTGACTGTCTTGATGTATGCAGTTACAGAGATGATCTTAGTCAATCATGCATTCGACGAATGCATGATTGTGTTTTTACCAGAGCTTGCTGCATGAGGTATTTTATGTTTTTGTTATGCATTATGTATTAAATTAAGAATGATTGATTAAATGATTTATTGCATGGTAAATATATATGATGATATTCTCAGTGATAGTTTTTAAAAGCAAAGGCAGTCCAATGTTTTTGAATGTGACTGATTTTGAGTTGACTAAAACTGCAATTTTATATGGGATAGTTCAATATACATTGAAAATTTATGCTGTTGTTTTGTCTATTTCTTTGTCATCTGAGTGCATTGAAAGTACTTAAAAACACGGAAAACCCATGAGCTCTGGACCTAGCTGAGTGCCCGCGGCCCCCAGACCCCCGGCTAAATTTTCAGATAATTTCACTTTGGTCAAATCACATCCCTGAGAGCAGAGGGAGGGACTTTTCAGAATGACTGAACTATATTAGCGTTTGCAGGGGGAGGAGCGTTACGCACATGGGGGAGAACAATGGCGGCGTTTGGCCGCTCTCCCTCTCTGTGTCCAAAAGCTTTTGATAATAAATCCTTCGAACGAAACCTGATTTCACCGATCTCATTGTCTGATTCTGATAATCAACATTATAACACGCGGAAAACAAGGAATGTTTTCCAACACACTCCAGGGGAAAATGCTCAACCTAACATTGACAGCACCATGCCAGACAACACAAATTACCACAAGTTCATTTTAAAGCTGTAAAGAATCTTGTCAAGACATTACCTTTGATTGATTTGACACTTATTCCAGCTATATAACTGGCTCTGCCAGTTCCATGTGTCTGGAACATGTAGGAAGCGATGTCCACGTTTTCAACGCCAATGTCTCTTTGACCCTGCAACAGAAAGTATAGTGCAATGACATCAGACTGAGTTTGCCATATAGCATTATGGGCAACTGCCACTCAATCAAACGTCAGTGTAATATTACATTGTATTTGTATATGTAGCAGTAGCACACTGGTTCATTGTGTTTAATTTTTAAGTTAAGTACATTATTTAAAAAAACGTTTTCTCCCCTTTTTTGTCATTATGCCAAATAAATCCTCTGTAGAATCTCGTGCCACCATGGAGCTGAACGGCCTTGAGGAAGAAGGCCAACGCTGTTCTGGCACGATTGTTACTTACTGCATTCAAGTACATGATCTGTGTAAATAACACAACAAACAAATGACAACAGACTATTAGACAGCCAATTAAATTTATGGCTAAATGTTCTTTAGGTTCAACTTATGACAGTAAATAGATTCCTGCATTGAGACGGATTGTACGGTATGTGCTCAACAGTGCATTCAATAATGTAGGTAGAATTACTGCATTGATAACTCAAACAAAATTACCCAACTTAAGTTTTGTTTCACATTGGATTTTAAATCTTCTTTTTCAATTTATCCTCTTTGTGGAATTTGGGCACATCAAAAATAAAATCATCCAAGCATCCATGTATCAATCAGGTTGATAAAATCCTTGTACACTGCAGCAGATCAGACTGACATTAAAGCACCATTTCTTGCGGGAGGATAATTCCAATACCAGCGCACGATTAAATAAATTACAACCCAATGCATTTATTTCTCATTCTATCAATGTAGATCATCATTGGTGCACGCATCAAATTATTAATATTGCGGTGAGCTGCTTCAGTGAACGATTAAGTGAAGCAGCTGTCAAGCTAGAAAGGTACACAATGGTTGACTCTTTGGTGACTTTTGTCTTTTTTTATCCTACAAAAAATCTAAAAGTAATTAATCACGTGTAGATTATCTTCATATTGTTCTTCACTTAGAAATAAATCAAAAATCGCTGGACGCGCACCAATGTTTCATCTCTTCTGTCATTGCCAGCGTTTCTAAATAAGACAATTGCCTTTGTAAATTCAAAATACAAATTCAGAGCTTTTAATTATTTAGTCATTGATCTTTAGCTCCCAAAATAGTTTTGCGTATCCCAAAGTAAATCCATTTAAAACGTGCAAAACAGTTAATTGATTTTCACAGTTAATTGATTTTCACAGTTAATTGATTTTCATCGGCCATCTGTGGCATTTATACAAAGTAGTATAATCTGTGTTGGCGACGTGTAAAATGACTCAATGGAAGAGATTGATTATGAACTAAAATAAATTCTAATCTACACTTTCAAAATGTATGTTTGTAGAGGCATTCACTGCGGTCAAGCCAGCCAACAGTTAATCAAGTAGACACTCGCTTTTTGGTGGCTACGTGTACAACAGGTATTACGGTACTCATTGAACTGAATGGGAAAACGAGAAAATCAGGTCTGTCTGTAGACTGAACAAATGCCTAGTTTTCACACCATAAGTCCACTGCAGGCTGGTAGTACCCCACCCCAGGATGCACTACAATAATTTTCAGAAAATTCAGATTTAGCATTTATTATTTATTTATTTGCCGTTCCAATAAGAAAAACATTGCAACCAACATGTTGAGCACAACACATTTTCTGGAGTTATTTTTTCCAAGTGCAGCAAGGGCTAGGAGAAGCCACATTTCCATTGAGCATCATTAAGTGCCAACAAAAGGGAACCTTTTTTTTTAAGCACACACACACACACACGCACGCACGCACACACACACACACACACAACGAGGTAACATGAACTTTCAAACACACACACACACACACGAGGTAACGTGAACTTTCAAAAATAAAATGTAAATATAACATTTGAAACAGTGCAAAAATGCAGTAATAAACAGTGCATAAACACATTGAGAGGGTACACTGGCAATTAATGCAACCCAAATCCACTGTCTATAGTGCTGATGGACGCATCAAGAGCATTTTTAAAAGCATCATAGTCCTTGAAGTGTCCAGGGATTCTGAGGGTCTGAAAGCAAGTCATCAACATTGGGAACTGCCCACTCCGGACCTCCAAGATTAGCTCTCCTGAGATGACCTCCCATCAAGTCCAAAACTTTAAGAGGGCCACAAGAGAGTCTGCTGCAGCTAGAAGAAGAATAGAAGCAGAAAACAATAATACTTTAATTGTTCATGCCTAATTATCAGTAACATTTTACTTGCATTAATAGTTGGATAAAATAAATCTTAGAAACCATGGACAATTCTGAAATCCAAATTTAAGACATTTTAAACATTTCTAATACCTCTTAAGCAAAAAAAAAAACAATCTCAGCAACCAACTGTTATGGCTGAAGATGTATACAGAATTTTATACTTCGATATTGATGCAAAATGGATGATAAAAGGATTTGCACTTCTCGGGTTTTTTCTGATAATTGTTGACCGTCTGTCAAAGTCATAAGATCAAGTAGAAAAGCATTTCATTTGCTCACGGAAAATAGACCTCAGTTCTGCCCCAGACCAAATGTAAAACCTTCCACGAGGACCCTGTGGCGAATATAACAATAACATTTCACTGATTAACTTAATTTTCTACCAAAATTATTGTCTAGGGTTAGTTAGTCCAGTAATCCAGTAAGACATTTCTGAAGCGTGTGTGAAGGCGTGATTCATTCCGGGCAAATGACGTCACCAATGACGTATGACACTTCACGGGTTCAGGAAGTGGTTCATCTTTTGCAGAGTTTTGCACAGGATTTAAAGCGCAATATTTCTTTGCAAAAGTTGCGTGTCAGTGGGGGAAAAAACATGCAGGACTCAGGCCCTCAAGGACCGGATCTTGACACGTGGCGTACACCAACAATCAGATTTGTTAACCATTCATCTATCATAACAACTGTCAGTACTCATGAGCACAATTAATCCCCATCACTTCAGTATCCATAAGGACAGTCCCCATTACCTCAGTTTTCATGCAATCAATGCCTCATTATTTGCTATTATATTTCCTACAGGATTACTCATTTTCATAACATGACATTACTCACACAATATTGATGAACTAACTGCATCAGTGTAACACAAAGTAAAATACTATTTTTTAACAAACGTACAATTCAGCAACTTCAGCATGTAAAAAAAAGAAAAAAAAGAAAAAACAAAGTAACAATTCACAAAACACATTTACAGATAAATAAATACAAATACGAATTGGCAACTAAAGCATGTGTAACTGTTCCTAAACCAACATGCTGTTGCAAGACAGCAAAAAGGCAAAGTAGTTCAAATTACAGTTTTAATTTCTTTGACCAGAGAGGTTTGTGTGCACATGAAGCCTAATGAGCAGAACTTTTTTTGTGACCCAATTTGATGGAAAGCTTCGAGTGTTCAAAAAGCTTCATCTGCCCATCACTAGCCTCCAGCGAGCTATTTAACAAATCAAAAATGCAATCAAATGACTCCAAAACACTCTCGTGGACAACTGGTAGGTTATGAAAGTGAGACGTCATGAAATTGAGAAAACAATTGTTTTTTAAGCGGAATGTTCGCTCGGGACTACTTTCTTTCGCGGCGTTAATTCACTACGCCTGTTGCCTCTTGCCGCCATCCAATTGGCTTAAAATCAGCTGTCCAAAAGTCGTCTTCTTCGTTGTGAAAATAAAACAAATCAGTTGTCCACACTAGCGTTTCGGTGTTATTTTGACGGCGTGGTGTACCACTTGGTTTCATTTAAAGCACTATGTACAACATATATATATTTTTTTAAAGTAGATGGAAAAAAATTGCTCACCTCATTGTTAGCCATGATGATTAAACAGAGCTCAGCAAACAGATAAGATGATTGGACTGAAGTTCCCTTCCGCTCCGCTCTCTACTCCCCCCCAGGTTTCAAAAATGGGAAACAAATCAATGCCCAGGGAGAACAATGCCAAAATGCCTTTTTTGAAACTCAGCTTGTGACCGTTTTGAACCTCTGAAAATTTGGGGGTGAAACACTGTAAAGTCCTACTTTAAAAAATGTGTCCTTTTCTTAGTTTTTTTTAATATATATTTATATATATATATATATTACAGCTTTTTCTGAGAATTGTCAGTCATTCAAAAATATTTTTGGAGATTCAAAACAATTTTTCAGTCATACACAAATGTTTTCGGAGATTTAAACCCTTATTACGAGGTTTTGAGTATTGGCAGGATTCTGATTCCATACATTTTCTGCCACTGATGAAAAAGACAGCCATGCAGCCTGCACCTATTTGACAGCCAATCAGTGTGGTCAAGTAGCGAACACACTACCGCAGCCTCCTACCAGCACTTTGGGAAAGAATTACGTAAGGCATTTGATAACCCGGTGAAAAGGCAAGGAGGCTGGAGGGCAGCTGATAGACTAAGTGCATGGTAAATGTTCCATCGCGGACTACTCAATCGAGTTCCGCACTCTTGGAGCTGGAAGTGGGTTCAACGAGCCCTCATTGTTGCCTGTTTCGCAGAGGACTGAGCTTTATGGTGAAGGACGAGCTCGCCGTGCGTGATGACTCTGACAGCCTCAAGGCTCTCATCTCCTTGGCCATTCAGCTAGACAACAGGCTGCGGGAGAGACAGCGGGAACGAGATCTGGAGCGTTATGTGTCACCCCCGAAGAGAGCGGGGTACGAACGGAGGAGGGCTCTTGAACCCTTGGCGCCAGAGATGCCGGCAGGAGTTACCAACGTCATGCCGGGGGTGGAGCCAATGCAGCTGGGAAGCGGTCGCCTCCGGGCGGAGGAGAGACGGCGACTCAAACCTGAAGCGTGCTTCTACTGCGGGCGGCTGGATCATTGCGGGCAGCAGGAACGCTACTCTAGCAGCGCCCCAAGACCCGAATGACTCGCGTGAGTGCCATGAAACTATCTCTGTGTCGCCCCCTTTGGCCGAGGAGGGGGTAAAATGACTTGAACTCTCTGGCGAAGTGTTTTGGATGAACAAAAAGATAAAAATAGCAGCCTTGGTGGACTCGGAGGCAGATGATTGTTTTGTTAACCCCAGTGTGGTGGAGGCTCTGTTTCTAGTTCCCGAAAGACTTCCCAATCCCCGCGAAGTGTTTGATCTCGACGGGCGTCCTCTGGGGGTGGTATATTATTCTGCTGGACCACTTGGTTTGTGTCTTCAAGGTAACAACGTCGAACAGATACGATTGCTCATTACCAACGCGTTTGGTATCTATGGTTTTAGGGCTGCCTTGGTTAAAACTCCACAATTCTGACATTGATTGGAGTAAGCCCGCATTGGAGAACTGAAGCACTTTTTGTCATGCTCATTGTTTACAAGCCGCTGGTATGGGCAATTAACTTGAGTGGCGTACCCATGGAATATCATGACCTCTGTAAAGTATTTAGCAAAGATCGTGCACAGTCCCTACCTCCTCTTCACCCTTATGATTGTGCTATCGAGCTTATCCCCAATGCTCACCTACCTATTTCCCTTCTGTATCTGTATCTCAGCCAGAGCAGGAAGCCTTACAGGAATATATTTCTGGCGCGCTGGCGGCGGGTTTGATCCGGCCCTCAACTTCCCCCGTCTTCTTTACCGATAAAAAGGACAAGTCCTTGCATCCGTGTATAGATTACCGCGGTCTCAATGAATTTACAAAAAAACCAAGTATGCACTACCGTTAGATTCCACCTTTGCCCCATTACAATCGGCTGCCATCTTCACTAAACTAGATCTACGTTCTGCCTACCATCTAGTTCGAATCCGGGAGGGTGACGGGTGGAAAACTGCTTTTAAGACTCCCCTCGGCCACTTTGAATATCGTGTAATGCCGTTCGGGTTAACTAACGCCCCAGCTGTCTTCCAATGTCTGATTAACGATGTTCTGAGAGACATGATAAAGGTCTTCTGCTTTGTATATCTCGACAATATCCTGATTTTCTCCTGAAACCTTCAAGAACACCAGTGTCATGCACGTCGGGTACTCCAGCGTGAGAACTGTCTCTAGGTGAAAGTCGAAAAATTTGATTTCCATACCACATCGATCCAGTTTTTAGGTTTTGTAATTGAACAGGGGAAAGTCTGAGCAGATATGGCCAAAATCCAAACAGTCATAGATTGGCATGTTCCCACCACACGCAAAAAGTTACAACGATTCCTGGGCTTTGCCAACTTTTACCGGTGATTCATTAAAAACTAAAGTCAAAGAGTTTGACCACTAACTAGAATCACGTCATGTAAACTCTTTGAGTGGAGTAAGGAAGCCGATGCCGCATTTGCAGTGATTAAGAGAGTGTCACGCTAATACTGATTTCCCCTTTTTAATCTAGGTGGGTGCATCAGATACAGTAGTGGGGGCCATGCTGTCGCAATGCTCTCCAATTGACCAGAAGATCCATCCTTGTGCCTTCTTCTCCCGGTGCCGCAGCTCAGCGGAGGCCAATTATGATGTTGAGAATCAAGAACTGCTGGCATTGGTCTTGGCACTACAAGAATGAAGGCACTGGCTTGAGGGGGCAAAGTAGCCCTTTACAGTTTACACCATAAGAACTAGGAGTATCTACGGGTAGCTAAGCGAATGAATCCCCGGCAGGCTCGGTGGGCTTTGTTTTGTTGCCCAAAGAGGCAACGTGGGTCCCCCTTACCATGGGCTCACCACCGGTGGGAGGGGCCAAAGGGGTCGGGTGCATAGTGGGATGGGTGGAAGCCAAGGGCGGGGACCTTGGCGGCCCGATCCCCGGCTACAGAAGCTGGCTCTTGGGACATGTAATGTCACCTTTCTGGCGGGGAAGGAGCCCAAGCTGGTGTGTGAGGCCGAGACGCTCTGACTAGACATAGTCGGACTTGCCTCTACACACAACTTGGGCTCTGGTACCAGTCCTCTTGAGTTGCCCACGGTGAGAGCCGCAGAGCAGATGTGGGCACACTTATTGCCCCCCGGCTTGGCGCCTGTACGTTCTGGTTCACCCCGGTAGACGAGAGGGTATCCTCCCTCCGCCTTAGGGTGGGGGGACTTTGTAGTCGTGTCATCGGTATTGAGGCCGCATGTTTTGGACACTCGGATGAAGAGAGGGAAGGAGCTGTCAACTGATCATCACCTGGTGGTGTGTTGGCTCCGATGGTGGGGGAAGATACCAGTCAGACCGGGCAGACGCAAACACGTATTGTGAGGGTTTGCTGGGAACGTCTGGCGGAATCCACTCTCAGAAAGAGTTTCAACGCCCACCTCCGGCAGAACTTCTTCCTTGTACCGGGGGTGGCGGATGACATCGAGTCCGAATGGGAAATGTTCCGTGACTCCAATGTCGAGGGGGCCGATCAGAGCTGTGGCCGTAAGGTGGTCGGTGCCTGTCGCGGCGGCAATCCTCGAACCCGCTGGTGGACACCAGCGGTAAGGGATGCCGTCAAGCTGAAGAAGGAGTCCTATTGGGCCTTTTTGGCCTGTGGGACTCCAGAGGCAGCTGACAGGTACTGGCTGGCCAAGCGGAACGCAGCTTTGGCGGTTGCTCAGGCAAAAACTCGGACATTGGAGGAGTTCGTGAGGCCATGGAAAACGACTTCCGGGCGGCTTAAAGGAAATTCTGGTCCACCATCCGGCGTCTCAGGAGGGGAAAGCAGTGCACCATCAACACTGTGTATAGTGGAGATGGGGTGCTGCTGACCTCGACTCGGGACATCGTGAGTCGGTGGGCAGAGTACTTCGAAGTCCTCCTCAATTCCACCGACAAGTATCTTTGAGGAAGCAGAGTCTGGGGGCTCTGAGGTGGGCTCTCCTATCTTGGGGTTCGAAGTTGCTGAGGTGGTTGAGGAGCTCCTTAATGGCAGGGCCCCGGGGGTGGATGGGATCCGCCCGGAGTTTCTGGGGGCTCTGAATGTTGTGGGGCTGCCGTGGTTGACACGCCTCTACAACATCGCGTGGACATCGAGGACAGTTCCTCTGGATTGGCAGATCGGGGTGGTGGTCCCCCTTTTTAAGAAGAGCACCGGTTATGTGTTAATTCTTTTGACATTTAATGTTATGAGGATGTCTTCAACATTTTTTGATCTACTGCACATGCTCATCCTCGTCTTTTTCTAATCAATGAATTATTTGCATAATTTAAAATGGGAAAAAAATGATGATATACATTTTGATATGAACAAATATTCTAAATGTCATACGCAAAGATTTATTAAATGCTTCACTTTAATGCATGTAATTATGTCTATTGCTCAAACAAACTGTGCTACCTTAAACATTATAATAATAATAACAATAATAATAATGCATCAGATTTATATAGCGCTTTTCTAGACACTTTAAGACACTTTACAGTGGAATGGATACACTATTCATGCACTTACACATCCACACTGTGGTGGTGGTAAGCTACTTAAGTAGCAACAGCTGCCCTGGGGCAGGCTGACGGAAGCGTGGCTGCCAGTGCGCGCCTACGGTCCCTCCAACTACCACTAAACATTCGCACCTTCCATACACCAGTGTGAGTAGCACTGGAGGCAATTTGTGTGAAGTGTCTTGCCCAAGGACACAACGACATATGACTTGGGGAGAGCGACTGAACGACTGAACGACCGTCTCTACACCCTGAGCCATGGCCGCAAGGTAGCCATCCGATGTCACGCTAAAGGATAATCTATGTTCAAAATTAATAGTGTGTTAATTCATGAGTAATGCAATATTTTTTTGTGATTAATTAATCAGTTAATGCATTAACTTTGACAGCATTAGTTTTTTTTTTTTTATAACATAGTACAGACAAGTATAGTCAAAAAACATATATTCTGTATTAAGTTAATGTCTGTTAATATAATTTATATGTTGTGTGCTTCATTTAAAATAAAATTTCAAAAACAAGTCCAAAGTCCATTTTTGTTCATTCTCACTGTACCCAAGAAATTAGGGTTGGGATATGTTTATACTTTAAGTTTACTCACTGACTTCCCATGCAAGTTTTGGAGCGGGAAGTACCCCCAAACCACGACAAGCTACCTATCACATACCAACCCCACCCTACCCCCACCCCCGCTGTAGCACCCAAGCACTCGTAAACGTCTTTATAGCACCCCTAAACCTCTAATCCTAGAATTGCCTCTGCAAATTAGTCTAGGTCTTATGTGGTAAGATGTAATATTGGACTATTGATTTTGAAATTTGTGTATTTTTAAGGCTGTTCTATTTGATGTATATTTCACAATTGTACTGCAATGTTGTGGAAGTGCCCAAATGGGGACTGGAGTTGAAAATTAGCTTGAGCTATAACTGAATTAACTCTTTGACCGCCAAAAACGTTAAATAACGTTTAGTAAAATCCAAATGAGTGCCACCAAAGACGTTAAAAGACGTTCACTATGTTTTTTGTTTGTTTTTGTTTTAAACTGTGCAAGCTGTGCTGAAAGTATCAAGCAGGTTGAGTTAGTATAATGCCTATTTTTGGGCACTAGATGGCAGCGATGACTCTCTTTGGACAAGATCGGGTAGGCGTCAGTAGAAGACGTGAGGCGGAGCTAGAGTGTTGAGGGGAGAATGGCTGAGGAGGCGAAAATGGCGACCGGTTGCAAGCAGCTCACGCTTGAGCATTTTTTTCAAAGACGAAAATCATCGACCAATTGATGATGATGATGGTGACTCCGAGGTTGACGCCGAAGTTGGAACCGTTGACGCGGCGGCTTCGATCGCGTCGTAAAGCCTCACCGGCTAGCGATGGTAACGGCGGAAAACGAGCACTTCTGCACAGACGGACGTTCAATCGGACGATGAAGAGTACCCCGAGTCCAATGCATATTCATCGGAGGAGTGGGTACAGTCTGATCACGGAGAAGACACTGGTTCTGGACTACGATGCCACCATGAATGGAGTGGATAAGATGGATCAGAACATCTCTTACCACCCGTTATAGGAACTGAAGGACATGAGGAAGCCAGACGTAAGACCAGGTCACCGTATCATGATCTTGAGAGTAGACTTGATGACAACATGGCCAAACACACACTGCAATATATACCTGCTACTCCCCGGAAAAAAAGGCCAGCAAGAAAGTGCACGCGAAGGGGCAATCGCAGTGAAACTAATCTGTGGTGCAAATCCTGCTGCGTCCCCTTGCACGCAGGGGAGTTTTACACAATATACCTCACAAAAAGAAAAACTGTGTAGTTGGGACATCCACACAATTGTAAATAGTACCACAGTTGCACACATTTGTAAATAGTTTGCCAAATTGTTTTGTCAAATTGTTGCACTGTTGAATGTAAATAAACGTATTTTGCTATCAAAAAACACGTTTTCATTGTTGGTGGTGGTGTTTTACAGAAGTAAAGCACTGTTTGGATGTTTGTGGCATCATTCATGGAAAAAAAGGTGTCAAATTCCCAAGAGTGCATGAAATAATATCGTTTCACTAAAAGCTTGATTTCTCCGTATTTTGGTCCAAAACAGAGCATTTGGATGAAACTAACCTATATTCTATTGTTGATTACTGAAGAACGGAATAAGGTAGAAACAAACATTTTTTTTCTGATGAAAGATGAGAGTTCAATCTTTCATTTGGTAGTATCTGTGTTTCCATAGTCCAAACAAAAACATTTCTGTGGACTTTGAAAGACCAGTCAAAATGCTTAAATCAGCTGGCACCCACACATCCTCTTTTCTGAAAATGCTTGGCAGTCAAAGAGTTAAATTGAATTGAATCCGATTGATTTGAATCTGTGAGTGTTTCATCTAAAGATGTTCCTGATGAAAAATAAAAGCAAAACTTTTTACTTGCCGAATGCTCTTGCTGTGGATGAATGCAGTTTGCCAAGAAAAAAAATGCTGATTTGGTTGGTCTCAACCAAGGCCAGGGATTTGGTGCCCTAGGCAAAAATGCAGATTGTGCGTCCAAACCCCCCAATAAATAATTAAATAAATAAATAAAATATAGTAGCATGCATGTAATGGTGGAGTAAACAAGTTACAAGCAAGCTAAGAAGCTAACGCTATTTTCATGTTTATTTTTTATAGACAATGATGATTGACTGACATACATGCCCTCCTCCTCCTTTTGCCGCTTTCTTAATGCAGCACTTGAGGTCTAGGACCATTTCATTGTACTGTAAATGTCTTTGGCAAAAAATATTTGGGATGCAAATTAGTCAAACGGCTATAATCCCATACATATTTGCAAATGTTCATTAACATGTTCTGTCCCATTTTTTAAATGAAAGCTCTAGTTTAATTTTATTATATTATATAGTTTATTTATTTTGGGGCATGTGGGATAAACAATATAACCTCTTGATCCTCTAGTGCGCTGATTTGTCTGACTTGTGAGAACAAAGTGCATACTGGTAGATGGACCTTAGGATATATAAAATATTTTGAGTATAGTCGCTCAATAACTTTCCATAACTAACCAGCTGAGGTCCTACCTGTGGTGTTAACAAATGCCACTGCTCGCCGTGGGACAAAAGCAGGATGATGGTCACCTACAAGGAGTAGACCTTGAAAGGGAGACACCACCTAGCACAAAATTTAATTTCATCCAACTCACCCCGTGTAGAGTGTCCATCTTGATATGCTCTCTATTAAAATCAGGCTTCTAGTACAGAACAGTATCTTACTGTTGTGCTGTCATGGCCAATGCCAACGTACTAACCTGTCATCTACACGCACGTTCCATGAAAAATAATTATTTGAATTATCATGTTTACTAAAGCAAATGTTACCACAGTTACAAAAGACAGCAATCAAACAAATAAACATTTTTAGTCTACGTAAACACAGTAACAACACCACAAAGCTTGAGATTTGTCACAATGACAGCTCTGGTTATAGTGTTAACAAACGGCACCCTTGTGTGGTTGACGGCTGGATGACATCAGCAGGAAGAAAATGCAGAGAACAGACTTTGGCGCTGTGCGTAACTACAAATTTATCCCTGTGAATGTTAACCAGCCACAGAGAAAAAACTAACAAAGCTGAACTAGAGCCTGTCTGGCCTTGGGGTCCATTTCACAAAGCATGTTCAACAAACATCAAGACTAACCCTGAACAGTGAGATGACATACACTGAGTAAGGAAACTTCCAGGACAGCTGATTTGAGGTAGTTATATCAACGCAGAGTAATTTCACCTGGCGTTGCCACTACACTAAAAAGACCACCTCAATGGAGCCCTGATTCGTTGAGTCACCATGGCATTTTTTTTACCCCTCTCATCTGAAAATCTTAATGTGATCATATGGCGAATTTCAAAAAAATGTGCAACACCGCATTGAGGGAGGCGGCGTGGGAGAATGTTGCTACTCGGGTTAATGCGTAAATTTAAATGTAGTCCTTTGCAATCACAATAATATTACAGGGGGAACCTGTTGAATGGTAGCTCATTAATTCCTTTTATTTAGGTGCAATCCTGCGGGGGAGAATCACACTTGAATTAAGATGAAATTTGAAAACATTTTTCAAACGGGTATAAGAAAAACACACACAATATATGCTGTGATGTGAGCAGATGACTATGGCTGGTAATGTTGCAAATGTAAGAACGGATTGAGTTGTGTATGTAGATGATGGACTGTGATGTGAAACGGTACCGCATAAAAAGATAACTGTCCAGAAATGCCAGCATATCTATGCGAGGTCTGATAACAATCTCACGACGAATATTTAATTTCCTGCGCAATAAAGCGGCACCTTCATCAATAGGGTCATTGTCAAAAGTGCATGCCATGTTCGTGACAAAATTTAACTTTACGCTTTAGACTATAGACGTATTTACGCAAAAACTCGCCGCAGCGGACTTTATGAATGAGAAAATAAAATGTAATGTGTGGGTGAAAGGAGGCGAGCACAGAGAAAACGTCGACGTTCATTGTGAAAAACCTGCTGCCGACCAGGTTAGGTTCATCGACACTGTTACTATGGTAACTGACCGAGCGCTAAAATTACCTATTTTTATGAAACAAGCTAGAGTTACCTCTTTTCCTCTGGTTTTAGTTACCTACCTTTCTGAAATGGAAGACGAAGTTTCCCCACATTTTAGGGTTTCTTGACTCAGGGTTCTCACTAAATATGCTTTGTGAAATAGACCCCCGGTGTTTCAGGGTTAGATTATCTTTAGTTCACAGCATTTTAATGAAGATGTATATATTTTTTTACATATTAGTGTATCAATCTAAAATATTTTCACATTCCAACCAACATCGATATTTATAGTGTATTTGATCAAATATCAAAACAACAACTGAATGCCTTACTAGATAAACAATCAATGATGAATTGAACAATAAACAAATATAGGGTGACACAAAAATCTGGGAACCAAGTGTGGTGAAGGAAAAATATTTTATTCATCTTAATTGAAACCTGAAAACATGCCATTTAAGAAACAATGTTGGAATAGTCTTTTTTTTTTATTACGTCCTGTAGATGATATCCTCCTGTACGAATCAATTGAAATCTGCTGTTGAGATTCCTCATTGACCGCTGTAATATCTAAACCACGTTATTGGCTGATTTGGAAATTAGTGAAATAGCGACATCGGGTGGCCCACCGGAAAACTGCCAGCTGGCCTTCTCAAGCCATCACTGCCTTTAAAGGATTACTCAACAGGGAGTCAGACTCTTGCTCCACCCCTCACTAAGATTTGAACTCGCTAAGAAGCCGTTTAAGGAGGCATGTACAAGAATGAGCCTGTGGGTGGCAGGGGCGACGACGTCATGCGGAACAAGTGACGTAGTACGTATCGTCTCGTGTAATGAGAGGACAAACAGCTAAATTGTATTTATATCAGTGTTTAACCTTAAGGTGGCACCAAACACACGGGTTTTGCCCCAAATTCAAGCTTTCAACAAACATCAACTCAAATGTAAAAATAATGCCAGTTAATACAGTTTATCAGCAAAAAAAGTTGATTAAATGTTGAGTTATGCTTTAAGTACACCAAAAAAACACAAAGTCACAATACTAGTTCACCGTCTTTGGAAGAGGTTGTCTGACGTCACACCGCCGCCGCTCTTGAGTAGGACATTTTCCATTTCGGAGGCACCTTGCTGTCGTGGAAGAAGTCAGCCGCGCCGTGCTGCCCAGCAATGCTCCATTTCGTGGTCCCCACCCCTCACTACATACACAATGAATGGGTGGGACGATGGTGCTCTGCACCCTGCTAAATGTAGTGTGAAAAGGGCTTAACTTTGTTTCCAAATTTTCAAGTCTGTGCTGTTCCTATGATGAGCTCATTCCAGATCCAGTCTATCATCGTCACTCACAAACGGTGCTGTTTGTTTTGTTTCAGTCAATATCTCAACTGTTTTACTTGTACATGTTTCATTGAGTTTTACTGAGGGAAAGCTAGTTGTCACATAAGATACATCTTTCGACCAATGGTTCAGTGTTTTCACAAACACGTCTTTTGCCCTTCTACTGAAATACTTTCCCACAATGGCAAAAAGGAAGGGGTTAACAGCACTGTTACTGTATGCCAAACAAGTAGACAGCTGAATGCCAAGGTCAAGAACATAGCCCCAAACGCAACCAGAAGTTATTTGGAAGCATTCTAGAGTGTCCAGAAGGCGCATCACCTGATGTGGGATTCAACAGAAAAGAAAGACAGCCATCACGGCCAGAACCAAGCGGGTGGCTTTTTTCTCTGTCCTGTTTCCAGGGAGACCTCTGACATGACTTTACTCAAACCAGCAACAATGTGACATGTGCAGTAATTTAGCACAATAACAGGAATTAGAAAGCCAAAAACATTTATGAAAATATTGTGCTGCACCCTCCAGGCCAGTTATGGGTAGATTTGGATACATGCATCTACACCGGCATACTCTACATATTTCACTTCATGAAAGAGAAGCACGGGCATTGAAATAAGGAATCCTAGCATCCAGGTCGCCAGGCAAATGCTCATAGCCCATGAAGTTCTCCTCAGACGACTGGGGCTCATTGGTTTCACCAGAGCAAGGTAGCGGTTCAAGCTGACCAGTGTAAGGAACAGTATACTGCAGATGTAATTCATGTAGATGGCAACATTGACAAACTTACAGAGAACTTCTCCAAAGTCCCACTGATATCCACGAGCAATAGTGAAAGCCCAAAAAGGGAGGCAGGTCATCATGACCAGATCAGCATTGGCTATGTTACCAAGGTAAACATCTGCTGCAGTGCAGTTCTTATTCTGCAGGCAGAAGACAGCAATCACAAAGCTGTTTCCCAGGAAGCCTACTAAGCTGATCACAGCAAAGTATGGCGGCTGTAGGGAGGACATCAACAGTAAGGTGGCAGTGTAGTTGTTGCAGGAGTCAACTTCTGGGATTGATGCATTCACAGCCATCGGAAAATTGGGGATGAGAGCAGTTTCACTATGCTTACATAGTATATATATATATATATATATATATATATATATATATATATATGAGGTGTCAGTCGCAATTTTTTTTTATTGTAATTAATTGCATGACTTCAATAATTAACTCACGATTAATCACAAATTAATCACACGTTTTATATCTTAATTTATATCTAAATTTACAATGAAATGAATAATTTTTTCCCCTAATTTTCCATACTCTTGTTAACTTAAATATGGGAAGAAATGTTAACCTAATAGAAATATGGTTACAATAAAATGTACCATCAAATATTTTGTTTCAAATTTTTCATACTCTTGTTAACATAAGTGGGAATAAATGTTAACCTAATAGAAACATGGTTGCATTTTTTTAGTTACTGATACAGTAAGTTCTTAACAATTCATACAATTGTTTTAAAATGGAAAGTGTGTACTGTACTATAAAAACAACGGGTGTTGGTCATTTTTTCCGTCACTAATGGCGTTTTTAAGACAATGTTTACAGCTCAGTGCATTTTTCTTTTCATATTAAGAGCTAACTAATTTTTAAAATGGAGTAACTAAAATTCTGCACATTTGTAAAATGGTAAAAAAATAATCCTTGACCCCAGTCCTCACAAATATATGCATTGTTATTTAATTTATTACTGCTAAATTGTGTAACAATGACTCTTTTGCACAACTTTAATGCTTTTATTTTGTTAGGTTAAATACGGCACAACTTGAATGCTTTTATTTTGTTAAGTTAAATATGGATACGCATTGTAAAATGACCGGAACTTTACTGCATGATGAACCAAACAAGATCGGTGTGTTGTACTTAAAGTTATTAACCTTAAAATGACTACTTAAAAAAGGGATCTTCCTGCCAGGATGGCCCATTTTTCCACTCATAAACTCATGTTTGTTTGTTTTTTAATCAGGAAAGTGATATTAACATGCATTTTCAATTATATCCTTCTGTTTTGGAAATTCAGGGGAAAAAACCAATGTGAATTGCATGGCATGTTGATATTGACACTTGGAGGTTGTAACGCACCCATCTTATTTTGAGCGTCGTTGTTTGTCGCCGTGGATGGACTGGGCATTTGGGAAACTCATGAAATTCCCGATGGCCAGTACTCCCCAAGTGTCAGGTCATCTCTTTCATTATCCATTTATATTATGTATAAGTACAGTGTAGCACTGCGGGTTGAAGTCCCCTCTAGTACTGCAGCTATCGAATACTTTGGTATTCAAATATCCTATGGAAAATTCTATTGAATAATCAGGTATTTGGATAATAACTATTTTCGCGTGGTGAAAGAACATTGGATTTTGGAATGACCTTCTGTTAAATATTAGGCAACCTCCCTCTCTACTGTTAGATTATTAACATTGTTTTTCTGTTTCAATTTATATTTTAATCGTTTTTTATATTAGTTAGAGCTGTGTAATAATAAGACAACAGTTAATTCATATGTTAGTCAATCTATAGTCTTTTGATCTCCTTTCTGGGAAATAAATGTCTAGTAAGGTTTCTGAGTTATCTAAATGATGGGATGTTTGAAAGTGCAAGCAGAGGTCTGTCCATAAATTTCCTGGTGCAATGAGGTGCCGGGGACCAATTGTTTACCCATATCTGGAGTGGACTGAGATAGGAATTCTAAGTTGTGTATTTAACTCTGCTGACAGGACAAGATGACAGGGGGGGAGTATTCTTTCTAAACACTGTTTTTGTATAAGTGTGCAGAGAGCGAGAGGCACACTTTGCGGTCACTGCTGATTGAGCAAGGATCCAAAGTGGCTCGGAAATTTCTGAATAATAAAAGCTTGCAAGAAAACTTCTTCACGAGATCTCAACTTTGAGTTTTATTTGAACACGCAGGAAATCAAAGAAATGATTTCTAACAAATGGTGACCCCGAACGTTCTAGATGATTGCGAGCTGCGGCGTTCACGGACGGGCGGAACTTCTAGGCGCCTAAATAATTAATTACGGTAAGTGGAGACTTTTATCCACGTAGGGAAGTTCTGTCTGTTTGGGACCGCTGCAACTGGTTTTCGTCTTCTAAATTGTCTAAATTTTTACATGAGGTCTGTGTGAACAAGTTGTAGTTTGATGTCGTTCAATTAACTGAGGGACGCGGAGTCCTTGATTTGGCATTTTTACTACGACATTGAACTGTACACGTACGTGGGGTGGAGCACTAGGTGACGGAAGTGCTGGCCCGGGAAGGTTATGCGCGGCTGAAAAAGCATTTTTGATCACAGGTTGAAGTAGCGTTTTTTATTTTGTTTTATTCCGTTCCGTTACGAGGGAATCGCTAGACTATAACAGTTATTTTATAAATTTTGAAGGGCTACGGAGTGACGTGGAGATTTTTTCTTCCACTAGGAATTCTAGGGGTTATAGTAGTACGCCTGTTTCGGCAGTTCTTTTGGATCAGGATGATGCTGAGTGATTAATTTTACCTCTGCGTGCATTCGCTAGCACGTGATGAGTTATTTTAAACAAGCGCGCCCTGCTAAAATTGTGCAGTATTGAGTACGGACAGGTTGATGGCAACGGGGATTGGATTTGTACCGCTGTTTGTTCGATCGAGAGATCACGTGATTCGTTATTTATGTATGTTCAATGTCTGTTATGTGTGTAAGTTTTTGTGGGTGTCTGTGTTGTTCTTGTGAAATTGTTGACGTTGTCGAATAAATTGAACTATCATACTACAAGTGAGACGTCACTGCATTGATAAATATTAATACGACTTGAATAGAATATTAACTGAAGTGGTGAATAATTGAAATAAATAATGGAGAGCGGTTTTGACCACGACACCGAATGGTTTGACCTACAAGTGCTTCTGGTTCATAGTCGGAACTTATTCTTGGATGCACAAGTTAAGAATGTTCCGAGGTTGCAGTCGAAGCCATGCCGAAAAACGTCGACGAAAAATGGGAAAAAAAACTACTAATTGTTTGAATGAACGGCTGTCGCTGGACAAAATGGTACGAGGGACTTTTGTATTTTCTTTGAATGGTAGAAGAGTCAGACGAAATTGTAAAAAAGTGGATCGAATGATGAGAAATGCTAGAATGTTGGCTTTGGGCTGTTCCGTTAAAATCGCTCGGGGGCTTTGATGGAAGCTGGTGATGATACAGTGGCTGATTTTGATGCAAATATAACGGCTCCGCAGGCATATGCTGAGCCGCTCACGGGTGATTTGTTTGAAGCTATTAACCCGTTTACTGAATCACTGTACAAAAGATTTGCAGACGACGAATTGACAGAACAAACCCGTTTATTATTTTTAAATGAATAAAGAGTGTGTGCGTATGTGCCTGTAAAAGTTTGAGAAATTGGGAGACTTGTTGAGTAATCGTGTGTGACCTAGCTACCAAAGGTGGGGGCTACCCTGGTGGGTTGTGATTGTGAGTGAGAAATGTGCGTATTGATATTTTGTTTGTTTTTCTTCGATATATTTAACTGTATGTTTGGTGTTGTTTTTGGGTAGTTAAGACTGGTGTGATAATGGCGTTTGTTTTTCGAATGGGAATGTGGTAAAATAGGTTTTGCGATGTGATAATGCTAAGATTTTTTCTTTTTCCGCTCCCCCCCTGTCTCTAAAAAACAGAAGAAAAAAAGGGGGGGCTGTGTGTGTGTGAGATGGGAGTTTAGAGTATAATGTGTCCTCGTGATGGAAGTTTTTCTCTTTTCTAGGTAAGAGAAGAATGATAAAAAATAACAATAAATAACAGTATTTGAAGGATGTTGCTGAGTTCTTGTAGAAGAATATTAGATTAGATTTTTTTTAGTGATTGAATAGACAGTCTTTTACACTATACTACTTTTGATACAGAAAATAAACTTGTTAACTTTCTCCTTTCTAGGCAAATGCATCAAGAATAATGAAAAATAATAGCATTTTGTATTGAGCTGTATTGAGTTAACATAATTATACCTACATCTGTACAGCTGTGGCTAGATTTAAGATAGTTGAATGAGAAGTTATAAATGTTTTTGAAGTCGAGAAAATAATGATTTTTAATATTTGTTTTTTTCTCTGAGTGTGTCATTTCAGAAACTGATGCTTAAGTTCCAAAGCAGATGGGGGTTTGATGACAATCTGCGAACGGGATGCGCCCCAGCTGCTGATACGTTGTATTTGCAAGTATTTCTAGTAGCTATTTTGAAGGGCATTCCCAAAAAACAAGCTATGGTATAGTTGAAACATTTTTGAGAAAGCAGGAAGTGAACTATCTTGCTATGATCCCATCTTCCTCAGTCTGTCGTTTGAAGTGCATTGGATCAGGCGGGTGCATTCATTGGTCAGGTGAGCGCCTGGGAGGGCTGAAATGTGTCATCGGGTCCACGATTACAGACAGCAACCTCCAGCATCTGGGTGGACGTGGCAGAGGTCAAAGAGCTTCACGCCGCAGCAAAGTCATTCCCCTGTGACCGACGAACATGGTGCTCAAATTCCACAATGCCCAGTGACTGTGTGCAAGCCTCATTACAGAGACATCTCCCCTACGGCTGTTTTGACTCCAGTGAACATCTCAATGCCTGTTTTGAACATTGCCTGACATTTCCGCCGCACTGCCATCTGCTGGCCAGGACTGAACATTGACTACTCAAAGCTTGTGGTCCGACTGGGATGCACACCTCGGTCATTGATATGGTACGCTGGTTGTATGCGAGGCATTTTTAATGGGTCGGATGGGGAAATGTGATCTATAGCAAAGTATTTCAGGAAATTGAAAACAACATGTGAATTTGAAATGGGATGATTGGGAAAATGTATTTCAATCTTAATTACTCTATTTTATTATTGGGTTTAGCCTACTAAATTTTTGCCTATTTTCTTGGGAGAATCAGTTTCTGAATTGGTACAATGGGAATTTAACGAATAACAGCGAGTTTGCTGGTTAATTTTTGATTTTTCTCACAGCACTGATTTATGAATCCCACAGATGTTACTCTTTGTAATGTATTTTGCTGTGTTTTTACAAGCCCCACTAAGCTGTAGAGGAGGTGGGGTTGATTCGCATTTTGAGAATAATTTTCGGTTTGCTTAAATCTAGGAGTATTGTCATTTTTTGTTGCTTTTGATTATAAAACGTTTGTTTTACTCGTTGAGAAGGTAGATATTTGAAAATTTTGTGTAATTCGTATCCTGAATTAGATTAATGTGGTTTCCTCTATTTTTTCATGACCCCAAAGTCCTCACATACCAGTGTCTCAAATTGTATCTGTATGTGCTCATTTTAATTGCAGTGACCTGAAGCTCTCTCTCGTTTACCTCACAATCGCCTGATTTAAAGGCTTGTATTATTTACGACGTCTTTTGCGGAGAGCTATAGTCTGGTATTCCTTATTTATGAGCTACGGAGTCTTGGTGTGTCCTCCCTTTGATATACCATACGTGTTTGAAAAGATCGGAATGTATCTTTGTCAAAGGAGGGTGTGTACACAGGATAGTTCATGTTTAAGAAATTAATTAACTCTTTGACTGCCAGACGTTTTCAGAAAAGGGATGCCGCCAGTGCCAGCCGATTTAAGCATTTTGACTGATCTTTCAAGGTCCACAGAAAATGTTCTGTTTGGACTATGGAAACACACGTACTACCTTATTCCGTTCTTTAGTAATCAACAATAGAAAATGGTTAGTTTGACCCAATTTCGCCTGTTTTGGACCAAAATATGGAGAAATCAAGCTTTTAGTGAAACGATATTATTTCATGCATTCTAGTGAATTTTACACTTCTTTTTGTCCATGAATGATGCCACAAACACCTAAATAGTGCTTTACTTCTATAAAACACTACCACCAAGAATGAAAAAGTGTTTTTTGATAGCAAAATACGTTTATTTACATTCAACAGTGTAACAATTTGACAACAATTTGGCAAACTATTTACAAATGTGTGCAACTGTGGTGCTATTTACAAATATGTGGATGTTTCAACGACAGTTTTTCTTTTTGTAACACTCTCCTGCGTGCAAGGAGACGCAACAGCATTTGCACAACAGATTGCCTCTTCGCGTGCGCCACTTTCTTGCAGGCCGTTTTTTTCCGGGGAATAGCAAGTATATACTGCAGTGTGTCATCAAGTCTAATATCAGGATCATGCTACGGTTACGTTACGGTGGTGTTACGTCTCGCTTCCTCGCGTCCTTCAGTTGCTATACCGGGTGGTAGGAGATGTTCTGATCCATTTTATCCACTCCATTCATGGTGGCATCGTAGTCCAGAAACAGTGTCTTCTCCGTGATCAGACTGTACCCGCTCCTCCGATGAATATGCATTGGACTTGGGGTACTCTTCATTGTCCGATCGAATGTCCGCTTGTGCAGCTCCGCGTTTTCCGGCGTTAGCAGCGCTAGCCGGTGAGGCTTTATGACGAGAATAACGGCCGCGTCAATGCTTCCAACTCCGGCGTCAACCTCGGGAGTGACCATCATCATCATCATCAATGTGCATTGGTCGATGCTTTTCGACTACTCTCCATCGTCCGATCGAATGTCCGCTTGTGCAGAAGTACCCGGCCGGCTATTGTGCGCGTTTTCCGGCCTTAGCAGCGCTAGCCGCGCTAGCCGCGCTTAGCCGGTGAGGCTTACTACGTGTTCATAACAGTCACGCCAAAGCTTCCAACTTTGGCGTAGAGCTCGGAGTCATCATCATCATCATCATCAATCTGCATTGGTCGATGCCAACTCTCCATCGCCCGATCGAATGTCCGATTGTGTAGAAGTACCCGGCCGGCTATTGTGCGCGTTTTCCGGCCTTAGCAGCGCTAGCCGCGCTAGCCGCGCTTAGCCGGTGAGGCTTACTACGTGTTCATAACAGTCACGCCAAAGCTTCCAACTTTGGCGTAGAGCTCGGAGTCATCATCATCGTCGACATCAATGCGCTTTTTAGTATTGATTGATGCTTTCCGTCTTTGAAAAAAATGCTCAAGCGTGAGCTGCTTGTAACCGGTTGCTTGGTCAGCCATTGTGGCTTCATCAGCCATTGTCTCCTCAACACTCTAGCTCCGCCTCACGTCTTCTACTGACGCCCACGGTGGGCGGCCCATCCAACCTTGTGCAAAGAGAGTCATCGCTGCCCTCTAGGGGCCAAAACGAGTCTTTTACTATTCAGATATGCCTGATACTTTCAGCACAGCTGCCCAAGGCTTTCCTGCACCCGTTTTTGAAAAAAAAAACAAAAAAACATAGGGGACGTCTTTTAACGTCCTCGGCGCCCTTCCCTAGGTTTATGCTAAACGTTTTATAACGTTTATGGCAGTCAAAGAGTTAATGTAGACGAATTAGTAGATTAAAAAATGAAAAGGTTTTGAAGTGATAATCCACAGTCTGAATGTGAGAAATCTACAAAAGAGGATCAACCTGCCGGAAACAAAGTAAGTTTGGGCAGAGGAGACAAAAGATGAAGCATATCGCCAAATGAAGGTAATTATATTATATTATATCTTTTATCTCAGAAACAATTGAAAAATGTAATGTTTGGAGCCCAGTGTTTGCGAAAGATTATATATGATATGAATATATATGGGCCTCTTCCCAGGGTGTTCACGGTCCGGCTGGCCATGAGGTTCTGGGTTGAGATTATATGATATGCTCGTAAAATGATTCCTTTCAGGATGGTTAAAGGCACATTCATGCAAATTTAGAACAGTAAATATCGTGGTAAAACATTACCTACTATTATATGAAACCCATTTGAAAAATTTATATTTACAAGCTCTGTCTGTTGTATTAATGAATGGATGAATGTCATTCAACTCAATCAAAGGCTGGGCTCTATTTCAATGTCACAAGAATAGATCTTTTCCTGTTCCAACAGCGCAGGACCTACGGATCTTAATCAAATAACATTTACTAATCCCAACTAACAAAAACTATCAGGTGTTTTTTCTCCAAATAAAATTTATGTGAGTTTATGAGAGATTAAATGAAAATGTTCTGCACTCAGGAGAATTGGACCCCACGGGGTGACGGAGAGGACATCTTGTGCAGTTCGCTGCACAGAGAGGAGGGGGAGACGACATTCCACATCTGGTCTACAAGGCTGCCGGATCCGTCCCAGGCTCAGCAATCTCACCACCTGATGATCATCAATCTCACCACCTCCGACTGGGAAAACAACATCAGCTGATCCAGTGGCCGGTTGTCGAGCTGCAGTTTATGAGGACATCATTCAACGGAGATCGAGTCAAGTGCCTTTTTCCTGGGCATCATTCCACGAAGAGTCACATTTGCGGGCAGAATAATCCCGGTGACAAATCGAAGGACCTTGGGCAGTCGACCCTGAGGTTCTTAAAAAACAACTAAAGCGACACTCTTTTCATTCAACAAAGAACAAACCAGAGATGGCTTCAAAGTGGGAACACATCTGCCGATGAATCGCGACACTCTTTCTTGAACAACAACATTTCGTGTTAAGCCTCACATATGCTATGCTTATTCCACAAAAAAATATTTTAATGTATCAAATTGTTCTTTAATGCCATATGACTGCTAAACTACCTCCTCTACTGCTAAAGGGATGTTTTAATGATAACTACTTCCCCCACACAACCATTGCTTAATGTTGTGTGCCGTTTGCGATGATGAAGATCCGGCTGGTATTTTCCTTTGAAAAAGAAAGAAAAAATGTTAAAATGTTTTGGGCTCTGTCGAGTCCAAATGAGGGAATGTTAGATTATTAACATTGTTTTTCTGTTTCAATTTATATTTTAATCGTTTTTGATATTAGTTAGAGCTGTGTAATAATAAGACAACAGTTAATTCATGTTAGTCAATCTATAGTCTTTTGTTCTCCTCTCTGGGAAAGAAATGTCTAGTAAGGTTTCTGAGTTATCTAAATGAGGGGATGTTTGAAAGTGCAAGCAGAGGTCTGTCCATAAATTTCCTGGTGCAAGGTGGTGCCGGGGACCAATTGTTTACCCACATCTGGAGTGGACTGAGATAGGAACTGGTGTAGGATTCTAAGTTGTGTATTTCACTCTGCTGACAGGACAAGATGACAGGGGGGGAGTATTCTTTCTAAACACTGTTTTTGTATAAGTGTGCAAGAGCAGAGAGCGAGAGGCACACTTTGCGGTCACTGCTGATTGAGAAGCCAAAGTGGCCAAAGTGGCTCGGAAATTTCTGAATAATAAAAGCTTGCAAGAAAACTTCTTCACGAGATCTCAACTTTGAGTTTTATTTGAACATGCAGGAAATCAAAGAAATGATTTCTAACACTACCCACTGTTAAAACACATCTTTGTTCTTTGGCGTTTGACTCAGCATGAGACTCATCATTGTTTCAAGGTTTTATGGTGCCTGCTGTATTTTGTTATTAATTTATGTATGATATTGTTATTTTATTGACTTATTCATTTACTCACTTAAGATAATTAATACATTTATTTGGTGTTATTTTTGTTTTACCTGTCTTTATTCCATGACAAATTTTTACTCCATGCACAGCACTTTGTATGAAATGAAATTTCGAGTTCAGTAGTTTTTGGTCTGTGAGACAAAGTGACCTCAGAACCACAGTTGTGATTTTGCCGACCGTCAACTGCCCAATTGAGTGAGCACTGTTTATTAAACTAATCTCTCAGAATGGCAACTGTGTCTGGCTGTCAGCATCAAAGTGTGCAAATCATCCCGTCGATTAGACTGCCTTTGAAAAGTAGTCCGATAGCTGCAGCCGCTAGTACCGTTAGCACGCTAACACTGTAGATGCCCGAAACACTGGCAACAGGCACCGTGCAATACAATATCAGCGTAATTAATTCTTCTTTTAGTGCCCTTAATTGGCGATCAAACGTGATTTCTGTACGAAGTTGTTTTGTTGATTTTGCCCGCAATAGTTTATGCCGGCAATAAGAACGGCAGGCAGCGGCAACGTTCCGAAGGACGTGTCAAGTCATCCGTTGCGCCGCGACTGGCAAAACGCTCCCGGGAAAAACATCAAAATAAAAGCGTTTCTTGGCATTGCGCTCCACATATTACTTTGTATGGGAAGACGGTGTTTTGCCAGATGTGTCCAATATTCCCCACATGTAAACTGTTTACTTCGCTGGATTTGTCATTGCGCTGATGACTCTTATGCCGGAAATCCGGCATCGTGCCGGAGAAATATGCTTGAATCTACAAAATGATAATAATGCATCTACAAGTCTGTGAATGGGTGAAGTACATACACATATAAAACATATGCGGACATATACAAAACAAAACAAATGGACTTTAGCACTGTTTGTGTCTGCCTTTTTACATCTTGTCTTTAAAACAAATACTTCAAAATGAAGCTTTTTCTTGCTGAAAAACAATCTTATGTTTATGACCTACTCCATGGAATAGTTTTTTTTTGTGCAGACACACACACCATGCATGCACCTCACACACAATATAGTAAGCTAGCCAATAGCAGCACAATAGAGACATTCATATTGGCACTTGTTTCCCTCATTAGCACGCAGCAACATGATTGAGTAGCAAAAAAGCAGACTAGTAATGAAAATAATGTGTTGGTGTTGAGTGGTAGAAGGTAAAAAACTTCACATATCCTGGTAAAAGGAAGGAACACTTTCACTCAACTAGAGAGACATACCCTGTGACTGGACTGAGGATGACGACGCGCTCCGCTCATCTACTTGTAAGCAGGGGATGGGGAGGAGTCGAGGTGGATCAAACAGTTTTCAATATTTTAGATGTTTAAATATTACTTTTAAACTCTATGGTTTTATACATATATTATAGCTATAAGTTTCTAGCTTGTTAAAAAGAACATACACTAAAAAATATATCTATATACTCTAAAAAATTGAGGATGCTATTGGAGCACCCCCCAAAATGGCCTAAATACACGTCTGTATTGGGGTATAATTTATTTATTTATTTTAACTATCGGTGACTACTCAAGAATTCAGTATTGGTAGGAAAAAAAAGTGGTATTGAACATCCTTTATCCTGACCATGTGTTATGATTGTGCTTTCATTGCGTTGTGTTTTTTTTTTCTTTCAGTCTCTGATTGAGTAGAGGGGCGTGTCCTCCTGCGCTGCACCTGTTTCTCATTCACAAATTAACGCTTTATAAGTACTGGAACTGCCGACACTCCTGGTCGGAGTATTGACCTTGCTACGTCCTCGCCCAAGAGCTTTATTCTGACTTAGTGTGCCAAATTCCTATCTCTAGCGTCGTTTCTTGTATCCAGTTTCTCACGTGAGTCTTTTGACACATAGTTTTATGTTGTTTATTGTTGAATGCTTGTTAACCACGCATTGAGGCTTTTTTTGCGCCGTAGTTTTGTGTTTCCTCAGCTTTACGCTTAAGTGATTGGTATCCACATGTTTTTCCCACGTCGCTTTTAGTTTATCCACTTTGTATAGCTCGTTTTGTATTTTGGTTTTTCATATTCTCGTTGAGCGATTCTACAGCCTTCGGGTGTATTTTTGTTACTTTATTTTCCTTGCATACTTTGCAAGCGACTTTTGTTAACTGTTTTTCTCCTGGCTTCGTCCAGCGCTTTGTGTTGTAGAATTCCGTTGTGTACAATTAAATTTGTCAATCCACACCCTTTGTGTCTCTCTCTGCGTTTGTGGGGTCCACTATCCGTTTATTCCGGAAATCGTTACAGAATACTAGGACCATGAATCCCGCAAAACACAAAGAGGTCAGACACACCCTGGCTAGGTTGTCACCATGTTGGGTCGTCAGCTGGAGAAGTTGGTTGCTCGGATGGAGCAAATGCCACTAGGGAGCGGTTCCGAGCCATGTGCGTCCGCGGCGCACGTACCTCCGATCCCGTCCGCTCCATTCAGGGAACCGGTTTTCTCACTCCCTGCACGCTACGATGGTGAGCCCGGTGATTGTGGCCCCTTTTTACACCACTGCTCTATTATTTTTTTACCAACAACCTCAGACATACCCTAGCAATAATGCTAAGGTTGCTTTTATTATGAGTCTCCTGACTGGCCGGGCAGCTACGTGGGCAATGGCAATTAGCAAGTCCTGGCCGGATCTCCAGTCGTCCTGTCAGGGTTTTGTTTCCGAGTTACGCCGTGTTTTCGACCACCCTGTTAAGGGACGGGAGGCAGGGAGTCGGCTGGTGGACTGTGTGCAAGGGAACGGCACCGTGGCCGATTATTATATTTATTTCCGTACGCTCGTAGTGGAAAGTGGCAACGAACCATCTCTCTGTTGCCTTTTTCGCCAAGGACTCAGTTCTAAAGTAAAGGATAAACTTTATATAACAGTTTGGAGGAACTTGCTCCAAACACTTGCTATCCGCCTGGACATTTGTCTTCGAGAGAGGTGATGCGAGCATGGAGCAGAACTCATTACGCGCCCTGCCGCGTCCGCTCCACCTCTCTGTCCGGCTTCTGGTAACCAAGGGGACGAGCCTATGCAGATTGGCGGGGGTCGCCTGACACCGGAGGAACATGCACGCCGCCTCAGGACCGTGTCTCTACTGTGGGCAGCCTAACTACGGGGTGGCCGCCTGTCCTTTGCTGACACCCCAACGCGTCAACAGTAGGACCAGAATGGATCATCGCCTAGTCCAAGAGACTCTGCCCATCCCTTTCTCCAGCCCTAATGAACCGCGTGAGTACTGTGATACAGTTTTACCTGAAGTCTCGGATGATGATTCCGGCATTAGAAGGCTTGAGTTGGCTGGGGAAGTTTCTTGGGGAACTGCGCGGAACAGGGTTGTGGCTTTGGTCAACTCGGAGGGCTGACGATGATTTTGTTGACCCCGGTGTGCTCAAAGCTTTAGGCTATGAGCCTATTCCGATACCCAAGGAAAGAAGTGTGTATAGTTTGGACGGACGCCTTCTGGGGATTGTTACTCATTCTACTGTTCCGCTTACTCTTCGCCTTTTGGGTAATCACGTAGAGTCTTTAAGTCTTTTGGTTATGCCATTGAGTTTGGCACCGCTTGTTTTGGGGTGGCCCTGGCTTAAAATCCCCAACACAGACATTAATTGGACGGTGCTGATTTTGGAGAATTGTAGTGTTTTTTTTTTGTTGTCACGGGCAATGCTTACGCTCTGCTGAGGGGGGCCTCCTCCCGCATCCTGCTACTCAGGTGGAAGAGATTTGTCTGGATATTGTTCTACAAGAGTATTATGACCTCCGCAAGGTATTTAGTAAGGATAGAGCCCAATCCTTGCCCCCGCACCGTCCGTACGATTGCGCTATTGATTTAATTCCAAACGCACCCCTTCCTAGTTCCCGACTTTTTCCTGTGACTGCTGAGGAGGCTGCTCTCCGGGAGTATATCTCGGACACGCTTGCCACCGGGCAGATTCGACCTTCTTCTTCCCCCATGGGTGCGGGCTTCTTCTTTGTAGATAAGAAAGATAAGACTCTTCGTCCTTGCGCGGATTATCGGGGGCCACCGTTTCATCCAAGATTCAAAATATGAATTTCCATTGCATGATATGGCAACTTTTTAAAGTATAGTCTATCAAATGCACATAAGCTTTGACATATAGATGAAAAATGTGTTTCCAGGTTTAACCAGCAAGACAACGAGACGCCCGATCAGCGTCATGTCAAATATGCACAATATATATACAGACTACAAACATTTTGCATTTCCACCATGGATAAAATATTGCCGTCATGACACTACACGCACGCGAAGCTCACCGTGAGTGCTCAAATGGAACACACCAGCCGTCGCTTTCATTTTGACCGCAACGGCTAGTCGTCGTCACTCACCGGCCAGCTGAAGGTATCCTGTGGTCTCTAAAACTGCTATACTTAAAGCTGGAGCCATGACCATTGGCCGTTTGGCTAAGCGGAGGCTCCGTGCTGTGACTTGGCTGGAGCGCTAATTTTAGTGGATGTCTGGGTGTGCGTCGGCCGCGCAACCCGCAATTTTTTTTTTGTATACTTCGATCATTAAAAAGTCATCCACTAGTACATGCTAAATTGTAAATATGGTTCAGCGATATTGTAAAACAGTATTATGTTTATTGTATATACTGTGTTTTTATGACTTTGGCAATGGCTGGAGCGCGCCACCCCCGCCTCGAAACATTTAATACTATAAGACATATATATATATTTTAATACTATAAGACATATATTTATTATAAATCCACATACACAAGATCCAACACAGTCCCAAAGAGCCAACAATAACGTACCAATTACTAAACAATAGTAAATATAAATGTATAAATATGTACTAATAAGCAACACTCCTGAGCACCATAGTGACCGTGTATCACACATCTCTGTATCCCGTGAAAATATGACTTTTATATTTAGTTGTGGACTGATTTGTTTGCCCAATGTTCTGCACCATATTTATATTTGCACATTTGTTCTCCAAATCCCAAATGAAATATATTTGTTTAATTTAAGTTTAATGATAGTTTGTTCTTTCAAAAAAGATGTTCCTGGGTTTTTATTTTTTTATTTGTATGCCTTCAGCAATATTCATTTAAGGGTCATTTAAATTCTCGTCAGTGTGTGCATGCACGTAGCTATTGGAGCATGATTAAAAGTTGTAATTAATAAATGTCATTGATGGAGATAGAAACCTTTCTAGTATATGTTCATCAAAGATGTAAAAAATTTAACTACTGTATAGCTTCTTACCTCATCTCGTTGACCTAATGCTCCAGATGTACCACGTCTTCTTTCTAGTGGGAACTGGTGAGTCGTGACTAGTTTTATAGGAGCAGATCACAACCCACCTCTGTTTCTTCCACAGACCGGGAGTTATGTTCGCAAATGTATTTACACAAATTCACTTTTATATAGGACTCAGTTTTGTGCTTTGTTTTCATTATACTACAGTATTTTTGTCTTGTCTTATGTATGTCTAAAAAAAAATCTAATCATTAATTGCTGCAGATACTGTATTCACAAAATCAGTCTGGATCAGAGCAAAACCTGCCAAACGAGTGTACCTAAGATATGATTTATCAAACAATTCACCGTGTGCGAACCGCTGTCATTTATAACAGTGGTTCTCAAATGGGGCTACGTGAAGGCACTCCAAGGGGTACGCAAGATTTTAAAATTTAAATTATATATTATATATATATTATAATTATGTAAATATTTCAGCTAAATCTAAATTAATAAAATACAATTTATATTCAGTAGGCTCAATTGATATATTCAGTCTCCTCAAACCAGAATGGTTGGACCCAAACTGCCAAATAGGATCACCTATTCAATCATTAAAAATCAAAATTAGATTTAAATGTAATTACTTCTTTTTAAGAACAGATTCACTATGATCCCAAAGACTTAATGGTGATATTATTTTTATGTGCACAAATGTTTATTTGTAACTTGTAATTTGTAGTTAATTATTTCCTTTAAAAAAATAAGTTTTTTTAGTCTTTTGATTTCCAAGAGATTTTGTTTTCAAGAGAGACCATTGTACAATTAAAGTCAGACAACGATGGCACTCATTTTGTTTCTTCACTAATTGGGGGCAACTTAGCTGAATTGTACATCTTTTTTTTGCCATTGGTGGGGTTTTTTTACAACACCAATGGCGGATAACTACAGGGTAAACCTCGCAGCTTGTGTCTACCCTCCTCACACGGTCTTCTTTCAAGAGCCTACATCGATTTGTATCTTAATTTTAGTGATATAGGTTGATTTGACATCCTTTGACTCTTCCATTACATGTCTTTAATGTCTAATAATGTACCCCGTTCTGCTGCGTTGGGTTTGGGGCGCCAGCCGTGTCGGGGAGGGGGGCTCCGGGCTTCTGGGTTGGTTCTCTGGCCGGTGGCCCCCGCAGGGCCCGGGGGGTTGTGCCTTGGTGCTGCCGCGGCCTGGGGGCCCTTAGGGGCTGTGCTTCCCTTGTCGGGCCGAGGTTGACGGCTTCCCTCTTTAGTGGAAGTTCTCATGCATGCCAGATCCACCAAACCAGCATCTACTGAAACGCAAACAGAATTTGCTTCTCCCACTGGTCGCTGAAAATCAGTGGGGGCTGGTGTTTGTGGATGTCACTCTGCTTCATCTATCTATCCTTCCTTCCTTCCTTCCTTCCTTCCTTCCTTCCTTCCTTCCTTCCTTCCTCTGGTCTCTTGAGGTCTCCCTAGTCTGTTGGAATTGTGATGTTTCTGGGGTTGGTGAAAGATTCTGGTTTTGTAACTGTGGGTGGTAGGTGGTGTCTGGTTGGTGCTGAATTTCACTTAGTTTCATCTTTCTTTCCTTTGATCCTTCCTCTGGTCTCCTGACAACTTCACGACTCTGGCGGGACTCTGAAGTATACGGTTAAGGTGAAGTGTTGGGATTTATAACAGCCTTCAGGTGAATTAAAGCACAAACACACACGCACGCACGCACACACACAAGCACACAAAAAAGAGAGCGATGATGATGACGTGTTGTCTCGGGAAAGCTGCCGAATGAATAATACTAGCTCCCAAAAAGAAAAAAGATGTCTTTGATGTTGCATTCACTGAAGCACCAAAGCTCAGAATCTGCTTTGGCACAATTTGAATGGTGTCTCAACGCTCCCTGCTTTACCCACTCATCTTTACGAGTAAATGTGTGATGACAAAGAAACCAAAAAACTATCAGCCACCACTGGCTCGCTGATGTGTTCCCCACTGACTACTGGTTGACTCACTCGCATCGCAGCTCATCCCGGCGTCATGTGGGTTCGAGCCTGGGGCAGGACCACTGCCACATGCAGTTCTATTATTACAAGTTTTGAGATAAATACATAACTGAAAGTGAAGAACTTCAAAGAACATCACTTCTGTTTGTAGCTTGCTAATGGTTATTCTCTTAAACCCACTTATACTTTTTACTTTACATCCAAATTTCTCAAAACAGAACAGAATGAACATGAAATTGCAGCAGACACAAAATATTGGGGATTAGTATTATGGCACGCACGCACACCCCCCCCCCCCCCCCCCTCCCACACACACACACCTAATTATCATTTCCCATCATAGTTTCCTGTCGGAACAAACACTGTTACACAGCTATTCCCTGGTGAGTCAAACAGAACGCACAGGAAGATAAAAGGACAAATGTATTTGACCCTAACCTGCTTCAGGCAGATCTCTAGTATCAAACACCATTGTTCCAGGACTTAACCAGATCCACAGATCCGGGCAAAAAGCTGCCAGAAACCCAAAAACCCCTCCCAGAAACCAAGACCATCATCCAGCGATTACTATTCGTCATTCGTTGACTGGGGAAGAATTTTTTTTCCCAATGCGGAGCAGTTTTCTGAATTAATGACTTCATTTGAGGAGTAAATTTCAAATTTTGTGGAGCAATTTTTTTGTTGCCGTTTTTGCAGCCGGTTAATTCCAGGGACATAAAGCAAGGGTTCTAATAAACAATAACAAAATGTCTATATAGTGAATGAACAATTGTTTTTCTCTTTTATATAATCAACAGTTTTTCTTTCTTAAATTCACATAGTGAAAAGTAGCAAACTATTTTCTGGTCTAGTAGCTACCGTGTTTGTAATTGAGAATAAAGGGTGACATAAACTAATGTCTAGTGTCATATCTGGCTGGTGAAGGGCGTAGCGTACAGTAATTATTTTCCGGTTCAGTTTGAGTAGTTTTTCTCTCCACATTCCAGATATTTGTGCAGATTTCGCTACGAAGACATGCGCAAAATCATATTCTTGTTGACTGGGGAAAGAGATCAATGCTTAGTGCACACGCTGGCAGGCGACATACAGCCATTAAGCTACTATTGAGGGGGGACAGGTTGGCTTAGCCCCGGTCCAATGAACTGCTACCAGAAACCCAGTGTATTCATAGAGTTACTCCACCACACTGCTGTTTCAAAATGTAAAATTATGCGTGTGGGTGTTTGGTTGGGGAATCTGAGAAGCGTGGCCCAGGTCTGGGTCCCTCATAATCTATCAGTAAACACCCAAGGAGCCCTGCTTAGCAGCAAATTGAAGCATACAGTATTACTGCAATGTACATATGACTTGTCGATGGTGAATTTGTGAGTTCTCGCACGTCCGGTGAGCAGACTTGTTCATAAGCCGCCATTGAAAATTCCAAGCTTATGTCACAAGTCAAAATGGCGGTAAATACGGTGAAAGGAAGCTCTACACTTATTGAAAAACATTAGGCTTTGGATCACTGTGATTTGATTTGTGAGGATTATTTTCATTTCAAAATGTGATCAAATGTCTTTTGACTACTATAACAATTTGCCTGGTTTCTATGCTAGTCACAGGCAAAAGCAATACAATACATACACCATTTATTTGGTAGGAAGCATTTGCAGTGTTTGCATTATATCAGACGTGCCCGCAGCTAGTTATTTGGGGCGCAGGTCAAAAATAGCCCCTCCACTTCATCATATAGAGGATAAAATGTTATAAGCTAAAAAATACAATATAATTTTTCACCATGTGCATGTCTGATGTTGACATATCTTTAATCTGTAGTTGTTTATGTGAATTTTTTAATTGTTTGCTGGTTTTCTGTAAAACTCCACTGATATTGGAAATGAACCACTTGAAAAGAATACATTATAATACAGTACAATGTAAAAATCAAATATAGGCACTAATTGGGAATTGGGCACTCAAACCAGCAATGTATCAATTTTGAAACACATTTAAGGCAAACAAAATTGTATATATATATATATATATATATATATATATATATATATATATATATATATATATATATATATATATATATATAATATATAGGAGACATTAACATACATCAGATTATCAACAAATGGAGCATTATTAGTATGCCGTGTAAAATTAAAGGCAAAAGTTAACTTCCCCTTCAAACAATATAGCAAGTGGATTTGAGTTTGATTAATGACATACATTTTTTGGTTGTAACAAAAGCATTCACCACAAAAGAGTATATAAAAGAGAATGATTCTCTATAAGGGGTAATTTCTTTCATTCTTTTCTTTTGTTAATAAGACATTGGGATCAGTTGGCATTTTTATTTTATTTCACAGCTGGACAGGATCCTACGCTGACCGCTCCGCTGACCAGAGCTGCATTACTGAAGCTCACTCCATTGTTGTTGATCATCAGGTTACTCATACAACCTACATATGGCTCCTTGGTTACATGGCTGCTTGTAAGGAAGATATCTGAGAGGTAGACAAGTGTTTAGAAAATTATGACTTGAAAATAAAAATAAAAAGTAAAAAATAAAATAAAATAACACTAACGCTGGGGGATAACTAACCTGGAGCTCCACCAATAAAAATCTTTCTGGAGGTTGTAGAATGAAGATTCAGAATTCCATCAACACTGTCGACTTCTTGGTCTACTTGCAACTTGAACATGTCCATGTCTTTTATTACTGTGTTGAGGCAGGAAAGAACAGAGCAATGTAGTCATTATATTGTTCAGAGCCTAGTGAATGTAGTCATAAATAAGTGTTCAGCATTTTTGACTTTTTTTTTTATGTAGTTTCACTTGAAATACATTGTAATATATATTATTTAACCATTATTTACTTGTGGGGGAAAAAAATAAGAAATTACTTATAAATGTGGCCTATATAATAAATGACTGGGCCTCTTTAGACTTTTGGAAAGCTAGCCATTAATTGAGAAATATAGTATTTGAAATAAAAAGGAACAAAATCTTATGCTTTCGGAATTCTTGGATGCTTCTCCTACACAATAAGTCTACCTTTTAATTGTGTATTATTATTTACAATTACTTGTATATTCTCTGATCATTCTATGTTGTACTCTTTGGGAATGTGTCATTCTTAACCCTATAAATCTTGAACCATGAAATATATTAGAAAAAATTCGGAATCTTTGTAAATAGAGTATTTATTGGTCCTTTTGAACAAACAAGAAAGAAATGAAAATCATCCTCCACATCTGACTTTCGATTTGTATCACATTTAATACATCCGGTCACAATGCTTTAAATTCTTACATTTATAACTTTCAAAAATATAATAATAAACAGACATATAAAACATATTAGTATTTCCCACTATTAATAAGCATAAGTGTCTCTCTTTTCTCAATTGGGGCGATATTGCAAGGTCGCTGGAGAAACCATCAACTGTGTGATACTGCCCTCTAATGGATTATCCGTGCAATGCATGTGTCAGATCATATATGTCAGGGTTTTAATGGGGAAAGAAAATATTATACTCATATTAATGCATTTTGACCACAGTAACATAATACTCACCTGCAATTCTATGCCAGTGGCCAGCACACAGAGCCTGTCTTGGAGAAACTGTTGCCAATAACAAATGTGTCCCATCAGTCAAAACAGCCACCACCTGGAAAACAAGGTGTTTTCATTGCATTTCTAAGCTTTATATTCGACAATTATCTATTTGATTTCATTTCTATAAAAATGTATTGTGTAGTGTGGTGTAATTGTGTGATTTGTGACGTATACTTACTGCTCCTTGGTGAATGTACATAGAAAAGTAACCCTCTGATATGGGCACATGTAGAAGTAAACCAGAAGCCACATGAGGCCGCACCTCAATTTCTAGTTGAAATCTAGGTCCCAAGACAAGCGTGTCTAAAAGAGGGAAGTAGGAAAGGAAAACACATTTTCTGAGGATGGGTTGACATAACGATCTAAGTTTTTATTCTCCCTCTCAAACAAAATGAGCATTGTGGATGAGATGATGAAAATGGTTGGGTTCACACTTGTTTGGTTTGATTAAAAGAAAATCCAGTATGGATTGAAACGCTAATGTAGTTGGTTTGGTTAAGTGTGAAGCTTATTACGTGAACCCTAGCGCGCATTGAACAAGCAGACCGAGACTGCTGGGATGAAGTAGTCTGCTTGCAAGTGAAACCTGGTGCGCTGCACAACATAAACTCAAATTTCAACACTCCACACAGACACCAATGTAGAAAATTGTTAATCCCATCCCGTTAAAGGGGTGGTGGGGAATACCCTATGGTCAGAATTATTTTTATAATCAGTAAAAATGCCCTGAAAAAATAATGGCAACCTTAATTTAATGATGAACATTTCTACAACACTTAGTGAGATTTATGCACCTGTCCAGCAGTATACTATGTCTATCTACTACTATGACAATGAGTCATCCAGAATGACATTGTAGTGAAAACAGCAGAATAAACTCATTGTAAGCAAAAGATTGGCCGGTCATCACCTTTGGGTAAGACTTAAGCAAGCAAGAAAAGGAAGTTACCCAAAAGCACGTAGCCTCCTTCCTCTGCAAAGAATGTTCCTGCCTCCGTGAGTCCCTCATAACATGGGGTCACCCCAAATGTTTCGTCCGCAGATGACAACCAGCGTCTATTGAGCTGTATATTCCTCAAGCAGCCAGAAAAGCTGTATACTGAGTTTTTCTAAAAAGAACACACACAAAAAAACATCAACATTTTGAAAACACACACACAAACTGTTTTGATTAGGGGAAGATATTACAGTATATATATATATATATATATATATATATATTATAGTACTTATTTCATTTCATTCTTTCATTTATTTTCGTACAAGAATGAAAGAAAGAAATGAAATGAAATAAAATGAAATCTTTCTCCATATATTTTGATCAATGAAACAAAGTGACATCAGTAGGGATTTTGTCATCTTATGCTGCATTTGAGACTGGTCGGAAGTTGGTTTTACCAGTTCCGACCTAAAAGCGTTCGAGGTGAAAGTAAACAACCAAAATGTCGGATAACGATAAATAGTTTTTTATTTTGGTTCTCAAAACTCATTTTGACCTCCAGCAAAGTTTCCTTCTCGCAATTTTGGTTCAGTTATTGTTTTTATTTTATTTCATAAGCATCCACACAGTTCAGTAATTTTATTCATGCAGGGAGATAGTATCTAGTTTTATACTCGAGTAAATTGTGTTTTTCCATTCACGGTCTGTGTTTCCAAAGGGGTCGCCATTGTAGAGTGACGTCACATTGTAGTCCGTCAGTGAAGTCGGGGTACTTTTTTTTCCCGACTTTGCAAGTGGGATTTCCGAGTACACACTTCCTGGTTTGAAGTCGGAAAAGTCCGACTTCCGACCATCCTCGAATGCAGCATTAAACAGCACATTTGACACTGTAGATCACATGTGTCAGAGGCCTGCATGTTTTCGAGGTTTCTCTACTCCAACACACCTGATTCAATGATCAGGATAATTATTAAGCTCCTGCAGAGCTTGCTGATGATCTTAAATATGAATCAGCTGTGTTGAACGTGGGAAACCTCAAAAACATGGACAAGGCCCTCGAGGACCGGACTTTGACACGACTGCTGTAGGCGCCGTACAATACGTCAGCGTAATCAAGTTTTTTTTTTGCACCCTTAATTAGCGATTGAACTGGATTTCACAATGAAGTTGTGTTGACTTCGGTGGCAAAAGTGAAAAAAAAACATACATACATACACAAATTAGAACTATTTAGTGCCCTTTTCAATAATCACAAAAGCATCTCAAAGGCTTCACATGCCCACAGTTGACAAATTTTAACGACATTGATGTATTCGATTAAAACGGAGCTTCAGAGTTTGAAAAAAATAATCTATTCCATACCTGAATATTTTTTGGTGCTCGCTTTGGAGGCACGCCTCCAAAATAGAGAGGACTGCTGACATGCCAGGGCACAATTTTGCCTCTAACTCTGTCCTCCAGCACTGTGAGCCCATCGATGATCAATTTTCCCATATTTCCATTACGTATAAAAATGACCTTCAGAGAAGGAGCACAAGTTATTGTCATTGTACAGTTGATTGACATATGACCAAAATAGTGCAATTTAGTCTTGCAAGCATTTCACATCATACTACAATGGTACTGGAATTTGATATATATATATTTTTTTTTTACATGATCAGTGTAAAACCTGTGACCTGTGATATACTGAAAGTACAAAAAATATACTGCTGCTGTGGTGGATGGAAAACTGTGAATCTATTGTATCCCTCCCCTGTTGAGCTATGATAAATATTTGTACAGTTTTCTATCCTTTATCACAGGTGTTACGTTCCCAAAGAAAAACTTGCCACATAAGTGATATCCGTTAAGTAGAGGTAGATTGTTCCCCCTCCATTTATTATGTTTTTTTTATTCTACATTTTTTCGTTTATTATAATTGTTTTGTATATTGTAAGTTTTTTTCCATTTTTTTTCATTTATTACACTGTTGTTTTTTATTATTATAATGGATGGATAGATGGATGTTTTTTTGTGTTTATTATATGTTTCAGGCTGTAGAACCCCTCACCACACACTTTTATACCACACACCGCACACACAAAAAAAAAATCTGTGAAAACGCAAGGCTGCAAAAGGTGAACTGCATTATAGTAAGGGAAATATATGAAAATCTGCCAACGAAATCCTTACCAATCAATGTCTTCACTGATGTGTGTATAAATATGTGTAGTAAGATGTACTAAATTCTAATCCTGTATGTTTTTTTTAGTAACAACTGCTCAAACTTGAGGTACCGAATAAAGATTTTCAAAAAATCTAAAATGTTTTGTTTGGCCTTGGGTAACTTGTTAGGGGTCAAACCAGGGTTTTTTCATGATTCTGAGTTGATTGCAATAATTTATTCCAAGAAAAAAAATCATTTATTTGTGGAAAAACAGCCACCCACACCCACCGTTCACGCTCTCGGACTATTTAGCTTCTGTACAAGAATGTATGCATTCTTTGCAACCAACCTGCACAGATCTGCAGAACCCGTCCAGAGGAAGCGAGAAAGAGATACAGTGTCAGATCATTTGACTGCAGATAGACTGAAGGCAATCAAAGATCACTGGGGCACGGAAGTTGTTGGACGTCTGGAAGGGATCAATGACCTTGTGGCAGAAGAAACCCTGTACCATTTGCGCCGCAAAACTCATTTTGAAACAGGTGGCAATTACTCCAAAACTGAAGATAGAGGGAAAAGGAAGAGAGGACAAAATAAAATTGATGAGGAAACGAGAGGCTGTTTTTGTTGAATTCTGAGATAGGTTAGACTCAGAACTCAAGTATGGGGTGATGATTCTTGACCAAGTCTACGAAAAGCTACAGCAGTCTGATCCGTCACCAGATAAGAGCCTCTGTTATTTGTTGTTTCACATCACAGGAAAAGGGTAGATGTCCTCTGGCTAAAAGATGACACAGCAACATTCTGCGAGAGAGCGCCATGCTAATCTTCAGCATTGGGATGAGAAGACACATCATAAGGATAGCACTGAAGTAGCAATGACATCACCATGGTCGATCTAAACCAGTGGTGAGCAAACTCTGTCCTCGAGGGCGGGGTCCTGCAGGTTTAGGATGTTTCAATGCTCCAATACAGCTGATTCCAATCAACAGGATCGTTATCAGGCTTATGCAGAGCTTGCTGATGAATGATCATATATCAGCTGTGGTGGAGAAGTGAAACATCCAAAACCTGCAGGACTCCAGCCTTCGAGGACCGAGTTTGCCCACCCCTGATCTACACCCAAAGTCATACCCCACAGCACACAGTATGACTGACATCCAGAGTCAACGGGCTCTTGTTCCTGAGAGTCTTCAGATGTTCCTGGCGCCAATGGTGAAAACTGATGAAAGTGTAGCCATTTGGGGGCAGAACTTCATTAAGGCCTGTCGGCCTCGATCAGCAGTTTTGCAATACCAGATGGGCCTTGCCATACAACTTGAGTCAAAATGGATGCTCAACAAGTTACACCAGCTGGGATACAAATAGTCGCATTATGAGACACAAAGCTACAAATACTGCTCCCTAAATAAAAGGAATGAAGATGGCATCCAAGATAATTCTGGTACTCTTTACACCAATGTGGAAGAAACTGATGAGCAAATTGATGATGAGGGTGTGGTTGACTGTGCTTGAGGATCTATCATTTACGAGAGCCAGTGGAAGTGAAACTTGCCATGACATGACGTGGTCATGGAGGCAATGGAGGTTGGGGAAACAACCAATGAATTGATTTAATTTGCATAGGCAATATAGATTTAAACATTGTATTCAGGGAAACATTTCTTTCCATTTATTGGGTTGGATCAAAATAACCTCTCTGGCACCATCTTTACCAGATGCCCAGACAACAACAACCTGTCCACAGAGTGAAGTTGAAGGCACTTGACAAAGCCAAGATCCTTAGAGGAACTAAAGTGAAGAGTCTTCCATTCACCAACAAAACAAGGACAAGGATAAACACTATCACATTTCTTCCCATTACTGAGCTATAGATGGACATTAGGTGTACATTGCTATGAGCCAGTTCCAACACTAGACCCCATGGTTCCCGAGGAGCTACTGCAGTTTACAACCTGCAACTACAATGGAGATTGCAACAACCGATGGTGCAGTGCTGCAAGAGGAATGGCGCTAAGTGCATCTCAGCATGTAGAGTAGGGGTGGGCAAACTCGACCGAGTCAAGGGCCGCAGTCTTGCAGGTTTCCCGCTTCCAACACAAGCTGATTCCAATCAACAGGATCGTTATCAGGCTTATGCAGAGCTTGCTGATGAGCTGATCATATAACAGCTGTGTTGGAGAAGGGAAACATCCAAAATCTGCAAGAGTTTGCCCACCCCTGATGTAGAGTCCGTAAAAGAATTTTATGCAAGAATTGTGGTCATGAGTCTGGAGAAGGCCCCAAGATTGAGTGCTGAAGTGGTCAGTACTTTTAACTACTACTTGTACTGTGAGTACAAATGAAGCTACTTTTGAATTTTGAACCTGCAAGTGGGCATGGCCTTTTTTCAACCAAGGATTTTTTTTTGGGTGAGAAATACACGATTGAAATCAACTCGGAATCATGAAAAACCCCTAGTTTGACCCCTCACAAGCTACCCAAGGCCAAATAGGACATTAAAAAAAAAAGAAAAATTTGAAAATCAGTAGTTGGTACTTCAACTTTGAGCAGTTGTTATTAAAAAACAAACAGGATTTGAACTTCAACATTTTAATACATCTTACTACATGTATTTAGAAACACATCAGTGAAGAAATTGATTGGTAAGGATTTAGTTTGCAGATCGGTCAAATATTTGATAAAATGCCCTTACTATGAGGAAACACTGTACTTCAACCTGCTCAAATGAAAAAAAAAATGCTTATAAAAGCTTTTACTGGTACTTAAACATAATCAAATAAATCTTCAAGTGAATGATCAAGTAAATCTCTGCTTTTTTAGCATTATCAGAACAATCAGTTTTTAGATGGAGCTGCAAAACACTGTGTGTTCTTGTTGTTTTTGTCTGTTTGGTGTTTTTGTCATGTGTTCCTGGTTTCTTCCCTTGTCTCGTTATGTCTAATCACGTCCAACTGTCCATCATGTTGTCCAGTGTTGGTGTATTTAGTCTGTTGTGTTTGTCCAGTCGGTGTGGGTGCATTGTCTACGTTATTTGTGGAAGTTTGTGTGTCAAGACCTTGTCACAGCCAGTAGCCATCGTTACAGCCAAGTCGTCCTAGTCACAGCCAAGTTATCTTCGTCACAGCCAAGTTGTCTTTGTTACAGCCAAGTTGTCTTTGTCACAGCCAAGTTGTCTTTGTCACAGCCAAGTTGTCTTTGTCACAGCCAAGTAGTCTTCGTCACAGCCAAGTAGTCTTCGTCACAGCCAAGTAGCCATTGTCAAAGCCAAGTAGCCATTGTCAAAGCCAAGTAGCCATTGTCAAAGCCAAGTAGCCATTGTCACAGCCAAGTAGCCATTGTCACCGCCAAGTCGTCTTCGTCACAACCACAGCCACAGCCAAGCTATAGCCACAGCCAAGCTATAGCCCCAGCCAAGTCATAGCCACTCCACAGCAAGTCAAGGCAAGTCAGGTCATGTCACGCTCGTTTCAGTCATGACGACTAGTCCAGTCACGTCCTGTCCAGTCACGTCCCATCCAGTCATGGTGACCAGTCCAGTCACGTCCCATTCAGTCATGGCGATCAGTCCAGTCACGTCCCGCTCAGTCATGGTTGTCTGCTCACCGTTTTCCCTATGCTTCATTATAGTACCACACATTGCACTTGATTCCTGTTTCACTGCCTTATTCTCCTGCATTTGGGTCCACCATCCCTTAATCACTCACGTCCCACATGACATATTCTAAATTGCATAGCGGTCATCTCACAGCAAATGTGCACATCACTGGAATAATATTACCAAGTGCCGGTACATTATCTTGAGTGAGACACAACACATAACACAGCTTTGTGTTCTTCCATACATCAATGAATGTGATATACATGCACATGAAAATGTTGTATATCCAAATTTCATTCTCAGTAGTGACAGGTGTAACAACATGATGAACTTACATTATGCCATGTTCCGTCATTGTAGTTTTCCTTGCTCCAGATTTCAACTCTTTGATTACCTACATTGAAGGTGTATACAAGTCTACCATTGGCCAGAAAGAGAGCCATAAAGTTTTTCTCGTGGTTGTCAGCTACATAAAAAATTAGGCCAAATGATGTGTTGGTTTTTAGGGATAAGGAAAAGTTGCACCTGGGAGGGGAGGGGGCGGGAGACATTGATAGACACATTTTTTTTTAAAGAAAGCTTTTAAAATAATTGTGATTGTAAAGAATTTTCCATAAGACTTACTTCTGAGAAAAGGATTCTGGGAGCTCTTTGTAGTGCTGCCTACTGTTTGCAAAGTTGCCATATTGGTAAGCATGTTGTGTTGCTTGGTGACTTGAGAGATGGCAGGGAGCTACGTTCACTTCACTCTCACTTCTTAACTCCATTATATTGTGGATGGATTCATCCCTGCTAACCTGTGACATTAAATATTGTGGCAAAATCATAAATCAGGAATACAAATATAGACACCAAAAGTGCCAAAATCAATTGAGGTTTACTAAAAACCTCTAATCTCGTCTATATTTTTATTCAGATTAATGTCCCACCCAACACCCCCACACACACACACACAACCCCCCCCCCCCCCCCCCTCACTTACCTTACGTGATTGCCTCCGTTTGGCTATATGTTTGTCGTCCCTGTGCCTTGATGAAAGAGCAGCAGGAGGCTTTTGCACTGGACAGTCCTGCAGGAAAGTCTGGACATTCTCGGTGTAGCGCTGAAAGTCTTCAGGCTCAATGTCTCGGTCTTGTCTACATAAACAAATGGGGAGAGAGACTAGCTAAAATTAAAATACAGTAATTAAGAAGTCAAAACACCAGTTTCAGTATTTCAGGCAATCCCACACATGCAAGTCTTGAGCACTATTTTAATGTATTTTTTATCATTTAGCTGCAAGAGTTTTTTTCTCAAATCCCATACTGTCCATAAGGGCAAAGGGTGGGTTTTTTCATAATCTTCCTCCCCCTTCCTCATGTTTTCCTTTTTCCCATCTTAGAAACTCGGGGTACAATTTAGCAAACCGCCAGGCCTACCGTCCTGTCTCTCTGTTGGTCATTGTTATTTTTCATGTTTCTTAGACAGGTTGTGACTGTGAAGACAAATTCCTTGTGTTTTTACATATTTGGTGAATAAAGATGATTCTGATACAAAGTAGTAGTTTAGTCAAACTATTGGTTGTTGGCTGAAGTTGCTGAATTAAAAACTGTATGGCTAAAGAAAAGCAAGTGTATTCACCCCAAGCCAAATTATGGGCATACATTAGGCCATGTGTCCCTCTAACCTCACTCCCAAACCTCTTTGTTTGAGTTTTAGTCTAATCACCCAGTGCTAACTGCTAAATAGCAGCCAAAGTTAGTGTGCTCCGCTCTTGAAGCAGAAAAGAGGTTGTGAAGCCTGTGCTTGAAAGTCCAAATGGCTTCTCTACTGTAGTTTTTTTCCTCAAAAGTATTCTGTAGTACTATCTATCTTGGGTTTTCTTTCCGATACGAAAAACGATTTGATCTGCGACTCAAATCCATGATCCGATCCCAACCGAGACTTTTGTGATCCCTTACTTAATCTCTCCTGTCCTGTTTCTGTGGGCGCTAATCCCTAAATGGCGGTAAAGTAGGCAGAAGCAGTGACGAAGAACATGGGTCTAGACACTATTGACAAAGAAGTCAATCAGTCAGCAAGTTTCACTTGTCACTGACATACAGAATATCATAACATTGAGAACATTTCTGACAATAGAGCGAATATTTTACCGTAGATATCATGTATTGTGATATTCTTATCGTGGGCCACATATCATCACAGTATTGAATTGTGAGTTACCCGTATTGTCTCACCCCTAATTTTAAAGAGAAACTATAGCAATGAGACCAAATTAAATATTTAAATGAATAAATAAAATAAATGTATATTTTATATTCTTACACTCCATTTATATGTATCGTATCTACAAAAAAAAACACAGAAGACCATGTAATGCTTTATATAATAAAAAGGCAATTGTGTGGCAATTGACAACCGTTCCTGTTTCTCTCATGGTCCCTTTAGCAAATTAATTGCCCACACCTTCCTTAAAGCGCACTTTTGACAGTATCAAAAAACCATGAATGATAAACTGGAGAATCTCAGTCTTTTCCCAAGAGTGGTTTAAAAATGGTGTGCAGTTCTAAGCAGTTAAGAAAGCAATTCACCCATGTGCAACCTAGGTGACAAAGAGCTTTCTATGAACAGCCATCATGACTGTTCAGTATTGGGAAGGGATCTACCTGTTAATGTAGGCATATGTAATGCAGCCTGTAAAGTTCTTTAAATTGCTGCTTGGTGATCCCCCAAAATAGAAGTTCTTTACTGTAGAAACGGAAGAGGGCCTTGTGACTGATTGTGGGCGTTTCTTCTCCTGCTTGTCTTTGTCGTCCACCAATATTAAATACCTCAAGTCAAAAGAGAAACATAGTAAATAAAATACACTTATGGACCTTTTCTAATGCATTAGAGAGACATAAGTCTGACATATTCAAAAAATTGTAAACACTGTTGTTGAATGTCAACAACATTCAAACTCAAGCAATATTTAGCTGTAAACAAATACAAATATCTGAATATGCAGCAGGATGGTAATTGCAAATAGTGTTTTTAAAAGCACAGTTGACTGCAAGCCACACTCAATGACCTCCAAGTAGTGTGAAATGACAATGATATAGCGCTAGTTGACTACACCCATCAAAATGTATACAATTCTACATTCTTAGAAAGAAAGCTTATAAGGAGCAGAATTGGCATCAAAATCAAAGGGTTTGATCAAAGTAAAATCAAATGCTTACTTCTGATTATTCACTGAAGCCAATAAGAAGTGTGTCCTTCCATCATTGTAGTGTTTCTTATGTGTTTTAACTCTTGTTCCATGTGTGTTCATCACCACTGCTCCGTTTTCAAGGGAGATGCTGAATTCGTCAGGCTGAAGTGGTAAAAAATGCAGGAGATTTACAAAACGTATTGGTTACCCTTAAACATGAATAATATACTGTTTCTTTCTTTTTTTCAAAAGCAAATTATTACTGTAATTGTTGAATGGTACCAGCTGATAGACATACTGATAAAATATGCTTCAAATATAGCTTTTATTTTTATTTTTTTTACTCATTCACTCATAGCCATTTTCACTGACGCAACCTCCTTCACCCCCGGTTCTACTGGATTTTGACTGATTTTGCAAGGCCCACAAAATATTGTGTTCTATTGCTACATGGAACATATCTAAAGAAAGATTAGAGTCTCTTCTTTCATCAGGAAAAAAAAGTATATTTGTATCTGTTTTTGTTTTGCAACAATTAGCATTAGAATATAGCTAAGTTTCCTCATTATTCACAAACCTGTTGAATATACTGAGTAAAAGAGGTTGTTGCAACATGATCTGATCTCTTATACTCTGCTGCCACCTGCTGGCCGTTTTTTGTAATAACTACCATTGCTTTAAGTGACCTCTTCAGGTCAGAGGCTGCATCAAAGCCTTTTGTATGCTCTAGCATAAAAAACAAACAAACATAAAAAAATTATAAATACGTTTTGGGGACCATGGCAATATTTAAAATAGAACGTGTTTATACATTTCTAGGAGCAAATGAGTTAAAACAAATCTTTTTCATAAAAGTGTTCATACCCCTTCATTGTAATAGAATAGTAATCCACTGGCTTGAAAGGTTCTAAAGTTGAGGCCTCCTTCAAAATTGTCAAATGGTGAAATCTTTGCCGAGGCTCCCAAGTAGCTCTCACCCATGAAGTATGCTTTATGTGATGCCTGTAAAATAAATTAACAATGTTATGCAATAAGTCACACAGTTACTGAAAAAGGACTAAGCTGTGCACTTACAAAAGACTCCTCAGGGCAGCCACTACTTATGCCAATGGTGCCAGGCTCCTCTAAGAGATTGAAGTCTTTTTTTTGGAACAGGAAGCCTTTGACACAACCTTTGAGGCCAACCACGGCAGACAGCTCGGGCCTGTCATGAAAGATACGTTGTCACTGTGTTTTTGACTGTATTTTTGTGCCATTCAAACTCAATCTTACCGTTTCTTTGTCAAATATACAATTGACCAAATGCACCTCCAGCATCTGTTGTACCCATTCCCCAACAATCCACAACAACAATGATATAAAATTCACTGGAATTGAACATGTTTAAACCAAACTAATTTCCTAAACCATGAAATTTAACTACTGCATAGTCATTAGATAATCATCGGCTATGTTAACATACAAAACACAGTAGTTCGGTTTCTTCATGTTTATATTACTGGATTAATTTGATCTTTGGTCAAACCAGGGTGATCACCCGCACTATTTTAGAAAGAACATTCATAAACACCCCTACATTTGTTGGTGTTTTTTTTTTTTTTTTTTTTTTTACTACAAATAGTATGAATACCAAATTAGAATGTTTGGATTCGAGTGACAAAGACACATAGATAGCATATGTGTGTACTAGTGTCACAACAGAAATTATTGAATGGCAATGCATGTGATGCATGAACATATGTGGGGAGTGCGCTTTCCAAGACATGGTACCCAGAAATGTTTGCGTGTGTACGGGAATGTTAAGCCAGCTAACGAGCATTATATTAAACTGTGAAGAAATTATTCTAATAATAATAAATCTCATCGAGACCGTACTCACCACCTTTATTGGCCTTTGATGCCGTCCTAGCATGAAGGGAGTTTGCAAACTTGGATGCTGGACCGGAGAGATGAACTCTCACTGGGGTTAGCTTATCACTAACAAGCTGCTACGACAAACACGATACGGATAGGGTGGCCAGATGTCCGGATTTAGGGCGGACAGTCCTAATTTTGAATTATGTGTCCAGTGTCATGCGCAACCCTATGCCGGACGCTGGTTTGTCCGCCTTTTCAGCCGCGTTGAGTTTATGTGACCCAACATCTGCCCCCAACTGGTCTGGGATTGGCCAAGAGAGAGAAATTCTCGTATATCATTGATTCAACAAATGTAAACAAAGCTCCACGTGTAGCTATCTGATTACATCATTTCATCCCCGTGTTCTTTGACTGTAGCCCGCTAGCAAGCGAGAAAAAAAAGGCAGCGCTAGCGAAAACGCCAAAATGCCGGGCATCTTTCAACATTGAATGGTCGAAAGAGCACAACTTCCTGGCCAAAAGCAGTAGAGACTGGTTTCTGCATGCTTTGCAGGTGTGATGTGGATGTGAACAGTCAGGCTAAAGCAGTCAGAACGTCACGCGGGAACGGCCAAGCTTAAAAGCAAGAAATGAGAAGCAGATACGTCATCATTGAAGTCATTTTTTCCTTGTTATTTGCTTTTCAAAATAAGTTGTGTTTTGTGGCACGTTGTACTTTTACATAAGCATGTCACTTGCTTAGTGGTTTAACCCATTAAAAGGGAGAAGAGCACTGGAGTGCTCCCGGCTTTAATGGTAGATGTCATGAAATGGTGCGCGTAGGAGGCTGGCTGGCGTGGCGGGACTGGGCAAGAGGAGGCTGGCTGGCGTGGCGGGACTGGGCGAGAGGAGGCTGGCTGGCGTGGCGGGACTGGGCGAGAGGAGGCTGGCTGGCGTGGCGGGACTGGGCGAGAGGAGGCTGGCTGGCGTGGCGGGATAGAGCGAGAGGAGGCTGGTAGCCATGACTGGACTGGACTGGCTTGACTTGGCAGAATGTGGAGAACTTAGCAGGAACGTGGAGAACTTAACTGTGAATAGGACGACTAGACTTGAGACGTAGCTTGACGCGACGGTAAACAGTCTCCCACACACGACTTCGACACCTGACGTAGACAATGATCCCACACCGACTGGACAAACACAACAGACTAAATACACCAACTTTAATGAGACACACCTGGGAAACACTATAGGAAGAGGGCACCGATTGGTCAAACACACTGGGAAGGGAACAGGCACACAGGTGGACGTAATCAGACATAACGAGACAGGGGAAACACTCCGAAACACAAGACAAACACCAATCACAGAAAGACACAACAAACACACCAAAATAAACAAAACCCTAACCCATACAAAACCGAAACATGACAGCAGAAGCGCGGTCACGCGCTCCCGGCCTTAATGGGTTAAAAACATGGTACTGTAAACAAAATAAATTGTCAAAAAGAAGTTTGACTTTTTTTGATATTTTTTACCATTTAGTTAAACACACATGATCTATAAACCATGTAAAACTTCATTGTTGATGAAAATACACCGCGAGTCTGATGTACAGTGTTCCCTCGTTTTCCGCTGGGGTTAGGTTTTAAAAAATACTCTAAAGAAGTATAATGAAGGAATAAATGAAATCCGCGAAGTAGTTAGCTATATGTTTTACATTTATTATAAATGTTTTAAAGCTCTAAAACCACGAAGTTTATACACTTTTCGCATCGAGGCATTTACATTTTCTCACATTTCTCTCTTTTCAACATTCTCAATGTTCAAACCTTCATAAAGTTTATATAATAGGTACATTACTGTAAAAATAAAAATAAAAAGCTAAATTGTACCAAAAAAAAACAGTGAAAAGTGAACCGCGTTATAGCGAGGGAACACTTTATTTGTATTTTTTTTTTTATATGGCCTCCTTTTTGACTTTCTGGAAGTGGCCACCCTAGATACTTCAAACCTTTACCAAAAGCGTTAGCCAGTGTACGGCAAGAGATCCTGGAGGTTCAAGTAAGTTTTTTTTAAACTGAAAATTTTAAATATGAGGCTTGGTAAATAATTGTATATAAAGCGTTATATAAGTGTACTCCATTTATTGTTATGATCAATTCAAACTGGATTTTTTATTTTTCGGTCTATAACGTGTTTTTCGGCAAAACTACAACTAGTAACCCATTCAAATGGGTTTGTGATTAGGTGGGTAAATGGTAATGCATATGTATTTGTAGTATAGATGCTGAATTCCAACAAGTTACAACAAATGTTGTCCATGTTGAATAAAGTTTTTAACATCAAACAGTTGTTGTCAATGCATTACTTCTTTCCACGTCAACTCCACATTCCTTGGATCTGATGCTGACCGTAGCGGTGATCGGGCTAGCTGAAGCTAACAGGAGGCTAACCTCATTCCTGCCCCTTCGACCAGTGGAGTGTGTGCTGTTTGTTTGTTTGTTTGTTTGTGCATCATCATAACATCCTGTTGAAAGTATTTTGGTCCATAACAAAAAATGCATTTTTAGGCAATTTTTGGCAGCTGAAAATGTTGGTGATTTTATAATTTTGTCCTCAGTGTGTGTATGTGGGTGTGTATATCTGTACACAAATTAACAGATAGTGAAAAGGCTCCAAGAGGAAGTCGGAACCTGGAGTACAGTTGAATGAGCTTTACTATTGTGCTTCTATTTCTGTGTTTGTTTCTCTTGACAATAGTATTTACTTTTCCAAGGCTCAATCAGGGAGAGGCAATGGTGAGAAATGGTACTATAGTTCTACATTCACTGAAAGTGCCCTACTGGAGGTGTCACATGATTAAATCTACCCATCAGAACAGAGGCTGGAATTTAAAAGAAATTGCGCTACACCGTCAGTAGAGGGAAGCAAAGCAAAGTCTGTAGTAATAAATACATTTATCCCAGATATGTCAAACTGTATATTAATATCGTTCACACACTTAAAAATACTTTAAAAAAAATAATCAAGCCCAAGACCAGATTTTAACAAATTTCTCAGAATTTATTTGAACTTCTTTATTTTTCCCTTTCTAGTCTGTATACTTTCTCCACCTCAGAAATGTTCAGTGAAGTAAGTTCACCGGTGTTGTTTTGTTTGACACACTCTAAACGAGCCCTCACATTATTTAGCCTTTTAATTGGCAACCCCAGGCACCGCACAACTGCGGTTACCTCATTTGGTAAATCTCAATTGGTTGGCGACAAGTAATAAGTTAAGGTAAGTTACTGTTTGCTTGTCCCTAGTAGGAATATGAGTGTTTCCCCACTGGTTTTCACTGTGGGGGATTGATACTGGGGTTTGGGAGAATTCAGAACAAGCAGGTGGCTCGCCAGAAAGAAGAAGACTGGGAAGACTAGTTTTTTTAGCATGCATTTAATAGCAGTGTTGGGAATGTTACTTTAAAAAAGTAATTAGTTATAGTTACTCATTACTTGCTTAAAAAAAAAAACTGAGTTAGTAATTGAATTACTTCATAATAAAAGTATCTCGTTACCAGGGAAAGTAACTATTTTCACTACTTAAAAAAAAAGTTTTATATCCACCAATTTGGATTATTTATTTTTTAAATATATATATATATTATTATTAGAGCTGTCAAATGATTAAAAAATTTGAATGAGATTAATCACATCTTAGAATTTTGATTAATCACGATTAATCACTTAAATAAAAAGGCTTTTTTATCAAAAAAAAATTCCTGCCAAATTTGAAGCACACCGGTTATGTGTTAATTCTTTTGACATTTAATGTTATGAGGATGTATTTTTTTGATCCACTGCACGCGCTCATCCTCCTCTTTTTCTAATCAGTTAATTACTTGCATAATTAAAAATTGAAAAAAAATGACCCCAATATTTTGACATGAACAAATATTCTAAATGTAATATGCAAACATTTATTTTTTAAATTCTTTACTTTAATGCATGTAATTATGTTTATTGCTCAAACACAACCTGTGCTACCTTAAACGTAGCCATCCGCTGTCACGCTAAGGGATCATCTTCATCTATGGTCAAAATTAATAGTGCTATTAATATGCGTTAATTCATGATTAATGCGATAATTTTTTGTGGTTAATTAATCAGTTAACGCTTTAACTTTGACAGCACTTATTATTATTATTATTATTATATTTTTATACAAGGAATTCTAATTACTTCCAGGCTATATAGGGTGTTTTCATTTATTTTTTAGACTATTTATGTCACACAAATGCCTCACTCCATAATATGACACATCATACAAAAATTTGTATAATAATAATAATTCATTAAATTTGGAGTGGTGATGTATGTTCTACCAGTTACTACAGCAATCATAATAATAAAAATAAATAAATACATACTGGATATATGGTGATTTGTGGCACTTATGTCAACTATTGGTAATTTGTAGACAGTCCTAGCCAGTCCCTCCAGGATTCCACGGGCATTTTTTTATGATTGTTGCGGGCTAAAATAATCAATAATAGATAAAATAAATTGCCAATGCTATTAAAATATACATTGCTTAATGCTATCCTATTAATGCTATTATAGCCATAACTACTACTATATTTACTCCTCAGAATCATCAGCTTACACTTGATCTCTCTGAAAAACATACATGTACACTTTCAAATATGAGAGTATGGTGATATATATCTTCAGTTTATAATCCTACACATATAAAGACGTGATTGATTTACGTCAGAAAACTGCCCAACACTAGGCTTAACATGCATCATTCACATACAAATGTCACTCCATCGCCTCCATGTGTGTGAGCATATTTCAACACTTTTCACGTGTTTAGCACTCAGGAAATAAGACAAATACAATTGTTGGCTCTATTAATTACTCTAGGCGAGCGTGTCGCTATGACTTACCGGGATCTTTATCGCTGTTATGGTGCTTGTGGAGTCGCAATATGGCTCTTGGTGGAACATGATTGTCAACAAATTGCTCCTCATGGCGGCCGTTTTTCGGCAAATCTCGACAGTTATTTTTGATTAATGTCACTCTTGGCAAAGTTTTCAAAACAGTTCCAGTCGAGGACGTGGACTATTTGCTAAAATATGCTAAGCCTTAAGGCCCAGAAGGAAGAAGGACGACACGTCCGTCACGTCGTCACACGCTTCCGAGTCACCGCAGAGTGTCTTTGTAAGCTTACTTCGAGCCTTGAATCTAATAAATAAATTGTAACGCAACGCATTTCTTATACAATAACGATAACGGTGTTTCAAATATGGGGAGAATAATTAGTTAGATTAGTCCGTTTATGAAAAAAAAAACGGCATTACCTAACGCTGTTAGCTTAAACGCCATTTCCAACACTGTTTAATAGTCAGAAGGACATAGCTGCATGATGTCCAATTCCTACCTCAGCCTGGTTTGTAGCTCAGATATTATGTATGCTTGCACATTAAGGACTATTGTCCTGTTTTTATCTTAATTCCTCATTTAAAAAAAAGACAATTCAAACAACACATTTCTCCTTGTGTTTTTGTGGCTGCATAACATGAACGCCGCAGCTGGCTACTAGTTAATGTAGAAAGTTAACTTTCCCAACACTGAAATTCACAGTTCTCAAAGTCTAACATTAGACTGTACAGCAAGAGTGTTTTTGGCTGCAAGATTTTTTACTCACTGAGATAGGAGAACGTGTGAGGGCGCCCCACCAATGTAGATATCTGAGAATGGCAGAGTGGTTTTTGGATTCTCCATAGATTTAACATGGCTCTTGTCCACCAGAAGGATAACTTTCTTTGACTGATGATAGATCACTGATATCTGTTCCATTATTCAAACACAGATAGCCGAAATTATTACAAATAAAAATTAGCCTATTTACCTTGGGGAATGTAATGAGACCAATTGAAAAATGAAAAATGTACCTCGTGATATCTTGCATCATTTATTTTTAGCTTTGGTATGTTATCCTCCAGAAGTTTTGGCCCATCAGCGAAGCCAAAGTCGTACATTAGCCGCAAAAATCCATTTTTTATTTCTAAAAGAAAGAATTTATCCTGGGAAAAGGAAAGAATGAAAATGATTTTAGGTAAGTCTGTAGGCACTACTGTAGATGTCACTGCACTGATAAGTAACATTTTCATGAGCTTGAGTTAATTTATACATGTAGTGCATGTATTCATTCATTCAAGTTAAAACTTTGTTTAAAAAAATCAAGCCAACAGACATACATTATACACCTTAATAAACAGTAACATTGGATTAAAGCCCTAATCTCACTGAATGGCGCAGGCTTGCGAAGGTGCGCGTAGTCAGTGTTGCTTTTTTTTAGTCCTTCAGTGTTGTAAAACTTTGCAAAGACACTTGGCAGACACTCTTTACATTCTCAAACTGTTTTTTTGAACATATTCAAAATTTCCCTGCGACAAAAAAAAAGGAAGACCGCCGAAAAAGCAAAAATTGCTACGTACGCGCACACTCACAAACCTGAGCCACTCAGTGAGATACGGGCTTAAACATTTATTTTTTCACTGTTGTTAACTCATTCACTCCCAGCCATTTTCACTGAAGCAACCCCCTTTGCTCCCATCTGTTTTACTGGATTTTGACAGATTTTTCAAGGTCTACAGAATATTCGATTCTATTGCTATGAAAACCTTCCAAAAGAAAGATTAGCGTTTCTTCTTTCATCAGGAAAAACAAACAAACTATTTTTGGGAGTGCAGGCCTAAGTATTAATAAACGTATTTATACGTTTTGGGGTTTGAATTAGTTAACTATTACACCTCAGCGGAAGCGTATACCGTATCCCCTGAGTATTTTTTTTTTCTTTTTTTTTTTCTTCTTTTTTAGTTCTTCTCTTTTTTTTTTTTCTTTTTTTTTAAGAGCTCAGTATTGTTCATTCGGAAATGTCATCATCATTGCTCTTTTTTTTTTTTTTTTTTTTTTTTTTAAATATATATATATATATATATATACACATATATACATACATATATACATATATACATACATACATACATACATTTTTTTTTTTTTTGTGTGTGTGGGTGAGTATGTGTGTGTGCGTGCGTGCGTGCGTGCGTGCGTGTGTTTGTTAGCTCACCAGAAAACCTATTAGAAAAAAAATCTCATACCGTTCACCTAAATCGAACACCAGGAGACCCGAGGGGACCGAAGAAAACCAAGGAAGGTGAAATCCAGCACCGACCAGACACCCCCCACCAGAACTCCTCTCCAGCCCAAGAAACATCCAGACCCCAACAAATCCAAAAAACATAAAATCAGGGAGGCCTCAAGAGACCAACGGAGAGACCGAGAAAAGGAAGGAAGGACAGACGAAGCCGCGTGAGATCCGAGACACCAGCCTCCACCGATTCAATAACCTGAGGAGGAAACAGATTGTGTCTGAGTTTCGGTAGATGCTGGTGTGGTGGATCTGGCATGCATGAAAATCTCCACCAAAGAGGGGAGCCGTCGACCCCCGCCGGAACAGAGCAAGCGCAACACCTCAGGGCCCCCCAGGCCGCGGCAGCGCCAAAGGACGACCCCCGGGCCCCACCAGGGCCACCGGCCGGAGAGCAAACCCAGGAGCAGGAGCGCCCCCCGCCCCAACACGGCCCGCGCCCCCGGCCCAACGCAGCAGGACGGGGCACTGCAGGCCCACCAGGCACCCCACCGGCCCCCAACCCCCGCCCCCCGCACAACCCCCCGCCCCCCATCCACCCCCGCCACCCACCCCAACCCAGCCCCAGCCGCCCCCATGCCCCCAATCCCCCAGACACCCCCCACCCCCAGCACCCCCCACCCCGCAACCCCCACCACCGCCCCCCCCCCCCAACAAAGCCGCCCCCCCCCGACCCCACCCCGACCAACCGGCAGCCCCCCAACCCCCGACCCCCAGCCCCCGGGGACCACCCGCACCCAGGCACCGGCGCCGAAGAGGGGCCGGACAGCGGAGCGGAGAGGGCAGCCGCGCCCACCCCACCCCCCGCCGTGTGGAAGGACGGAACACCGGGGGCAGAAGGGGGAGATGGGGGCACCGGAGGGCGGCCGACACCCCCGAACCCCAGGCCCAGCGGGGGAAGGCCCCGGTCGTCACCCCAGCGTTCTTTGTGAAAATTAACCCCTGTTACTGAGTCCGCCAGCTCGCGGACTGGCGAACTCTACCCCTAAACCGTGAATGTGACCCCACCCAGTGTATATACAAGTGTGTGTGTGTGGTGCATTAATCCCCTGAGTATTAGTCACTATAATGTGAACTTACAGCATTGACCATGATGAAAAGCACGCCATTGTTTACAACTGTTCGCACTGAAATATCAAATCTGGTCACATAGCCAAATTTCCCCCTGCGCTCTATGTTATTGATCAGTGCATAGCCCTTTCCATCAAACAAATAGCTTGCAATGCGACTCTGTGAAAAGGCCAGTTTGTACCTGCAATTAAAAAAAGAAACTGAATTAGTTTAGTATAGGACACATTCAGGTTATACACAGTAATGACAAAACTGAATAACCATCAACTCATAAACTCCCTAAATTTGTTACAGCATTCAATAATATTAGCAGCTAGGCCACCTGCCACTAACTACACTTTTTGTAATAACCTGCAGGTGTATTGGTAATTCAATTTAATAACAAATTGTCTTTTTTTCCCCCAAAATCAGTTATTGTCAGCAATGATAAACAATAATAAAACGACTCTGTTTTTCAGGAGTTAACACGTGTTCGGCCCATTTACATTCTCAAAATTTCATCGTTGTGTTGCTGTCCAAGATTGGTTTCAGTGCTGTAAGATGCCAGTAAGATGCCAGTAAGATATATGTACACTGGTATTGTTGCCATTTAAAAAAAAAAAAACGTTTTTACTGTGTATTGTATGTGTTGTAATGCGTTCTAATGGACCAAGAGTCAGCTTAATAAAATAAAATAAATAATTAATAATAATAATGATTAAATAAAATGGATACTCAATTCACTTCAAAACGTTGGTGCTTTCATAATGAGAGGGATACTTCCTTCATAGTTGTGCTCCCAATGTAAAACTCCAATAATCACTAAGAATAGATAAATACCTGGAACATGGTGTTGATGCAACCACATCCATGTTGTGAGTGTTATTGAAATTATATAAACTGATAACATCATTGTTCAGCGAGGCCAACTCGATGCAGCCCACAAAGGGAGCAAGAGTCAAAGGTGGTGGGAGCTGAAGTGAAACAATAAATTATTGTAATATTCAGATACATATGGAAATTATTCAATACATATGTACTTGTTTATAGCTATGAATAAAATACCTTTGTATCTGGTGGGACACCCCCAACAAAGAACACCATGTCTTTCGGGTCAACGTCAAAAAGTGAGTCGGTTCCCGGAGCTTCGCCTTTCTGAATGAACTTCTGTTCATCTGTGGATCTCTGGCTGGGAATGACTAGGTAGATTTTCCCATGTCTGCCCAACCTGATAAAAAAATTATAAACACATGACATCATTGTAAGACAGGATGTTATTGATTAAATTTGTTTGACAGTAGTGAAACCCTCATGATAGTACCTCTCTACTTTGATGTAGTTGAAGACCGCAGGCCATTGGCTGACTGGTTTTGAGCTCAGTGGGATTTCAATGTATTCACCACCAAGATTATACATGTACACAAGGTTGTCATTCTTGATGGCAAGTCCCATGTAGTCTTTCTTACCCTAGCAGCACAGTAGGGAGCAAGAAAAATATTTGAATATTGCAAAAACTATTCGCTAGTAGGGACAAAGGCATTAGCACATTCCATGTGTGTGGACCACAGGAAAACAGAAAATAATAAGGATTGTGCTGCATACAGTTGTGCACAATGCCATATACAGTACAGGCCAAAAGTTTGGACACACTTTCTTATTCAACACATTTGCTTTATTCTCATGACTGGTTACTTGGCAGATCTTCACTGTAGGCATTAAACTATGCATGATATGAACTGATGTGGAGTTATGTATGTACTTTAAAAAAGTGAAATAACCAAAAACATGTTTTATATTATAGATTCTTCAAAATAGCCATCCTTTGCTCTGGTTACCTTTTTGCATACTTTTGGCAATCTTACCTTTGGGAACTCCTTAAAGACTGTTGAAAACCCCTTTCAGGTGACTTCTAATCTCATTGAGAGAATGTCAAGAATGCAAAAAAGTAATCAGAGAAAAGGGTGGCTATTTATTTATGTATTTATTTTTATTTTCACCTTTTCTTGTTAAGTACATAACTCCAAATGTGTTCGTTAGTTGTCATAGTTGTCACAGCTTTGGTGCCTTCAGTGAGAATCTACAATGTACATAGTCATGAAAATAAATCAAATGTATTGAATGAGCAGGCGTGTCAAAACTTTTGGCCTGTACTGTACTTTTCTCAGGTAAAAATATTTTGGGGCTTTTTTTTCCCTCTCAAATATTTGGCATTGACAAAAAAAATAAACTGCTGAAAAATTAGTAGGGGTGTCAGTTGGCATATCTAGACGTCCTATCTCCAGCAGAACAAAAAGGCTCGCAAGAGTGTTCGCATGTTACGAATGTTGTCGTATTTTTATTTTTTTTGTTAGGGTTAATTCAAGGTCGCAAAGACGTTCGCCAGCAGTTTTAATGGTCGCAAACCAGTTTTACAGTAAATTCTGTAGAGTGAATTTGACTCTATTAGAGTGGGACCAAATATACTCAGTTTTAGAGTAACATTTACACTTGGAAGAGAGTAAAATAAAGAATTTGGGGGGGGGGGAGTAAAAGTCACTCAAGGGTTGAGGAATGAACTCACGACCTTTAGCTTGGGAGACTGCCACACTACCACCTGAGATATTCCCCATTATATTCAAGAGGAGACCAAACACATTCATTTTGGTCTAGGAGTTACAAAGTTTCCAGCTGACAGGAGCAATATACTAATAAAGAGCAGGAACTGGGAGTAGATCGGCTGTCTCCCAAGTTGAAGTTTGTGAGGTTGAACCCTTCAGTGACTTTCATTTATTTCTTTTTTTAAATTCTTTATTTTACTCTCTTCAAAGTGTAAATATTACTCTAAAGCTGAGTCCATTTGGTCCCACTCTAAATAGAATCAGATTTATTCTACATAATTTACTGTGTTCTTGTTACAAAGAATTGTTTAACATTTCTTGGCCAGGCCAAGAAATTTCTGACATGAACGAACCCTCAGGAAAAAAATAAATCACATTCACTATGTGTGCACACCCTTGCGAGCTTTTGCCGCCCAGTGAGATTCGAGCTTAAGGTGGTCGGTGAATTTAGTGGTGGAAATCCTCAAACCCAACGCAGGACAACAGCCAAACACTATAAAGTAGGGACAGAATGATTCTGACCTCAACATTGTGAGTTGTTGGGGAGAATACTTTGAAGACCTCTTCAATGGGGACTCTGAGGTGAGCTCTCTTCTCAATTTACCAGTCAATCTACATTCCTACACTCAGCAACAGTTTGTCTCAGGATGTTCAACCACATGCTTGAAAGACTAAGTCTCCCAGCTGGCCTGGGAATGATCTCAAGATCCACCCGGCCATTAGAGCTGGATGAAGAGAGAGGGAAGTCTGGGATACCCTACTTAACATGCTGTCTGTCTGTCTGTCTGTCTGGCTGGACAATTACATGTTAGTCAAACACAATCTCATGCTATTTAATTGGAAGGTGTATCCAAACTGTTGCAGGTAATATACACCTACATGCTGCAAATCACAATAAGACACGATTTTAGACGCCATATTGTTGATTTTAGTAACTAGCATTTCTTGGAGCTCTTCCCTTTGTGCATCCACTGTTATCAAATCACAATAGTATGGGAATATCCTTACGTTTCTGTCTCCTAGGTATAAAATGAAACGGTCCTCAATAGGATCCTTGTCTGGGTCAACTTTCATATATAAGCTGATGGATGTCACCGCCTTCAGGTCTTCCAGGTTGGTATCAGTGTGAATCTCCACTGAAGACTGACCATTGAACTTCATGGACACTTGAACCTAGAGCGGAAAATATATATTGCAAAATGTGACATTGCATTTTTAGGGTCTGCATACTATACATCCATGTAGTCTTTTAAAATAAGATCATGTTTCAAAATAGTTATTTATAATTTCTAGTGTGAATACAATACAGTTAAGAATTTTAGTGGTGTCATAAAATTCAATTCCAATGACAATAAGAAAATATATGAAAGGCTGCTTTATATGGAAGCACGTGTGTTAAATTTTGTGATATTTGGGATATAGCTGAAGCTAGATTTGAATATGTTGTGTGAGAACTAACCTTCTTTGCCACACTTCTGGCCTGGGCTATGAGTTCTCTGATTCTCATGACATTGACGGTTATATTATTAACGGGCTTCTTCTGCTCAACCACCTTCAGTTTATCCAAAAGTTCAGGAACGAGAAAATTGAGGTGATCCACTGTGAAGTATAAAACACTTAATATGTAAGTAATGACTATCATTTAATTTATTAATGTTTTTCAAAAATAATGTACATTTTCTTATTATAAATTGACAATATTTTTAGCGAGTACATCAATTATCAGAGACTAAAAGTAGGCAATCCTTTGTTTGTGTCAGGAGGCAAAGTTTGGTGGAGGACCCAAACACAGGGAAGCAGGTCAAGGAGGCAGAGGGGATGTAAAGAAAAAAAGGAATTTAATTATACAAAACAAAAGCGGACTCCAAATGACAATGAAACAAAATGTGGGGAGGACAACAAGGCAAAAAAAACCTGGCAGCATGACGGGAGGAAAACGACAATGAATCGACGCAGACAGAGGGGAGACAGGAGACTAAATACACACACTAACGACACAAGACACACCTGGGGCAAGACACAAGTGGCTGAGGGCACTGATTGGTTGACACGAGGAAGGGCAGGATTACACTTAACAAAATGGGAGACACACAAGGAAAAACAGAACCCAAACATGACAGTTTGGGATTAGATGAATAACTGACGCACACAAAAATCTACTAGTAAATGAAGAGTTTCTTGAAGGACAACAGTGTATAAGATCACATACCTGATTCCTTTGCAGAGTCAATGGCTTGCTCGTAGGCAGCTGTAGAGTATTTGTTTTTAATCAGATTGTCGGCCCATTCCTCTACTTTGTAACTGATCGGCGTAATTGTCTCAAGCACTGCTGCTGAGCGGTTAAGAGTTCCCTCAGCCACCTTGAGTGTATACTCCAGTCGCTGGTTAGTTCTAGCTAGAAAGGGTTAGAGAAGCTGTGATTAAGTAATTTATAAGTCCAGGTTTAGAGCATTACATTTGACTTATTAAAAGAGATACATTTGAAGACTTCAATTAAAAAAGATGGATAACAATTCATATTGATAATACAATTAAAAGCTTACGTTTTCTGCATTTATTCATTTGTTTTGCTTAGCCCATGTACTGAGAAAACAAAATACACACAGGTAGCGATAACAATTTTATTCCAACCAATGGTCATTTAGCACCTCATCTTACAGGTGTGTGACATCTAATTTGGATTGTGTAAAACTGTAAATATATATTTGCACAGAAAAAGAAAAAAAAACAAGGCCCAACAGCATCCCAAAACAACATATCTAGACAAGTACTGGACTGTCTTCTACCTGTCTGAAGTTCATAAATATCCTGCACCATTTCTTCAAGTCTTTTGGAGTTTTTATCCAAGGTATTTTTTGTCTCTTCAATATATTTCAACTTGTCAGCCACCTCGGCTTCCACTTCTAGAATCAGAATGCTATAAATGTGGGATAATCATTGTACGCAACAAAGTTGGCATAACCAGTGTTTAAGTGTTGCTTACCTATTTGTTCGGAATGCAATGAAACAGACTCCTTGAAAACATTGTCACATTTGACCACTAGATCATCAAGCTGCGTGTTGATCCCAGTGACCGACTGAAGCATGGACCAAAAAAGGACAAAGTAACTTAATGTTGACGGAAATACCAAATATACTTGCCAAATATTCTGTGAACTTACATCATTTGCCGTGTGGGATAAGTTCAAGGTCGTGAGTGACGTGATATTGGCATTGTTGATGTATTTCACTATATTAGTGTAGACATTGGCAGCACTTATGGCCTTTTGCACAAAGCCATTGGTATCACTCTCTCGCAGGTCCCTGGAACAAATAAGAAAAGCATATGTTTTAGTGTTATTACCCAGTCTAGAGGACACCCTCAACCTCAGAGATCCTGGTTGGTCTGTTATTCCCACCCAAGCAGACAGACAGGACCCAAGAATGAAGAAGGGAGGGCTACCAGCCACCTCTGACCCCACCATAGCCATCTGACCAGAAGAGGCCAGACCCCAGGAGACATGCTATATGTGAAGGGGAGGTCCTGGCTTGAATATGTGTCCTGTGCACGATCACCCGTACAGACCTTACAGACTCAACTAAAACTTCAGCTCTTGGCAAAAAAAAAAGAAAAGGTATCTACCAATGTAGAACTGGTCTAATGGTCTTTAGAAATGTCTTAGCGATATAAGAGTATACTATAGTTCAAGTCACTTATCTAATTACAGTATGTGTTCCAAACCATCGTAGTGCATCAAAATTGGAGGACAGGTGATGGCTCGGTAAGGGCTTGCTCAGCTAACCTGTAGCTTTCCCCAGATTGAAACCAGATTAATGAGATGACCTCCAAAGAATAGATATATGGATACATTTGGTGCAAGATGGTACAGTACAACGTCAAAGCTCAATTGACCTCATATGAGGCCCATTCCCATTCAACCCCATGAGTGTGTGTCATGCTTAGAACTAGAGAATAGGCAGGGCAGTGGAAATCACACCACCCAATTGTATTGCAGTTGTAACTGTATTGCCCAAAAAAAGCCTTGTGAGGAATACTTACAATGAGTGTACTGTATTGGGAATATGTGCGTGATGCATGATACAAGAGGCTCCATTAATGCTCTATTAAGATACTTTTCTTACTCCTCCAGTTTGGTGGCTTGTTGTTCAAGCTCTTCAGCATTCAAATCCGCCCTTCCAACCAATTCTGTATCAGCAGATGAGAGCTGTTCCATCTTCTCTATCAGCTTTTGGCTGGCACCATCAATTGCAGCGTGGTACTGTGTTATATTCTGTTCACAAAAGCAAAGAGAAACACACATGCAAGCACTCATTATTACACTGCAAAAAAAAACCGTGGATGGAAGCGTTCGCACAGCTCTTGAGCCACAGGCCTGGCCTTTTGTTCAGCGTTTTTTTCCCTCTGCTAGAGGTGATTTTGAGTTTGTGAATAAACTGCTGCCGTTGAGGCCAACCTACTCCCTGCGCCTGGGTCCTCCCTTCCTCGTTGTGTCAGGATACATTATTCATGCACTCACAAATTCACACTGTGGTGGCGGTAAGCTACTTAAGTAGCCACAGCTGCCCAGGGGCAGGCTGATGGAAGCGTGGCTGCCAGTGTGCGCCTACGGCCCCTCCAACCACCACCAAACATTCGCACCTTCCATACACCAGTGTGATAAGCACTGGAGGCAATGTGTGTTAAGTGCCTTGCCCAAGGACACAACGACACATGACTTGGGGAGAGCGGGGATCGAATAGCCAACATTCTAGTTACTGCACAACCGTCTCTACACCTTGAGCCACGGCCGTCACGATTAAGATGATTTGAATACTCCCACAATTCCTTTCATCACCATATTCAAACTAAATAGTCATTTTTCCTTTCAGTTCTTTAATGTATAGTTATGTACGTTAGTGACTTAATGATTACTATGATGTTAGGAATCAGTTGCTTTTCAACACATCAATCGTTACTCTGTAATCTCAGTACTCAATATCCTTTATTAGAGACTAATTGGTAATCTCCCAAACACAAGGGTGCTAGAGAACATGTGAGCTCCTAAGGTCCTCCCAGCCGGTAGATGCGGTATAAATGTATTGTTCTTTGTTTCCTTGGCAATTTTAAGCACTGTCCCCAAACACATGTTAACTTGTGCCTCTGGATTGTCTAATCAAATGAGTTGGGATTTTCCAAGAACAGAGCTTGTTGTATTGCACAGCATTGATTCTGGACCTGCAATGAGTATTCTTTCTTTCCTGAGTTTCTCTTCTTTTGTAAAGACTTCTACCTGTGTGGTCATCATCATTGCTTACTACAACTTGAGTTCCTTGTCGAGTGAACTGGCATAAGACTATCGATATAGCAAGCCAAAGACCGTCATTTATTTTTTTTTTATTTTTTTTTTAAAGAGCTCAGTATTGTTCATTCGGTAATGTCATCATCATTGCTCTTTTTTTTTTCTTTTCTTTTTTTTTTAATATATATATATATATATATATATATATATATATATATATAGATATATATATATATATATACTTTTTTTTTTTTTTTGTATGTGCGTGCGTGCGTGCGTGCGTGCGTGCGTGCGTGCGTGCGTGCGTGCGTGTATTTGTTAGCTCACCAAAAACCTATTAGAAAAAATCCCATACCGTTCACCTAAACCGAACACCGCCGTCAGGAGACCCGAGGGGACCAAAGAAAACCAAGGAAGGTGAAATCCAGCACCCACCAGAATTCTTCCCCAACCCCAGAAACATCTAAATTCCAACAAATCCCCCAAAAAAAAAAATCAGGGAGACCTCAAGAGACCGAAGGAGAGACTGAAGAAAGGAAGGAAGGACAGACGAAGCCGAGTGAGATCCACAGACACCAGCCTCCACCGATTCAATGACCTGAGGAGGAAGCAGATTGTGTCTGAGTTTCGATAGATGCTGTTGTGGTGGATCTGGCATGCATGAAAATCTCCACCAAAGAGGGGAGCCGTCGACCCCTGCCAGGACAGAGCAAGCGCAACACCTCAGGGCCCCCCAGGCCGCGGCAGCGCCAAAGGACGACACCCGGGCCCCGCCAGGGCCACCGGCCGCATAGCAAACCCAGGAGCAGGAGCGCCCCCCACCCCAACACGGCCCGCGCCCCCGACCCAACGCAGCTGGACGGGGCACTGCAGGCCCGCCAGGCACCCCACCGGCCCCCAACCCCCGCACCCCCCACCCACCCCCGCCATCCACCCTAACCCAGCCCCAGCCGCCCCCAGGTCCCCAATCCCCCAGACACCCCCCACCCCCAGCACCCCCCCCCCACCCCGCAACCCCCCACCACCACCAGTCCAAGACAGCGGAAAGTTTTTCTAAGACTTTAGTCCAGAAACACATAACCGGAGTACATAATCATAAAGCATGAAAATAAGTGTCTGTAGTGTTTTGTAAACACTGGAGACAAATGTCGGAGTCTGAGAGTCCCATTTTCTTCATCATATATTGAGTAATATATGTTCTGTGAATAATTTTATATTGGATAAATTGTAAATTTGTGTGTTTTGTCATTTTAAAAACGTTTTCACAAACTTGAATCCAAAAGTCAGATTCCGGAGCTATAGACAAGTCTGTTTCCCATTTTGAGATGGGTAAAGACGTTTTATCAGTATATGAAAGTAACTTATATATTTTTGAGAGTTTTTTTGTCGGAGAAAGCTTGGTAATATCTTTAGCTAAAACAGGCGGTTGGAGCGTACCCTGAAGTGTTGGAATTTGTCTCTTTATCATACTTTTAACTAGCAAATAATGTAAAAAAATTCCGTTTTTTATTTTGTATTTTTGGAGCAAGGATGTATATGATATAAACATATTATCTGAGAAGAGATGGTGGAGATGTGTAATTCCTTTCTGCTCCCACACACTGAAATAAAACGATTGGTTGTTAATTTGAAAGTCGGGGTTATGCCATAGGGGAGAAAGTCCACTTGGGCTTTTGTAATTTCTAGTGCCTTCCACCAGGCAGTCAGGGTGGCGGAAATCATTGGATTTTTAAAACAGTTATGTCGCTTAATCGATGTTGTAATAAAGAGTAAATCTAGGAGTCTGAGGTTATCACAATCCTTCTGTTCTAGTTCCAGCCAACAGTTAGTATCTCTATTGGGTTGTGCCCATAAAATAATATATTGTAGCTGGTTGGCTATATAGTAGTGCATAAAATTTGGTGCCTCAAGACCTCCTTTGGATTTATTTTTCTGAAGAGTAGATAGACTAATCTTTGCTTTTTTTTTATTCCAGTAAAATTTTGTAACGGCTGAGTCCAACAACTGGAACCAGTTAGCCGTAGGTTTAAATGGAATCATTGGGAAAAAATAGTTTATTTTGGGTAAAACTTTCATTTTAATAGTGGCTATTCGTCCTATTAGAGAAATAGGAAGATTATTCCAGCGCTCCAAGTCACTATAAATGCTATCCAGAAGTGGAGTAAAGTTTAAATGAATTAAATCAGTTAATTTAGGTGAGATTTTTATGCCTAAGTATTTGAAATTACCTATAGGAAATGAGTAGTGTGGGTCCTGGCTTGCAGGGTTCCATGAATTTTCTGTAATAGGTAGAAGTGTTGATTTTGTCCAGTTAATAGAATAATTTGATAACTGTGAGAATTTAGTTATTAAGTTAAATACTTCCCCTAACAAAATAGCAGGCTTTTCTAAATAAAGTAAAATATCATCGGCATATAGATTAATTTTATGTTCTGTTACCCCAGAGTGAATTCCTTGAATCCTTCTTTCCTGGCGTATGGCTAATGCAAGCGGTTCAATAAATATTGCAAATAATAAAGGCGACAGTGGGCATCCGTGTCTTGTGCCTCTCTGTAGAGTAAAACTCTGAGATATAATCCCATAAGTAGTAACAGTAGCTTTAGGAGAATCATATAATACTGACACCCAGTGAATAAATGACTTCCCAAAGCCAAATTTATTTAAAACAGCAAAGAGGAAGGACCAGTTAACTTTGTCAAAAGCTTTTTCTGCATCCAATGATATAATAACTGCCTTTTTATCATACCGCTGTGACATACTAATAAGGTTAAAGAGCCTTCTAATATTATTAGTAGAGTGACGCTCTTTAATAAAGCCTGTTTGATCGCTATGAATGATTTCATTTCAGAGTTTCATTTTGACAAAAAATACTTACACATTTTGGAAAATGCTCATGCTGGTGTCACGTTCTGTCTTTCTGTCTGCTGGTGACATAATTTTCCTTCTTTCCATATTCTTGCTACACCTGACAGCAGTTTTTGTTGTCAGGTATTTACGCCAAGTACAAACGTAAAGCCAATCGGGCTGTTTTTGTTCCAATTTTGCCCTTTTCCAATAAGGACATCAAATGCCAGACAATCTTACTATATGTCTTGTAATATTATGTCAAGAGAGTATTTGTCCCGATAATAGGGTCCAAAACGGGCCAGGCCAACAATTAAAAAAAACAACAACAACAAAAACGGTACTATATTACAACCAAAAACCTTAATGCGTGTGGGGAAAGCCGACATCAGTCAATGACTCCATGAACTGTGACATGGAAGGAAATGTAGCTAATGAAAGAAGCCCCGTTTGAGGAACAAGAAAACAACCCTAAACAAAAACTAACATTTCTTACCTGATATTGATTTCTATATAAAAGTGTGTTACCCGGCCCCCGGGTTTACAAGAAGTATTTTCCAAAGCAATACTTCCTGCTCTAGTCTTTTTCAGAAATACTCAGGTAATGTTCCCATAGTGCCTATTTTTCTTTGTTTTTGTGACCATGCAAGATTTCCACTTCAGAAGACTTGAGATTGATGACAAAATCTTGATGTGCGTGGCCCCCTGTGTTGAGATAATCAGGGTCGCAGTGGTGGCCGTGGCTCAGGGTGTATATATATATATATATATATATATATATATATATATATATATATATATATATATATATATATATATATATATATATATATATATATATATATAAATATCTAAATATATATATTGTTTCTTTGTGAAGATCTTTTTGTGTTTCTTTTTGTGTTTCACATTTGTGTGCTCTGCCTCTTGTTATAAATAATGAATCTTACTTGATTGTTCTATATTTGTTTGTCTGCATTTTTTATCCATCCTTGGGCAGTTGTCAAGTTTAGGCAGGTGGCTACTTTGCAAAGCAAAATTTTAGCATTTGCATATGTATAAGAACTTAGTTAGTGTTGTGTAATAAAAACAAAACAAAACGGTCATACCTCGACCAACGTATCCACCTCAGCCACATTCTCTTGTGCTTTAGAAATTATGTCTTTGGCTTTGTCTGTAATATTATGAATAGCTGCAAACTCTGCTTCCATCTTCTGCTGCGTTGCCTGAAAGTGAAACACAGACAAAAAAACATGGGAACACTTAAACATCAAGAAGTGGAACTACAAATAGTTTTCTTTGTTGATCTGATGAAGAAATTGCATTTTCAGGAGAATTGAAAATGGCAGACCTCAAAGGCACTGTTACATTACAGTGCGTCCTAAACCAAATGTTAATCATGTGATGGATCAACTGAGGAATCTGTCAAGTCAAATGTATCTGTATAGCTCTTAATCACAATTACCGGTCGATCTACGTTCCTACCCTCACCTATGATCACGAGCTGTGGGTCGTGACTGAAAGAATAAGATCCCAGATACAAGAGGCCGAAATGGCTTTCCTTATAGGGTGAGAAGCTCGGTCATTCGGAAGGGAATCAGAGTCGAGCCACTGCTGTTCCACGTTTAGAGGAGCCAGCTGAGGTGTTCTGGGCATGTCCCACTGGGAGGAGGTCCTGGGGACGACCCAGAACATGCTGGAGAGACTGTCTCTTGACTGGCCTTGGAACGCCTTGGGATCCCCCCAGTGGAGTTGGATGACATGGTTGGGGAGAGGGAAGTCTGGGCTTCCCTACTAAAGCTGCTGCCCCCTTGACACGACCTTGGATAAGCGCTAGGAAATGGATGGATGGATGGATGGACTTTTCTTACATGGCATCAAGGCAGATGCACTTTAAAGTTTGGCACAACATTCTCATATTTGAAACACTTGCAAAGTTTGAATTTTATCGAAAGCAGGGAACAATTATAACACATAATATGCTCTGCAGTATAACAACAAGTAGTTAAAAAAATCTACCACATTATATAACACTTGTTGTTTACCAAGCATATTTGGATGTGTGGTGTATTGCGTTGGCTCTGTTCCTACGCTAATGTAGCATCCAACAAGGTAACACACCAACAGTTACTCTTTCTGTTATGTCATTCTTGTTCCTCACTCTCCAGGAATGACCAAACCACGCTGAGTATAAAATAATTAGACACTTTTGGAGAGTGGTTTGTAGGTATGAGATGCCATACAGGGGACTGTTTTGTTGCATTGGTCACTTGTGAGCTGATTTCAATAAACGGAATCTGGGCGGTGTGCATGTGTAATGCTCATGCTGTGAGTGAGGATACAATGTAAAGTATTTGTAAGATTTTTTTTTTTTTAGGGGGGATCTCGGCAAATAAATGTAAGCATACAAATGATATAACCCATAACCCTCTTCAAATCCTTTGAGAGGTATAAAAACTCACCAATGTGAAGTAAAAGATATGCTTATCTATTCTTTTACATTACATGCCTATGGAATACATTAAAATTGTCTGTAGCTTTGTGAGTTTGAAGGGATATGCTGGCAAAGGGTACAAAGTACAAAGTATGGACTAATAAAAAGGGTGAACTAAGTGTATACACATACACATATGAAATGAATACTCAGGGAACAGAAAAAGCTGGAACAGATACAAGAAAAGAAAAGTTCACTTGACTCTGAAGGTCATGGGAAATTACCTCATTCCTCTGGAATTTGAGGACATTGCCGCTGTTCCTATCCCGTGTCTCCTTAATTGTACTGGTTGCATTCTGGAGGAAGGACTGAGCATCAGACAGCTTGCTTGTGAAACGGGACAAAGCCAACTTGAGAGGGTTGAGATGACCATGTGTAATCAGTGACTTCTTCTCCAACTGACGAATACGCCTTAGCACTGTAAATACAGCCAGGGTGAGGAATGTATTACACTCTATAGTTCATTGATATATATGTACTGTATATTCCTTTCCAAAATATTGCAATTTTAACAATTGTTTTGAAATTATTTAATTAAAAAATATAAATGTATATATTTCTTTACATTTCAGCTTTATATTTGTGGGGGGTTATTAACTAAATGTACTTACAGTCATGAGCTTCTGTTGACTCTTCAATGGTTATTGGCCCCTGTGTGGACAACTCAAGATTCCTCATGTTGTTCACAATGCTTATCGCTTCATCTGTGTTTCTCCTGACCACCTCGGGGTCCGCTTCCTGGTAAACACTGTACAACTCCCATTTATGGATCATTTCTGGAGACAATAACAAAATAACCAGCGTTTTATCTTTTGCAGGGTTACAGAGTAAGCCCAAGCCTTGAGGGGGCAAAATGTTAAGCGTTCAAGGAAGTTGCATACAAATTATCCAACATTTTAAAAGTGAAGCTAAAAAACGGTTTCCACAAATAAAAGTGTTTACTTTAGGAAAAAATACATTACATTTTACATTAGAGTATATATATATATATATTTATATATAGTATAAATAAGTAAAATGCCATGTGCCAGCTGTGTGAGACACTAATTTACTGTTATCTTCTACACAGCTGTGTTTTCTCAGTGTCTGTCTGTTGTTAATCACATCCTAGTTTCCCTGTCTTTATTCTATTCTTATCTCCTCGTTGTTTTGTTTGGGTCCGTATAATTCCAATTTTATGAAACAATGTTCGCCTTTGTTTACAGTACCTGCCACCGCCTAAGTCCATATAGATTAGTCAAGCACCTCCGGTATATGGACCATTGCAACAAGGCTATTGAATGGCATCCGCCTAAGACCAGCTACAACATCTGTCGGTTTGAGATGCACAATAGTGGCAAATGTCTTGATCCTGGCTTGGGTAAAAATTCTAGACACGAGCCACTGTCTCATCAGGCCTAGGTGCTGTGTGGAGTTCACAGACACACATAGGGGATATAAACACAAAGCCAAATTTATGACTTAAAATGAAATTAATAATAATTGGATCAAGGTCTGGTTGAACCACCTAAAAGTCACGGGAAAGTTGGAGCCTAGATGCGATCCACATGCACTACTATACTGCTCTGGAAAGCAATTTACATTTAATAAATGTTCATTTAAATTGGAAATGCAAGCGCTATGTACGCATTTGTTGCACTTCAGTCAAGAGATATGGTACCTTCAATGCGCATGTTGAGATCAGTGAGGTTTTTGCTGAAATGCTCAGCTAGCGTCAAAGTTTGCAATGTATGCTCATCAAGGTGGCTCCCCAGACTCTTCACGGTGCTTTCCTATGAATTTAAACATAATGTTGAATTTGCAATAATTTCCATGTTGAAAACCAAACAGTCCATGCAGTCATGCAAGCTTTGAAATTTAATTGAAGCATGAGTTAAAACAAAACAACAACAAAAAAGCAAAGCAATCACAATCACAATCACATTAGGCATTGTATACTAAGTTAACCTTTTAACCTTAACACTTCTGATTATATTCAAATATAACTTAACTGACCGATTCGCTAAGCTTTCTTATGTATGATGCGACATCTTGTGTGGAGTCTTCCACCTCCGCAGTCTCTGTTTTTACTTCAGACAGTTTGTTTCTCCAGGCATTAAACTGATTCTGAAACACACAAAGAAATACAGTTGACTTCTGTGAGCTATTCAAAATGTCACCAGCATATTATTTCTTACTTTGGCTTTTATTGTTCTGTAACTGTGTATTTACCTGCAGATGTTGAGCAGTGTAGTTATAATATTTGACTCTGTCATTAACAGCAGCCCCAGTAGAGATGTTCAACACTCCAACCCTGAGATGGTCCAGTGTTTTGTTGGACAACCGCAGATCTCCGATAACATGCCAGATGCATTCATCACAACCTGCACCGAATTTAGATGAGTTTGATTAGGATCTACAGAAGCTTGGAACTGCCAATGTGGAGGAAAATGTGTTTAAACAAGTCCATAACTTGCAAATACTGTACCTCGTATTATGTCATATACATCGTACTTTCAAGTAAAAATACGTATTTGCAAGAATACAACGTATTCGCAGGTAGGCTACGTTCAAACATACTTATAGGCTAAATACTAAAAGCATTTTATCACATAACGCCACAGGGTCTTGATTTGCGCATGCGCAGATTAAAAAAAGAAAAGAAAAGCAACTTCTTCTTTTTTTAAGCATTATAATCAGAATGTCATAACACTACTGGGAATGCACATGCTCAACCCTGTGGCATTTTAAGAAAAAAATGCAAAATGTTTACGTTCGAACATGCTTGCAAAGAAGGATCAGAACTGTGTATGTTGTTTATTTGCTGCTGTAGTTATTAACTCATCTTACTGATATTGCACAGGTTAACTGTTGCAGGCTCTGGCAGGCACTCTCCTGTTTGCATATCACAATGACTGCTCTCACAGTCACACCCTGTAAAACAACATAAACATACATTCCATATTACTGTATACTGTACAGCTTTACAGTTTTTGGCTTGAAGGCCGGTAAATTTTCTACAGCTGTTACAGATGGGGGAAAACAAGGATCCATAAAATTTGTTCCAGCTGCATGGTGTGTTGTTACTATACATTAGCATTACTGTGCTAATACTTTAGCTGTGTATAGGCAGAATAGCAGAATTGTAGAGATGCCAGAGAGAATAATGTAAAACTGCAGCTACGAGCAGCTATAAAGGGACTCCTCGCAGCCGGGGCCATTTTGGGGTACTTGCACATTGAGGTTGGAATGTCTTTTTTTTTATTATTTGGGGGGGGGTCACAATATACCTTTACACATAAGTTTTTTCTTTTGTGTCAGTCCTGATGTGTATTCAAATGTTTAGACCACCGATATCAGCATACTTTTTCTTGGCAAACAGCGCATAGCCACAGCAACACCTTGCGGCGAAGTAAAAAGTTTTGCTTTGACTATTCATCGGGAGCATCTTTAGATGAAACACCCACAGATTCAAGTCAATTGGATAAAATCTGTGCGAGGACTTCTTTAAAATGTGACCTCGATAATAGGCCAAAAATGGGGCAAAATTTGAAAGTAAATCCAAAATGGCGGACTTGCAATTGGGTTTAGCATATGGCTCCAAAATACTTTTTTGTAGGTTTTGGGCTGTTTCATCTGCGTCCAACTTTTTGTAGATCTTAAATTAAACATACAACAGGGGATGCTTTGTTGAAAATTTGTTGGCGGTATTACTGAGCTATTTTTGAAAAATCTCACAATAAACTATTAAAATATAAGTTTCATAAGTTTTCGTCCATGTTAAGACCCTCCAAAATCAGCATTTTTTGGGGCGCGAACAATGCATTGTCACAGCAACATCATTTCACGAAAAGTTCACATTTCAACATCATGAAAGCCTAAACACTATCCCAAGAAAATATTGTGTTTAACCCGCTAGAAGAAAAACATCTAAGAAAAAAATACGTTACTATGACGAAAAATAAGTTTGTAGATGTCTTCAGGCCTGTACTGTCATATGTGAAATTTTGAGAAGATAGGAACTTCTGGGTCACGTTACAGCAGCTTTTATTGTCAAGGTGAATCATCAAAATTTGCGGCACTGTAATTGCCACGCCCTTTGCCAATTTTTCAGACGTGCTACTGAGCCATTTTGTTAAAAAAAAATTATGACAAACTTAAAATCGAAAAATTTTCACCAAGCCCGACAAGTGTGCAAAGTTTGGAGAATTTTCGTACACGTTTAGGTCCTCAAAAATGCAATTTCTTTCAGAGGGGGAAAAAAAATCTACAGATACAAACAGGGACCTTGAAGTGGTCACTGCTCGGGCCCTAATTATTTTATTTTATTTTCAGAAAACCTCACATCTTTGGAAATGTATTTAATGTATCTGGTTGTACTTGGGTGCACGTTGTTCAGAAGAAACATTTCCTCCATGTGATGGACTTGAGGCAGATGTTGAAAGACCGTTTCGCCAAGAGAACTCGAGAACAATTGCACACTGTATCATCTATGGACAACTTACTCTTACAGCCAGAGGGGCTATAGTCCCAAAAGCCTGGGAGGCACCTCTCACAGTAACGACCTCCGGCACCCGGGCGGCACAGACAGCTGTGAGTGAGAGAATGGCAGGTGGGACGAAGAGAAGCTGGCCTGCATTCACATCTCTGACAGCCTTGGCAGCTGGAGAAACCCGAGTAACCCTCCTGGATTACAAGTACAAAAAACAATGTTAGAACCTTAACCTTTTTCACCTTTCCAGTATAAAGTCCCCAGCCTATTCAAATATATACACTGAAGTCGGTTTGATTGCTGCTTTGATTAGTGTTCTGTAGCTAAATGAAATCCACTTACATTTTAACAGGTTACTGTCAAATAAATGACATGAGAGTGTATCATGTCATTTATTTGATAGTAACTTCATTGATACAGTGTGATCGTCACAATAACATTTATCGTATGGACGTTATATAAATCTTCACATTTAACAAGATGGTGAACAGGCTAGCAATTCACGGAACACAAAAATAATTATTGACTGAGTCTTAAGTAACCCCATAATATCAGTGAATTAGTGTAATGAAATAATTTCAGTATTAAAAACTCCCCCAAATTAAACAGGTCTAAAAAAAAAAAAATATTATATTTAAAGAAAAAACAACTAAATAAAAACTAAAATAAATTTTGAATGCTTCTCAGTTTACTGGTACATGACCATTTTTATACTTCTTGTCACTGTCGCGCAGCTAAAAGATTTCTGCAAAATCAGTGGAAACATCAGACACATCATTGGTTCCTTAATTTAGCAAGTCCATGAAACCTCTTTGAAACTCAACCTTCATGCCTCAGCGTGAATTTAAGACAACTGAGGCATAGTCCATGAGTCTCTGTATCATGTCTTGGGTCATCCCTGTGGCCTCTTCCCAGTGGAATGTGCCTGGAACATTTCACCAGGGAGGCATCCTCTCCAGCGTGGCCAGCAAGTTATCCATCTGGCCTCCTCCCAATGAGATGGGAACACCTCAACACAGAGTCATCCAAGAGGCATCCTTAATAGATGCCCGAGTGGTCCTTATCTTCAAGAAGTTCTTAAACCATATGAGCTCTCATGGTCCCTGCACTGCTCCGGCTACTAGTCATTCCCAGAGTCAGGGCAAATACACATGGCGAATCGTCCTTTCCGTACGACAACCCTCGCCTCAGAAACAGTCTGCTAGAGGACCTCAGTGCCGCAGGGAACGTTCATATTTTTAAGAGCAAGCTCAAGACCTACTTTTTTTATTTAGCTTTTAGTGGAAATTAAATTACTTTTCTATATATGTTTATGTATCTACTTATATCTCAATGTTACCTATTATTGATCTATTTTATGTTTCTACTGGGTTTTATTATTTTTAGACTCTTAGTGTTCCTCTGAGGCCTCTGCCCCGGGAGCAGTGGTTAGCTGCGACTAGTGAAGGTTGAGCATTCCTCCCACACCTCCTCCGGATGCCTTGGTAGTGCCCTGACTTGGGCTTGGTGGTATGTCATGTCTTCCTGTCAACCTTCTGAAAATATCTTATTTTTCAACAGTCACATTCTCAGCGGGAATTTTGTCAAATCGAATTATATACTTATACCATTACTGCAACTATGTTTTTTCCAATTAACTCCAGAAATTATATTATTTACCTTGATGTACCAAATACCAGCTGGTCCAGGTTTGTCTTACCTCACAGCGGTCACAGAGTCGGCCGGTGACGCCTGGTTTACAGTGACACACTCCCGTCCTGTCATCACATGAGGATGTGCCACATTTATTGCACTCACACTCTGGGATAGACAAAGGATGCACAGCATTGTGTTAGAGGTCACATTACGTCACAGGCATTGTGAAAAGTTTATTTTTGGAACTGGACCGCCTCAAAAGAGAAGCTTCACTTCATTAAAACCTTGTGTTTGTGACATATTTATGTTGATAATACAAAACAATTTTGCTCAATGAATTTGGGACATTGTGCAAAACTTAAAAAATATATATATTACAATGTTTTGCAAATCCTTTTCAACCTATGTTCAATTGAATACACTACAAAGACAATATATAATAATGTTCACACGGAGAGAGGGATTTCAACATCTTTGGTCCATAATCTCATAAAAAGATTCAAAGAATTCGGAGAAATCTTTGTACGTATCGCTACATCTACAAATGCGATTTAAAACTCTATCACAAAGCAAAAGCCATATGTCAACAACACCCAGTAACGTCGCCAGCTTCTCTGGGCCCATGCTTATCTGTGATGGAAGTGGAAAGTTGTGCTGTGGTCTGACGAGTCCACATTAGAGCCTGACATTTTTTCGGGAATCCCATGGGTCCCGAAATTCCCGCGGGATTGCGGTGGGATGGGAGTGAACTTTACCTTTAATCACGGGATTGGGAAGGGACAGGATAAAAAAATCACGGGAGCAGACGGGAGTGGGATTAATTAAATATCCGTTCGGGGAAAAAACCTTGGACAGATGCACACTTGTGCAACCATTTGTGTTTTTGTTTCCATACACAGTTTTTTTTTCACTAAATGATGCAGTTGACCTCCATAATGCGAGCGGTACAGGCGTGGGTGTAATTCTGAATGGGAGCGGGATGGGATGGGAATCGTTTTCACCGGGAGTGGGACGTGACAGGATTGTTTTTTTTTTTTACTATTGTCCACGACTGGGACAAGATGGGATTTTTGCTGTGGAAGTGGAATGGGACGGGAGTGAAAATCCACTCCTGTGTCCCCTTCTAGTCCACATTTCAAATGGTTTTTGGAACATATGCACATAGTGCCTTCCAGGCCACAGAGGAAAGACCAAGACATCATTGGTGTTTCGGTGTTAGTGCCCATGGCTTTTTTTTTTTGGGAGCAATATATGCTGCCATCAGAACAACATATTTTTCAGGGATGTTCCTGCTTATTTCAGCAAGACAATGCCAATTCTGCACATTACAAACAGCGTGGTTTTGCAGTAAAAGAGTGCAAGTGCTTGTCAGTGTTGCTGACCTCGCTCCCATTAAAAATGTGTTAACTTGTGAATTATGAAACGCAAATCTCTTCAGTGAGCAAATGGAAACTGATGAGCAACTGAAATTGTACAGCAAACAAGAATTGGAAATTCCATTACAAAGCTTCAACAATTAATGTCCCCTCAATTCCCAAACGCTTTATTGAGTGATGTTAAAAAAAAAAGAAGAAAAAAAAGAAAAGAAAACATGTCCCAGCATTTTTGGAACGTATTGCAAGAATAAAATTCAAAATTAGTGAATATTTGAAGAAGAAAAAAACATCAGTTTAAACATTAAATATATTGTTGTTTTTGGAAGGTATTCATTTGAATATAGATTAAAAAGGATTTGCAAATCTTCGTAATCTGTTTTTATTTACATTTTACGCAGCACCCCCACTTCATTGGAATTGAGGTTTATAATTGTAATTTTGTGTTTAAAAAACTCCGTGCAGCTTTTAACCAGAGCAACTGTTTCAATCCATTAGAGTGACCCAAACAGTTCTACCTTCACTTAGGTCTATTATGTGACCATCATGAATTTAAATCACTGTGTTCACATTCACAATGGCCTCCGAACCTCTGCAGTTCTTGGCACCGATGGCATCACCGTAGAAACCCTGCCCACACCTCTCACAATTCGGCCCGGCAGTGTTTCCCCAGCAGTGTTGGCAATGGCCCGTCACATTGTGGCACCAATTAAAGATCAGGTTTGGGTCAGAGTTGTCATTACAGTCACATCGCTTGCAGGAGCCACCAATTGTCATCGGCATGCCATAGTAACCCGGGGCACACCTGGATAGAGAAAAATGCAGTTATTACAATGAAGCAAAAAGTTAACTTTTGGTTTGGAATCAGGTCTGTTTTGTTTTGTTGTTGTTTTGCTCTCTTACTATTCAAACTGTTATGAACATATAAAAAAACAAAAGCATTAAGGTTTGTTGCACAGTCTGTAAATATATATATATATATATATATATATATATATATATATATATATACATATTAGTGCTGTCAAAGTTAAGGCATTAACTGATTAATTAATCACAAAAAATTATCGCATTAATCATGAATTAACGCAGATTAATCACACTAGTAACTTTGACCATAGATTATCCTTTAGCGTGACAGCGGATGGCTACGTTTAAGGTAGCACAGCTTGTGTTTGAGCAATAAACATAGTTACACGAATTAAAGTAAAGCATTTAATAAATGTTTGCGTATTACATTTTGAATATGTGTTCATGTCAAAATATTGGGGTATTTTTTTTCAACTTTAAATGATGCAAGTAATTAACTGATTAGAAAAAGAGGATGAGCGTGTGCAGTGGATAAAAAAAAATGTGCTCATAACATTAAATGTCAAAAGAATTAACACATAACCGGCGCTCTTCAAATTTGGCGTGAAAAAAATATTGAATAAAAAAGGCTTTTCTATTAAGTGATTTATCATGATTAATCAAAATTCTAATATGTGATTAATCTGATTTAAAAAAGTAATCGTTTGGCATCTCTATATATATATATATATATATATATATATATATATATATATATATATATATATATATATATATATAAACAATCTACATTATAAATGTTGAGTTTTGCCATCACAACATTAATAATTACATATAATAGTTACATATGTCAAACAAAAACATTTCCTTTATTTTAGAAATTATTTAAAAACATATATTTTTATTAATTGCTTAAGAAAGATATTTTATTTTATTATTTTTAATTAAAAACAACTTGCAATTGAAAATAATGATTTTTATAATGAGTCAAAAAGTTTGCTGTCTTTATTTAATTTGAATGAAAACAAGATTTGTTCTTAGATGTCTATGTTCACACTTCCCACTTGATTAATAAATAAGTAATATGATCAAAACAGAAACATAAGCCCATAATTATCAATAAGATGCTGATGGATAGTGGCAAGTTGTGAAGAAATGTGGTGCCTATCTCCACCGTTTGACATAAAATACTGTTTTATATTGTTAAATTTCAGTTTGTTATTCTTAATCAAACATTAACTGTTAATTTACATGTCGGCATGAATATTTAACATTATTTTACTATATATATATATATATATATATATATATATATATATATATATATATATATATATATATATATATATATATATATATATATATATATATATATATTAGGGATGTAACGATATCCAAACATCACGATACAATATTATCATGATATGAAGGTCACGATACGATAATTATCACGATATTGTGGGGAGGTTGGCGATATGAGAAATGGTCACAGTATTGTAAAAAAAAAAAAAGCACAATAATGTGCTTTTGTATATAACAGCAATGAATATAAACAACCTACAATCTCTAATAACACTTTCTTTCTTTCTTTCAAATTTATTTTTATTGGTTTCACAAGAATACAAAACAGACCCCTCCCCTCTCCCCCAACTGAAAAAAACTAACAAACCCCGTTTCACTCAAAGCTATCCAACACCACTCAGCATAAAGTACAAGTCTAATCATAAACGTCTATAGAGGGTTCTTCTGTGCCATCACTCCCAATACATAATGGTTACAGTATCAGAATAGAATACAATACAAAGTCAGATGTACTACCAAGTAGGAGCAGCATGAAAAGCGACTGTACCGTTGCCAGCCCATCCACCATAGCTGGATTAGCGATTTGACAGTGCGTATGTCATTCCTGCAATTGTGTGGCGGTGTTATCAAAAAATGAAAGAAAAGGTCCCCATGCATTATAACATTTATTTTCGGAACCACGAAGAGTATATCTGATTTTCTCGAGCCTGAGGTTCATCAGCACGTCCCTTATCCAGTGCGAAGTTGTGGGTGAGGCAGCCTCCTTCCACCTCAAAAGAACCAAACGTCGCGCCAAAAGGGTAGTAAAAGCAACGACCCTACACCGCCAAGCCTGTGCGCCGACCTATCCAGCAAAGGATCCAAGCAAAGGTTAAAGTCTCCACCCATTATAAGTAAATGGGAGTTGAGATCAGAAACAATTGAATAAGTCATACAAAAAACTGGGCGTCATCAAAATTTGCAGCATAGACACTAGCTAAGATTACCTTGTAGTTGTAAAGGCTACCCTGTACCATAATGTAACGACCATTTGGGTCCGCTATGACTCCAGTGGGAGTAAAAGATAAATTTTTATTTATCAATATGGCTGCCCCTCTCGCTTTAGCTTGAAAGTTCGAATGGAAGAGCTGCCCCACCCACTCACACCTCAGACGAGAATTATCTGACCTTCGAAGATGTGTTTCTTGAAGAAAGGCAACTGCCGTCCTCATTCGTTTCAGGTGGACCAATACTTTCTTCCTCTTAACCGGGTGGTTCAGGCCTTTAACGTTCCAGCTTACTAATTCAAGGTCGCTATTCATGTCGCTCTTCTGTGTAATGTTATATAGACAGTAGTTAGCATCAAACACAAAAAATATAGTAAAAACAGTTTAGCTGCATTAATGATAAAATGACAGCAAATAGCAATATAGCAATGAGTGAAACCCCCTTAAGCCTCCCCGAACCCCTAAATTGAAACTAGCTGTCAAAATGGACAGCACACCTACCCTATCTAACACCAAGACTTCCAGAAAGAGCCTACCTAACTCTAATCCCTCTCCCGCTACAGTAATAACAAATGTTCCCCATAACAGTGAAAACCCCACATTAAACACTTTATAACAAAAGTAAAAGACCCCAAGTATAGGGGGGAAAAAGTTTCTTTATGTCCTCTTTTTTGGAGTAAAATAACTAATGATAATAAAACAAAACCAGGCTCATAAAAATAATATAAAGTAATAAAACAATAGATAAATAACAACAATAAAAAAATAAGTGTAAAATCATATCAAAATTAAAATACAAGAAGATAAAAATAAATTAACAAAACAGAGTTTACACTGAAAGACTAACAGATCCATCAACCTGCCCCCCCCAAAAAAAATTATAATAATACTAATAATGATAATAATAATAATAATAATAATAAGACATCACCACAAGCCCTTTATATAAAGTAGTTAACTATATAAATGGTAGCGAAACTCCGCTAACAGCCAATGTTTGCAACAATCAGATATGCCACGTATCTCCAGAACACATAAATAATAATAATAATAAATAAATAAAAACAAAAACATTGTGCAAACTAAACATGTAACTAGCAAACTGGCAGCAATGAGCAACAGTAATACACCAAAACAGTCACGAACATACATGAACAAAACAGTCAATGTGCAGTACCACCAAGCGTTATTCGCTTCGTCAACCGACCCGAACCAAACGCGGGTGCCGTCAGCCTGAATGATATGAAGCCGAGCCGGGAAGAGCAGCGAGGTGCCGGAGGCCCTTCTCATATAGCACAGCCATCACCGCGCCGTAGGGTTTCCGCTGGCTCACCACCCCCGGAGTATAAACCTCATAAACTCTGAAAGCGTGCCCCTGGTAATCAAGCGAGCCTCTCTTCCGTACATCCCGAACCAGCAGCTCCTTATTCTGGTAGCGATGAAAACAAACCAGGACAGGCCTCGGCTTTCCCCCGTTAGCTGGTTTGGAGGTCGGGTTACGATGGGCGCGATCCAGCTCCGAATCAGTTGGAAAAATTCCTTCCCCCAGCGCATCCATCAAAAGTTGGGAAAAAAACTTTGGCGGCTGGGGACCTTCGATTCCTTCAGGTAAGCCCACAAGGCGAACATTGCAGCGACGATTTCTTCCCTTGATGTCCGTTAGCTTAGCCGTTAGCCGCTTGTTGTCGAGCCGAATTGCGTCACATGTTGTCTCAACACGTTCCAGTCGTTAGTGAAGAGACTCCGCATTCTCCTCTACGGAAGCCAACCTCTTGTCGTGGTCACTGACAGTTTGTTGAAGCCCGTCGAATTTCCCACTGAGTTTGGCAAACGAAGACTTTAAGTACTCCAAAAGAATCGACCGGTGGTCGGCTAATATGGCTACTAGCATCGACTTACTAACCACAGTGGTGTCGGCATCGGGCTTTTCAGCCAGTTTAGTCGGCTTTGGCGGCATCGTTACACCCCAAGCACACGAAAGAATAAGGCACAAGTCAAAAAAGGTTTAGCAATAGTCAGGCAGGTTATATACAGGTGGGGGATGAAGTTAGATGTATATTTAGCGGGAGTGGGAGGCGAACAGGTCTCTACTCCATGACTGCTAAACCGGAAGTCAAATCTCTAATAAAACTTATATTGAGGCACTTACTTGCTAATGCACGCACAAATAGAATTCCACCACATATTGACCGGTTCACAAGCATATTACGTTCCCCTTCATCTGACCACGAGCGTGGATTTTAAACATAGAAGGGCCAAAACATGCCATGTGAAAATTTAACTGCACAACAACAACAAAACTAGCCACCTGAGGGTGCTAGAACTGTGCAAATGGAAATCAACCTGACTTTTTTAACAGATTGGCTGCTTTTAATATCGTGACATGACGTCTACAATATTGTGGCCGTTTTAATATCGCGATATCACAATATTGCCATTATTGTTACATCCCTAATATATATATATATTAGGGGGGGAATGAAAACGACATGCATTGTCATTGCCAATCACTTTTATGCGTAGTTGCTTGTTGACCTCCCTCGATGACACATGTTGAATACTGTGCCAACATACTGTAAACCTACCCAGCACTCACCTCTCACAGATATGTCCAGCATAACCCTCTTTGCACTTGCACCGTTGAATGTCACCTTGCCTGTCACAATAGACTGCAAAACTGGCCAGAAAACACAGGCAAAATTGCATCAAATATTACACACTGCAAAGCAATTACTGTACCGAACTTTCAGGTTGAATAAACAGTACAGACAGGCATACTTATTTGAAGGGACAGAAAGAGGGCAGGCACAGGGTTGGCAGCTATGGCGTCCAACCTGGCTTGGTACCAACATGTAGCCATCTTCGCACATCTCACAGAAATCACCCATACTGTGATCGCTGCAATTCTGAAAGGGGCCCGAGTACCACAGATTAGCCTTATTCAGATCTCAAATTAACATGATTGATCTTGTCACAAGTAAAAAGCTAGCACTGCTCTGGACCTGGTTTGATTTCATAGACCAACAATCAGACAACAGTGGCTACCCTGATGAAAACCGTGTGTCGAAAGATTGGTCTGGTAATTCCTTGCAGTTAAAAAAAGGATGTAAATCCTTTGGAAATACCTAGATTTCAGAATGAAGTTCAACTAACAGAGGTGGCAAATCCAGGTCTAAAAAGTAAAAACCCTGCCACAGTTTGGCTCTAGCCCCTGATGCTAGTTATCTCGCTAGTGTTAGATTAATTAACATTGTTTTACTGTTTCAATTTATATTTTTCAAAGTGTTTTTGATTTTAGTTAGATATGTTACAACTGTTCCCCATATGTAGTTAATCTATAGTCTTTGTTCTCTTCCCTGAGGAAGTAAGGTGTCTGATTTAATCTAAATGAGAGGTGTCTGACCAAAAGGCCGTCTGCGTGAATTCCTGGTGCCAGGAGGCTCCGGGAGCCAATTGTTTACCCACATCTGTTGTGGACTAAAAGAACTGAATGGAAGATAACCTAATTGTATTTCACTCTGCTGACAGGACAAGATGAAAGGGGGGGCACAATCTCTTCCTCAAAGGCTGTACTCTGTGTGGGGTTTTATGGGGGCTAGCAGAAAGTGTCACATGGGGGGCTATGCCAGGAGGTGGTGGGGGCCAGGTGTTTGCCCACATCCTTGGGTTGATCAAGACAGGAACTGAGGAAAGATAAGACTGGGGGGTGTGTAGACTTGAAGACTCTTGTCTTGACAAAGAGTGCCACATGGGTTGCTCTATGTCTGTAGGGGGCAAAAAGGTACCTCTTTGTCAATGAAGGGGGAGGGAACTGTTTTATGTATAAATGAGTGAGTGTATTTTGAGAATGTTACACTTCTTGGACCAGGGCTATTTGAACCGGGTTTTAGAGATGTCTTTCAGACTCTGAAATAAAGCTAGCAAAACTTCTCCACGAGACTTCAACTTTATTTGAACACGCAGAAATCAAGGACTGATTTCCAACACTAGCTAGCTCCCTAGCAGGTGAACAAACACAATGGGAGCTAGCTAGCACCCGGTGCTAAAGCCAAATTGTGGCAGGGTTTTTACTTTCTGGACCTGGATTGCCACCTCTGAAACGAAGTCACGGAAATAGACAAACATAGTGTTCTTAACAAGTACCACAACATTTTGTTTCCATGTTTATACAAAAAAAAAATCAGTGCAGAGTGAGAAAAAAATATGAACCTTGGGCATTAATAACTGGTTGAAGCTCCTTTGGCAGCAATCAATTCACCAAAATCCTTACTGTAGTTGTAGTTGCACAACAGTAAGGATGAATTTTTGACCTCTCAAAACTGTTCCAGCTCAGTAATTTTTGGGGATGTTTTGTGTGAATTTCTGATTGTGATTCTGCCACAAAATCTCAATCGGGTTGAGGTTAGGATTCTTGATAAGTTTGTAAACTGTTTCTTTATGTCAATTATATCAATACATGCAGGACCCAGTACAGCAAAAACAGAGACACTCCTGGATTTAGGGCTGCTCGATTATGAAAAATAAATAAATAATAATTACGATTGTTTTGGCAATAATTGAAATCCCGATTATTCAAACGATTATTTTATATTTTTTTGGTACAAAACAAGAAAATGTTTAAGCATTTAAAAATATTAAGACCAATTTAAAAAATGTAAACACTAATTATGTAAGTTCCTCTTGGACTAATCATAATTCATAATGATATATATTTATAATATTATGTATGTATTTATTTATTTATTTATTTATTTGTTTATTTATTTATGTTGGCAGAAACTTGAAGTTGGAGTGCAGCTTGTGCACTGCGCAGTAGGACGATCATTTATTTTTTGGTACAAAACAAGAAAATGTTTAAATGTAAAAAACTAATAAAAAAAGACAAATACAATTATTTGAAACACTATAAATATGCAAGTTCCTTTTGGATTAAACAAAATTTATTAAATTAGTTATTTTAAAATTTGTAAATGGTGTAAATTTAAACAACTCAAAAATGTATATTAATAATCTTTATTTTTACAATTATGCTGATTTTGTAATTGTGGAGTGTAACAATTGAAATTGTAATTGAATTTCGATTAATTGCACAGCCCTACTTGGAGTTTTCTTTTCGTTGTGCAGTCTGCACTGTGCTCTTGCAGTCATTGTTACAGGATGGCCACTCCTAGGGAGAGTAGCAACAGTTCTCTACTTTTTTCATTTGTACATATGTCTTACAACAGTATCACAAAAGTGCGTACACCTTTCTCATTTCTGCCGATATTTCATTATATCGTTTCATTGGACAATGCTGAAGAAATTACATTTTGACACAATGAAAAGTACTCACTGTTCAGCTTATATAAAGAGTGTAAATGTATTGTTCCCTAAAAATCACTCAAAATACACCTACACCCCTGGCAACAAAAGTCAGTAAACCCTAAATTGAAAATGCCCAAAATGTCAATTTTTAGGCATAAAAATCTCACCTAAATTAACTGATTTAAACTTTACTCCACTTCTGTATAGCATTTATAGTGACTTGGAGCGCTGGAATAATCTTCCCATTTCTCTAATAGGACGAATAGCCACTATCAAAGTGAAAGTTTTACCCAAAATAAATTATTTTTTCTCAATGATTCCATTTAAACCTACGTCTAACTGGTTTCAGTCGTTGGACTCGGCCGTTACAAAATTTTACTGGAATAAAAAAAAGCAGAGATTAGTCTATCTACTCTTCAGAAAAGTAAATCCAAAGGAGGTCTAGAAGCACCAAATTGTATGCACTACTATATAGCTAACCAGCTACAATATATTATTCTATGGGCACAACCCAACAGAGATACTAACTGTTGGCTGGAACTAGAACAGAAGGATTGTAATAACCTCAGACTTTTAGATTTACTCTTTATTACAACATCGATTAAGCGACACAATTGTTTAAAAAAATAAAATAAAATGATTTCCGCCACCCTGACAACCTCACGACTCTGGCTGGATTCTGAAGTATTCGGTTTCGCTGGACCAGTCAGTCATCTTTACCGTCAGCCCTTTTTAGCAAGGCAGTGGTCATCTTTGAGTTGTGTTTGGGGTCATCATTATTATTATTATTATGTTGGAGTACTGTCCTGCAGCCCAGTTTTTGGATGGATCGAATCATGCACTGCTTCTGTATTTTAGTCTGCCAGTCTTACGCAAAGTGTCTGCTGGCTTTCTTGTGGATCATCTTTAGGAGAGGCATCCTTCGTGACAGCCATACAGACCAATTTGATGCACAGGTGGTGTATGGTCTGGGTACTGACAGGCAACACTCATACGTTTAATTTGCAAAGACAAACTCTGGATGTGACGCTGAGTATGTGCACTCGACTTATTTGGCTGACCATGGCGACGCCTGTTCTGCGAGGAACTTGTCCTGTTCAACCACTGGATGTTCTTGGCCACTGTGCTGCAGCTCAGTGTGAGGGTGTTGGCAATCTTCTTATAGCCCAGGACAACTTAACTCGTTCACTCCCAGCCATTTTCACTGAAGCAACCCCCTTCGCTCCCGGCTGGTTTACTAGATGTTGACTGATTTTGCAAGGCCCACAGAATATTGTGTTGTATTGCTATAAAAACATGGAACCTACCAAAAGAAAAATTTTAGTCTCTTCTTTCAACAAGAAAAAAGTATGTTTCTATCTGTTTCTGTTTTGCAACAATTAGCATTAGAATATTGCTAAGTTTCATCATTATTCACAAACCTATTGAAAACACTAAAGACAAGAGCTTGTCGCAACATGGCCCTGGCTGATCTTTTATACGTTTTTGTAACAACTACCATTGCTTTAAGCGACCTCTTCAGGTCAGAAGCTGCATCAAAGCCTTCTGTATGCTCAAGCATAAAAAATAAATACAATTTTGTTTTTATTATTATTATTTTAAAAAAAATTAACGTATAAATACGTTTTTGGGAGTGAGGACAAAGTTGGGGTTTGAATGAGTTAAGAGCAACCGTTCTATTTTTTGTTTTGTTTTTTCAGATCTCAGAGAGTTCTTTGCCATGAGGTGCCATGTTGAAATTTCAGTGACCAGTATGAGAGAGTGTGAGCTGTAATGCGAATTTTAACAAACCTGCTCCCTATTCACACCTGAGACCTTGTAACACTAACGAGTCACATGAGACCAGGGAGAGAAAATGACTGTGTTCACTTTGGACATTTTCTCTTAGGGGTGTAGTCACTTTTGTTGCCAGGAGTTCAGCTGTTAATAGCTGTGTTTTGAGTGATTATGAGGGAACAATAAATTGACACTCTTATGTAAGCTGTGCATTGACTACTTGTGTCAAAGAGCCATTCCTTCAGTGGTGTCTCATGAAAAGATATAATGAAATATCTGCATAAATGTGAGTGGTGTATCTGTAAGATGCTTGTATATACTGATCAACATGTGCAAAGCCTGAATTGGGGTTATTCCTACAGAACACCAAACTCAAGAATAGTGTTAACAATCTCCTCCAATATGTTACCTTTATTGTTCTCTAGGCTGGCTAAACCGTATCTCTTGGAGAAGTCATTAGCCTTGCGGTTCACATACTTTTCCTCCTTGCACTGTGAATATTTGCATGGTGTGTCCAATAAAAACATGGGAACACATAACATGTGTTTTTTTGTTTTGTGCATTTTGCTGTTGATGTGAATTTTTTTTGACCAATTTATGCAGAAATTAGAAAAGGTGCATGTTTCCTTTAAAAGGTATTCTAATGTGATTACAAATATACTGTGTAGTCTACAAATGACATTTATTAAGCTCAACTTACAAAGCAAATGCCCGTGATGTCCTCACAATGATGTGCATGGCCTTTGCAGTTACAAGGCAAGCATTTGTTTTGCTCACTAAGGAAAAATCCTTTAGCGCAAACCTGAGGAGTGAACAAGAATAAAAAAAAAATCAATTAAAAGACAATAAACTATAGTGGACAATGATATTTTGTAATGGAATTTAGAAAAACAACAAAAACAATGTTCCCTTTCAAAGCATATTTGTTGTATATGCAGAAACAACAACAGCAATATTAAATGCTAAAACATTCCAGTCATTAGTACAGCATGTTCTTTATTAGTAGAAGTAAGCCCTTGAAATATGCTATGTTATTTTTAAGGGGATAGTACTTAAAACAATATGCAGAATACTCACAAATCAGCAAGACCATAGACAACACATCAAATAGAAAGAAAGAAAAACAAGACCTATATAAAGCAACTATTGAACTACAGCAAAACAAAAATCAAAAGTAACTTAACTCTACTCAATAATATTTATTAGGGGTGGGTGAGTACCGATACCATCGTATTGGGCCAATACCGGCCTTATTTCAAAGTATCGGGTACTCGTGATAGTGGCTGAAACCAGTATCGGTTGAGAGAAGATGTACAACCACATATTTGGTTGTTTGGGACCTTTTCTGGCCACTGGATTGTTTCATATGATGTATTTATTTATTTAAATTCATTTTATTTTGTGTTTTTCTTTCAAATTATCTGTCATTGGTTTACTAGAAATTTTACGTACCCAAAGTACTAGTTGGTATCGGCACTTGATGTTGGTATTGGTGACTACTCAAAATTTCAGTACCGGTACTCAGGCTGGTATCGATCTGAAAAAAAAGTGGTATCGAACACCCCTGTTGTTTATAGAGCACTTTAAAAACAACCAAGTGCTGCTATGGAATCATTTTTGCGAAAGTAATAATTCAGTTATGTTGAAGATATGTTTGTTGAGGCTAAATATAGCATCGGAAGTATATTTTTGTTATTAAAACGTTAGTTTATTATTCTTAGGTGAGGTCCTTGATAAGCTTGTAATGGGTTTCTACCTCACCTTCACATGTGTTGTATTTATTTTACATTTTTTACTGCCATATTTATTTTATATATTTATTTATTTTAAGATTGTGTAAACAAACAAACAACCAAAACCACTGCTGAACTATAGATAAAAATCAAACCTTAAACACAAGACAATTGAACAAAAAAACTGAGTGTTATTTTAATGTTGTGTTTTTAAGGTAGGTTTTTAAATGGACAGCAATTCCACATAAAATGGGACTAACACAAAAGGTCATATCCCCTCTGACAAGCTAGGCAAGACCATTTCAATGTTTGAATGTAAACTGTACATGTAGATGAGCCACATCTAAATATGAAACTCATGGAATGATTCCTCTCCAAAAGACTGTCCAAAACTAAACAAGTGATGAATCACATTTGGGACAGTGTATCTGTTATTTACTATTTCTAAAGTCGCCTTAAGTGTTTGGACCCGGTTCAGACCTTGGCTCTTTGACCGCAGTATGACGTGTCAAACAGCTGCAGTGCTTAGGCAGTCGAGAATGCATGGGAAGGGGGTTGAAGTGCTTATAGGAGATGCAGCAGATGGTCAGGAAGGGTCTGCTCTGCTCCAACATGAGCTCAAGCCAGCGTTTGAGTTATATGGGAGCAAAAGCGCACACTAGCTCCCACAAAAACAGTAAATCCATCAGGGTGTGGAGCATAATGAAATAATAATTGAATTACTGTACATTGTAAAAATAGTATTGTTCATGTAGAAAATACTACTTTTCATGTTAATGGCGAATTTAAATCAAGTCATTACCAAACCTCAAATTGCACTTACTGACAAATGTAAATTCAAAAATGTATTTTGTCCACAGGGGGCATTTTAGGTGTGCAAATCTTTGACTGTATCTCGCATGGCTGAAAACAAATTATAGGTACCGTACAACTAACCTGACAGAAAATGAGTTTGTTTTTTGTTCTTTAGTGAGTTTCAGGACCCAAAGGAAGTCTCTCCCTTTGGTCTACTGCCATCTTTAACTTTGTGTACAATTTTTTATTCTATATTCAAAAATTGGCAATTCAGTGAATTTTCTTGATCGAAAATGGGAGAATTTTTTTTACACGCTATTTTTAACTGAAAGCATCTTTCTCTGAATATTCTGATGCCTGTGTTGTATTGAACAATACTATTGTGCTTCCTGTTGGACTTGACCTACCGGAGGGCTTTGTGAATGTATCTTAACATCCTGCTGCTTTGGTCTATGATGTTCTTCAGAAGTTAGCTTTTTGTGGCCAAGTTTCACAGCATTGTTTTCTTTAATTGTCTGAGTTTCTTCAACATGGTGCACGTATGCACATGTATACATGTTGTGCAAGAGGATGAATAAGTATTAAGAGGGAAATAGCAAAATAAGCCCATGGATTCCAACACAATAAATATTTCATTCCTAACTTGACACCTGTAAAACAATGTAAATGTAATGTTAGCTAAAACGTTCATGTAATATGTTGGGAAAACATTATACATCATTCTTCATGTGAAATTATAATTTTATATTATAATTAAAACATTTAGGGCTCTATTTTCGTAGACAGGCGCATGTACACTCGACGTAAAAATGGCCGCATCTTAATGCAAGTGCTGGGGCAAGTATAGTCTACCATATTTGGGGCCATTTTTTGCCTCTCTTGGTGTTCCGACGGACACAGCTGACTCACTCACGCGCATTTGGCAATTTGGTAAAATAAAGTAGACTTGATTTTTAGACTCAGTTAAACAGGTCTAAATGCGAGATTGTGGTGCAATTGAATGAGGCGCCAGCAGACAGACGTGTGGTGAAAGTCATCGTATTTCATTTGTAAATATGACAATAGTGTGGGACAATCCCTCTGAATCTTTGTAAAAATCCATTGATTAAGCAAATTATCATTATCCAATCTCATCTCTCACAACTCAGTGAGCCGATTTGCATCCGCAAATGCTCCTACCGCCCTGATTTTTAATGCATATGAGGGATGCCGGTAAGGGTAGGAAATGGCTACATTCGATTCCGCAACGGCGCACATTGTCGCAGATGCCCCGTGACACCAAATTCTGCTTGTGCAAAGTCTAGATAAATACCAAAAGAAAGAAAACTCCACCCATGCGCGCAGTTATACTGTGCTTTGCGCTAGCCTTGCGTAACTATTTGACATCAGAGTGTCCCTCCCACTACTCTCCTTCTGTTGGATAACAAAGATGACATTCAGCAAGTCACAGTCTTCCAATTGTTCAAACTTCTTTTACAGCCTATGCATAACTGTTATTTGGCTTTGGTATCTCTGAAGCTCTCTGTGTGTGAGCCACAGCCGAAATAGTATTTAACACAAAAACATGTTTTGTCTTCACAATTGAGTGTTCCTTCAAGTCAACACCGATGCTGGTCTTTTGGAGCCATATTACTTTTTAAACTTGAAGTCTCTTCTTCACCAGTCAGCTTAGATTACACTCTCTTGTTTTATAAAGAACTTATAATGTGATTTAAACTTTGCTTTGGTCGTGTGTGTTAATAATGTCAAATGTCTGTAATAATGTCTGTTTCTCTCTTTCCGAAGATATTTTTGTCAATCAATTCTGTTGATAAAATGCCATTTTTGCATTAATAACCATATGGAGACGACTCCTTTAACCATTGCAGGGGTGCTTTAACTCAGAATTTATTAATGCGAACGCCTCCGGAAAGTCCTTAAAATGGAAAAAAAATATATATAAGGTCATGAGAAAGTCATCCTAACTGCACAAAGAGCGTTTGTGGGGGTGAGCCTTCCACTCAGACTGAGACAAATGGACAGTGAAGAAATCCTCATTGGTCATGCTGTGAGGAATTTTTTCCCATGTTTGGAAATGAGCTACCTCTGAAAATCCTGTTTAACACCCTATCCTTACATGAGAAGTTAGGCAAACAAAATGTATTGTGTGTGCGCTATGGACATGTACTGTAACAACTACAGCTGCTTCAAAATCAAGAAGTTGGACAGATTCAATTATGAATTCATTCATTGTTTGTGAAGTTGTAATCACATTGATTTTCTATAAATTCTGATTATACATTGGTACAAATATGCATAATACCAAAAAACATGGTCTATAATCAGTACAGTTCAGTAAGTACTATGCAACAAAAGAAATGTTTTTTTGACATCTTAAACTAAATTCTATACAACAAAATTAAGTAATTAATTCATCCACATGCCATGACATAAATATGAGAAGAATGTGAGTGTGGATATAGTCTTTAAACGGCAACCTATACTGAAGATCTACCCTTCATTGCTTTATTCTTGTAGTAATTGCAGTACATATATTTTATGCATCAGTCATCATTGTCAGTGAATGCACAATTTCAAATTCTGTGCATAAACATGATCAATTAAGATCATTAAAATTAATTTCTGTAAAATAGATGCCAATTGTAAAATGGCCTTTGCAATGATAACAATACAGTACAAAATTTTACGACAATATACCAATAGAAAAAGTAAATAGAGTATTTTGCTTTCCGTTAGTCAGGGTGGGGCAAAGGGACATGGCAATGGTGGACGCACTAACTAGAGAGTTTTGAGGCTCCCCTAATGACATGCTCATAACAAATCTCTGAATACTGAATACAACTGCAGTGGTGTCAAAAGTCAATGTTGTCAAGCATGGTTAAAAAAACACTTGATGTTAAATGCCTTACTTTCAATGATGTCTCTTGCTCTCTTCCAAACTTGACAGCAGACAAAGTAGCAATCCCATAGAGAATGAAGAAAAGGCAGAGGTAGTGCATCGATTTAGTAGCCATATTCTCTTTTTACTTAGTGGACTCCCTTCTGTATGTCGGTCTAGTCAGACAGTGGGAGAGTCTCTGCGTAGCTCCCTGTGCTCCACTTTCCCACCACTCCAATGTCTTGATTTTTCACTGCGCCTAGTTCTAGCCCAGGCCGAGTAGAATAAACAAAGTTGTGTGAACTTCCTCCCTTTCTCTCCCTTGTTGCCAGCTCTGAATCTTCTCACTTGGTGAAACTGCCCTCCCCCACTGCCTGAGCCAGTGTGCCTAAATCACATACAGATGGAAAGGCAGGAAAATGAGAGACATGGGGAGAGCAAGAGAAGACAGAGTTTGCCATTGACATTATGATAATGTGGCTGCAATGTTATCTAAAAACACTTTTCTCTATACATGCTGTATACATTGCTGTGATCATGTATGTAGCCTCTTCTCAAATTCTTACTTTTTCGCATAGTGTCCCCACTTTAACGGTTAAATGAATACATAGTTGTTGTTTTTAAACAAAAACAAATATTATTACAGTGGTATCTCGGAGTTTGAACATAATTCGTTCCTGCGATGTGTTAAAAGTCTAAATTGTTCAACCTCCGAAACACTTTTTCCCCATAGGAAATAATGTAAATGCAATTAATCCGTTCCCAAGCTCCAAAAACATAAAATTCCCATTTTAATTTCTATTTATGTTTTTTACATTTACAGTACAGTATTTAAACAATTAAAAATATCTTACCCTACCTGTTGTGGTGTGATGGCATCAGTAGATGATAAATGCTATGTTAATACTAGCTTTACTTCAGTGTTCAGTTTGTGTATTTTACATAATATTGTTAGACTAAGCGGTCCTTGCGTGCGTTGTTTAACGTCAGGCACGTTGTTGAACAGCTAAGGGGGGTCTTTGTGCCAGTATTTACAGAAGTAGTGACAGTAGTCACAACTGCGCGATAATCATCTTCCCAATTCCACTGTAGTTCGTAGCACTATTTGTTTTCTTTGCTGCCACTGGCACTAGTGTCTTTCTTTGGGCCCATGGCAAAGAAAATTGTTGTGGAAAAATCAAAATGCATTCGCACGTATGGAGCACCTCCGGGAGTATTCACGATCTGACTGGAAATGAGCAGTGCATCGTCTCAACTACCGCAACATGCGCGTTCGGCATTGCTCGGCTTCGTGTTTAAGGTACGGTTGGCTTAGCTTGGGTGTTACTAAGATTTTTCGGTTGAAGTCCGAATTGTACGAGTTCCAAGACGTTCAAACTCTGAGGTGCCACTGTATATATTATTTATATCTGGTCCTAAATGTGACAGCATTTCAGAAAAAAAGCATAATACCAGCAGTCAAATATGGTGGTGACGGCCAGCAGCTTTAGCAGGGAAGCCCAGACTTCTGCCTCCCCAGCCGCTTCTTCCAAGTCTTTTCCGTTGGGATCCCAAACCTGTCATGAACAGGGGATGCATGGATGAGAGGGTGGACCCAAAGGTGAGGAGACACATCAGGGAGACAGGAATTGTGAACACAAGGAGAAACTTTATTGAAATAAGTAGGGATAGGAGAGTGGACGAGGACAGGACCTGATGTGACGTGACGGGACTGGGCGAGACAACTTGGCTGAGACGCGGTCGACTGAGACGCAACGAGAACCACAGACTCCACACGTACCGTCGGCATCAACACCTCACTTAGACAATGATCCCACACCGACTGGATAAAGACAACAGACTAAATACACCAACACTAATAAGAAACACCTGGGAAACACAATAGGGTGAGGGCACTGATTGGTCAAACACACTGGGAAGGGGAAATACACACAGGTGGAAATAATCAGACATAACTAGACAGGGGAAACACACAGGAACACAAGACAAACACAACAAACCACCAAAATAAAACAAAACCCCAACACAACTGAAACGGCAAAAGCGTTCCCAGGCTGGCGTAGTCTCTCTACTTAGTCACCAGCGAAGCATCCTCCCGGTGGAACATGCCCGGAACACCCCACCAGGGAGGCGTCCAGAAGGCATCCTAACCAGATGCCTGAGCCACCTCATCTCAACGTGGAAGAGCAGCAGATCAACTCAGTCCTTCTCGGATGACCAAGCTTCTCACACTATCAGGAACAGCCCACACCCTGCGGAGGAAACTCACTTTCGCATGTTTGTATCTGGGATCTTATTCTTTCATATAGTAGGTGACTCGTCAATTTAAGGTTTTATAAAATCAGGAGATTTTTTTTTAATTTTGTCTGGGGTTTTAGAGGGATGGTTTGTTCGGCCGACATCCACTATTTACTATTCGCCGTTTGTCGCAGTGGGAAGGGAGTGCGCATTGTCATGTCTGGGAAGATCTGGTTTTGGTTGAGGGTCCCGATTGGTCCTGAGTGGGTTCCAGCCCTTCCGCGGGTTGACCAACCCGGGCCCTCAGCCACTTGTGCCTGGCCCCAGGTGTGGCTAGTTACCCAATTAGTGTGGGTGTATTTAGTTCCCGGGTGGTGATCAGTTGGCGTGGGATCATTGCCGCTTGTCACGGTCACCCCCGGAGTTCTGTCTGTCATTTTGATTTTGTATCTTTTCAGTTTGTTGTTTAGTTAGCATTAACCAGTACCCTGGTTAGTGTTTTCTGTAAAATAAAGCACGCCAGTCTCGCCCACACTCCTGCTGTGGTTCTCCTGCCTCCCTGCATTTTGGGTCCTCCACTTCCCACGCCAACAGACACCACGCCCCTCCGTGACCACACCGTAACACGCATAGTGAGCGGCGACATGAGCCAATTAATATTTATCGACTGGGGCAACCGGTCAATGGCCAAAAAATGGAATGGGCATTTGGAAAACTCATGAAATTCCCAATGGCCAGTCCACCCCATGTGTCAGGTTTCTGGGCATCTCTTTCATTATCTATCTCTGCTATGTATGAGCCGGTATAGCACTGCATGCTGCAGTTCCCTCTCGGGCTGCAGCTATGTAATATTTTGGTATTCAGATATCCTACCTAAAATTCTATTAAATAATCAGGTATTTGGATAAAAATCCCAAAATATTTGTGTTTATATAAATATTGTTTGCTGAAAGAACAATTCTGAATATAGAAGACAATAAAAACATATTTTCATTTAATAACCAACTAGTTCCAACTATCATTTTATTATGATAGTAAGAGTACAGATACTTGAATATAATGTTACTCAAATACAAGTAGCTGAGTACTGTCCACTTTTGGTTATAGGTTTAGGTTATCTTGTAAAACATTAAATAGGGCTCTGTAGCTCTAAGCACTAAGCAGCAGTTTATGAGGTATTTTTAGATTTTCTTTCTTTCTTTTTTTTACAGGTACAAGCTATTGATCGTATGTTTACAGTGGTAGGCTTCAAATCTTGAAATAAAAATTGTGACTTCAATGTGTTCAGTTTTTGCGACAACAACATGAGATGAGCTAGCTAGCATCGGATTACGAGCTATGATCGTACAATAAATCTTACCTTCATATTAAAACTTATTTCTTTCTGCCCACTTTGAGTGCTTTGCATGTCAACCAACGTTTAAGCTGTTCCACACGGTGTTTGTATATTGAACCATGTTGAAATTTTCACGCCTGGGACGTCCTCTTCTTCCAAAATGACGCGTAAACTGGTGTGGCTACTCTGTTTGTTTGGAATTTCGGATTTGTGCATATTAATGATAAAAACATGGCGTCATTTGAGTTCAACCCACTGTCGTTCGCTCAACCAATGAGGTTGAGCTTTAGCCCGCCCAAATCCTCCAAAGCCCGCCCTCTTCTTCTACAAGTACAAATCACGGTGCTCTACAAGTACAAATCAGTTTTGCACCATTTGTAGCGAGAGATTTGGTGCAAAAGTCACGTGACTGGACAGCAGCAGAAAAAACACTTGTGACTCCTAGTGGCGACTGCGTTGACTACAAGTTGTCATTTCTACAGGTACAAATCACAACTTTTACAGATACAAATGTACACTTCTTTGTACAGGTACAAAAAAAATTTGTTCAGGTACAAATTATTTTTGTACAGGTACAAATCATGACTTTTACAGGTACAAATTTGTTTCTACAGATACAATTTTTTTGTACACATACAATAAAAAATTTTACAGGTAAATTTTTTTTTACAGATACAAAAAAACATTTTTACAGGTACAAATCACGACTTTTACAGATACAAATTTAGACTTTTTTCTACAGGTACAAAAAAAATTTACAAGTTAGTTTTGCACCATATTTACCTCCATATCATTGCACATTTTTACCTAGGGCACCCATTGGTCTAAGAAACCGTAACGTTAGATATTAAAAATGCAATTAAAGAACATAACACCTTAACTGTGATTGTAATGAAACTTGAAGGAGAAGATCGGTGCTTGATGGTTGTGTCTCTACGACACGATGCTTGCACCAGCACTGATCTTGATTGGGCTGCTTGACAGGGGTGCTTGTATTGTTGTTTTTTTGCCCCAGTAAATGGGCAGCATGGGCAGTTTACGTTGGTACAGCTGGATGGATGGCCGGTGGTGCTGTGGATGATGAGAGAGGAACATCCACACCAAACGCGGAGGTGTATGTGAGATATGGAGAGAAGGTTCAGCACTTGAAAGTGAAACAGATCTAAATGGCATTGTAGAATTGAAGTATTCTTTCTGTATGTATGTTACTTGTCAAACTGATGCTACAGTTTCTTGTTTAATTTCAAACTAGCTTGTAGCAGACGTGTTTTTTTTTATGTATGATGTCATAGATGTGTGATCATCATGGTGTCTCTGATCAACTGTTGAAAGGAGACCGAATCTCTGATCTTTCATCTCTAACTGCTTCAAAACAACAAAGCATATCCTCACCCTACCTGTTTTTTTTTTGTTTGTTTTTGCAAAAATTCATTTGTTGCCTAATTCATTTCCTCATGATGCAAATAGTTCAATTATTGTGTTTCCTGAAAAATCTGAAAAAATGACAGGCAATTATTTTAAGAAGGCATTGATATGTAGGAATTAGTGTTGCTCTGATAAAGTTTTTTGGTCGCCCATGCAACAGTTCAGCCGGTGAACACTGAGTAGTAGAGTGAGGTGTTGACCTGTAGACATGTAGGAATTCCCTTGTGAACTCCTTCCATGGCCTTCCTGCAAGCTGTCCTTCAAGCTGCAATTAAAACGCTCAATCTCTCCATTTGCTCTTGGATAGTATACTGATGATTTTAAGTGTACAATCCCTCTATCATTGAGAAATGCTTCAAACTCACGTGACATGAATTGAGAGCCGTTACCTGACACGAGCTCTATTGGGTCACCTCTGCTGAAGACTGCATGCAGAAACTAAATTATAGTTCTTGACGTTACCTGTGGAACAAAAGTCACTTCTGGCCACTTGCTGTGATAATCAATAAGTGTGACTGTGAAACAACAGTCCAGAGGTGCGTTATCAAAGGGCCCGACCACATCAATTGCTACCTTTTCTCACGGTCCTTTGGGGTATGGCGCAGGTTGTAGTGGAGTTGTGTGAGTAACTGCTGACTTGTCGTGTGACTGGCAGGTAACATGATTTTATGGCTTCCTCGACATGGGCATCCATGCCTGGCCACCAATACACTTCCCTGAGTCTCTGTTTTGTCTTCACAATGCCTTGATGGGTTTCATGTGCCAGCGAGATCAATTTAGCTTGGAGACTCGCCAGCACCAGGAGTCTGTGCGTGCCTCGCACAACTATGTCCTCAATTAGTGAGAGCTTGTGCTGAATCATTTTCTGATTTTGGCCAGCCGGCCGTGAACTGTTCTCGCAGTTTTGTCTGCACAGGACAAGAAGCACATGCCGTTTTAAAGTCATTGTCAGAGATGGCTGTTAATGTAGACATTAGCGCCACCTCGTGTCATCATCCAAACCAGGTTCTAAGGTTGGCAGTGGGAGTCGAGACAAACAATCTGCAGTTACATTCTCCCTAACAGGTTTATATTGGATGTCATAGTTGAAGGATAGCAGTCTGGATGACAACCTTGCTATCCACATACCTGCTCATCCCTGACCTTTTAAAACGAGAAGTGTGGTGAGGGGACTGTGATCAGTGCGTAATATGAAATGCCTCCCCCACATGTATGTTCTCCACTTTTCTGTTGCCCATACACACCACAGTGCCTCCTTTTCCACAGTTGAGTACTTCCTCTCCGCCTGGGTGAGTGTGCGTGACGCGAAAGCAACAGTCCTTTCAGAACCATCTTCCTGAACCTGTGTTAGGACCGCCCCTCGTCCATAGTCAGATGCATCCGTAGATGAGTCTTTTTACAGTTTCAAAGCTTGTTTGTGCCTCTGAAGTCCATTTTAATGTTTCTGTTCCCCGCAGAAGTGCTCTTAGAGGCTCAATGATTGTAGCATAGTTTGGTATAAATTTTGAATACCATGACGTGAGTCCTAAGAATGACCTCAGTTTGGGCAGGTCAGTAGGTGGTGGTGCATCAGAAATAGCCGTGAATGTGTGGGAGCAGAAAGGAATTACACATCTCCACCATCTCTTCTCAGATAATATGTTTATATCATATACATCCTTGCTCCAAAAATATAAAATAAAAAACGGAAACTTTTTACATTATTTGCAAGTTAAAAGTATGATAAAGAAACAAATTCCAACACTCCAGAGTACGCTCCAACCTCCTGTTTTAGCTAAAGATATTACCAAGCTTTCTCCGACAACAACAAAAAAACTTTTAAAAATATATAAGTTACTTTCATATACTGATAAAACGTCTTTACCCATCTCAAAATGGGAAACAGACTTGTCTATAGCTCCGGAATCTGTCTTTTCGATTCAAGTTTGTGAAAATGTTTTTAAAATGACAAAACACACAAATTTACAACTTATCCAATATAAAATTATTCACAGAACATACATTACTCAATATATGATGAAGAAAATGGGACTCTCAGACTCCGACATTTGTCTCCAGTGTTTACAAAACACTACAGACACTTATTTTCATGCTTTATGGTTATGTACTCCGGTTATGTGTTTCTGGACTAAAGTCTTAGAAAAACTTTCCGCTGTCTTGGACTGTAGGATACCGTTCTCTCCAAACTTGTGTTTGCTAGGTGACTTAACAACAATTGACTTACCACATAAACAATTTCAATCTATACTTGTAGCCCTTACTATCGCAAAAAAAACAATTCTTGTTAACTGGAAAAATAAACAAACTTTGAATATCGACCAATGGTCTAACCTCCTCATAAATCATATTTTAATGGAAAAAATATCTGCCTCAAATAAAAACCAAATGTCAAAATTTAAAGAAACATGGTCTACGTATATAGAATTTTTTAACCTAAACTTAGAATTTTAATTATGCCTGTTAGCGAGAGCCACAGCAGCGTTATAACTGGCATTGATGTTTCTGTATTAGGCAATTTGTAACTAATGGTTGTGTTTCCATAGTCAGGAACCCGGCTGCTGCCAGCGGGATCGAGCGGATTCACCTCCGATGGGCACCAGGGGTTGATATTCGGATTCACGGCATGCCAGTGGGTTAATTCTGTGGGTGCTGTCCCCCCTGGCGGGGAGTGGGCGGGTCTGCCCCTCTGTTGGCTGCTGGGTGGCGGCTGCGTCTTGGCCGTTCCCTGGGTCTCTTGGGGGGTGCTGCGTTGCGGGGCTTTCCCTGGTGTCGGGGGCGGCGCCGTTCCGGCGCGGTCCGTCGCTCTGGGCCCGGCGACGCGGTTCGGGGCCTGTGGGCCGCCGGGGTGCCCGGTGGTTCCCTCTCCCCTCCCCCTTCCTCCCCCTTGCTGCCTCTCCCTCCTCGCCTCTCCCCGCCCGTCCTCCGCCTCCCTGTCCCCTCTCCCTCGTCGCCCTTCCTCCTCCTCTCCCCCTCTCCTTGCGTCCCTGCCGCTGCCCCCTGCCCTTCTTGTCGTCCCCTTCCCTCCTCCCTTCCCCTTCCCCGGTACGCCTTCCTTCCCCTCCCCTGGGCCGGGGGCTCCATCCATGGCCCGGGTCTCGGTGCTATGGGGGCCGGCGGGGGTGGCTGGGGTTTGGTGTCGTGCCCGCCCCGCTCCGGTGGGCGTCCTGACACCTCGGGCGGGACCCAGTATCCGGGGGGCGAGCCCTATCGCCCCGCCGGACGGGTCCCATATGCCCGCCGGGGTCCTGGTGGGGTGGGTGGGGGCTTGGTGGGCCGGTGCGCCTCCTGCCCCCGCCCGGTTGGGGGGGGCCCCGCTGGTCACACCTCTTAACTCACTACACTAGGTTTGCACAATACACTTTTATAGACATATAGGGCACATAACACACTTTGGGGGGTGGGGTAGGGTGGAACCACCGTCTTCACCCTACAACTCCCCTCCAATTTTAATACACCACACAACTTGTGGGTGGGGGGGGGGCTTGTGGGGGTGCCATCGGTTGGGGGCCGCAGTATAGAGCAGTGCTGCGGTCCCCTGTCCGTGTCGCCACCCGCCCCCCCCCCGCCCTATCTATTTTTTTTAATGCACCACATACACTCAGCAACATGCTTGGGTGGCGGGTGGATCGGAGCGTCGGAATATCATTTCCATCGGCTCCGGTTCACCTGCTCCTAATTTTAATGCACCACACACACACACTTGTATATACACTGGGTGGGGTCACATTCACGGTTTAGGGGTAGAGTTCGCCAGTCCGCGAGCTGGCGGACTCAGTAACAGGGGTTAATTTTCACAAAGAACGCTGGGGTGACGACCGGGGCCTTCCCCCGCTGGGCCTGGGGTTCGGGGGTGTCGGCCGCCCTCCGGTGCCCCCATCTCCCCCTTCTGCCCCCGGTGTTCCGTCCTTCCACACGGCGGGGGGTGGGGTGGGCGCGGCTGCCCTCTCCGCTCCGCTGTCCGGCCCCTCTTCGGCGCCGGTGCCTGGGTGCGGGTGGTCCCCGGGGGCTGGGGGTCGGGGGTTGGGGGGCTGCCGGTTGGTCGGGGTGGGGTCGGGGGGGGGGCGGCTTTGTTGGGGGGGGGGCGGTGGTGGGGGTTGCGGGGTGGGGGGGTGCTGGGGGTGGGGGGTGTCTGGGGGATTGGGGGCATGGGGGCGGCTGGGTTGGGGTGGGTGGCGGGGGTGGATGGGGGCGGGGGGTTGTGGGGGGGGGGCGGGGGTTGGGGGCCGGTGGGGTGCCTGGTGGGCCTGCAGTGCCCCGTCCTGCTGCGTTGGGCCGGGGGCGCGGGCCGTGTTGGGGCGGGGGGCGCTCCTGCTCCTGGGTTTGCTCTCCGGCCGGTGGCCCTGGTGGGGCCCGGGGGTCGTCCTTTGGCGCTGCCGCGGCCTGGGGGGCCCTGAGGTGTTGCGCTTGCTCTGTTCCGGCGGGGGTCGACGGCTCCCCTCTTTGGTGGAGATTTTCATGCATGCCAGATCCACCACACCAGCATCTACCGAAACTCAGACACAATCTGTTTCCTCCTCAGGTTATTGAATCGGTGGAGGCTGGTGTCTCGGATCTCACGCGGCTTCGTCTGTCCTTCCTTCCTTTTCTCGGTCTCTCCGTTGGTCTCTTGAGGCCTCCCTGATTTTATGTTTTTTGGATTTGTTGGGGTCTGGATGTTTCTTGGGCTGGGGAGGAGTTCTGGTGGGGGGTGTCTGGTCGGTGCTGGATTTCACCTTCCTTGGTTTTCTTCGGTCCCCTCGGGTCTCCTGGTGTTCGATTTAGGTGAACGGTATGAGATTTTTTTTCTAATAGGTTTTCTGGTGAGCTAACAAATACACACACGCACGCACGCACGCACGCACGCACATACACATACTCACCCACACACACAAAAAAAAATATATATATATATGTATATATATGTATATATATATATATATATATATATATATATATATGTATATGTATATATATATATATATATATATATATGTATTTAAAAAAAAAAGAAAAAGAAGAAGAAAAAGAAAAAGAAAAGAAAAAAAAAATACATGTTGTTTTATTAGAACGATCTATTAATGGATTTAAGGTTGTGTTAAAGTCTCCTCCAATAATAATAGTAGAGTTCGCTGCTAATTCAAACAGCTTAGAGAAAAATTCATGGAAAAAGGCCGGATCATCATTATTAGGGGCATATAAATTACCGAATGTATATATTTTATCAAATATAGTCACCTGAATAATAATGTATCGGCCCTCTGGGTCTGTTATTGTATTATTTAGAGTAAAGAGTAAATTCTTATGTATGAGTATACAGACTCCCCTTTGTCTACTGTTATAAGGGGCAGAGTACGCTTGGCTAAAATTTTTATCAATAAGTAATTTTTCTTCAGATTTTTGTAGGTGGGTTTCTTGTAGGAGGCAAATATCTGCTTTTAATTTTAAGAGATGGTCTAAAGTTGTTATTCTTTTTGCCTGTGAGCGAGCGCCACAAACATTCCAGGAAACCAGAACTAATTTATGCATACAAATAATATAAACTCAGTCCTATGTATATATCTGTATAGGCCATTTGCCACCACTGGCATGTTATAGGATAGAATCAAAGTGGTTAGGTGATTTATATAGTTTGTATAAAATATGAGGTAACGTATAAGGTAACGTGTAAGGTAATGTGTAAGGTAACGTGTAAGGTAACGTGTAAGGTAACGTGTAAGGTAACGTGTAAGTAAATAAAACAGTGCAAAAACGAGTAGGGAGGTGAAAGTGAAGGAAATTAACAGGGGATTAAACATAACAATACACCAGTAAGCCAAGCGAGATTTTTTATTTTTTTTATTTAAATATACTTTAGATATAGTTGTGTATTAATATTATATTTATAATATAGCCTAAACATAATAAGTATTCATATTTTTGGTTTTATAACCACATATACAGTATATGTATACACCTAGTAATCAAACTAAGTTTAGTTCCACCAATGCTAATTAGAACAGCCAGGGAGTGGAATTGGGGTTCCGAAATAGTTGGCCATCGATATATAACTTATCAATGGCTATCGTAGTCCGTTTACCCTCCTGCCTATTTTGTTTCATTATAGGAAACAGTACCTTTCGCCGCTCATTGATCTCTCTCGGGAATTGATCATTCATTCCAAATGAGGTCCCTTTAAGCTCCCGTCCTTTACTTTTAACAAATAATTTCTGTTTAAAATGCTCAAACTTGGCAATAATAGGACGGGGTTTGTTGCCTCTATGGGCTCCAAGCCGATGTACCCGGCCAAAAGAGATGTTATTTACCGTCTCCTGAGGAATTTTTAATGACGTCGTCATAATTTTTTTTATCTCAACCTCTGGGTTATCAGAGGTATTCTCAGATATACCTGAGAATATTAAATTCTCCCGCATACTACGGGATTGGACATCTAAAACTGTTTCTTTTAGCGTTTTATTCTCCTTTTTCATAGTTTCCAGCTCGGCTGAAACAGCCGTGAGTGAAGAATGTAGCTCGGCATTTTCCTGTTTAAGGACACTTACCTGCTGACTGACGAATTCCAGGCTTACCTTTAATTCTTTGACGTCCTCGAGGATGAGGCCGAGGACGTCAAGTTTTTTATTTATGGACTCCAGCACACTGACCGAAACGTCCGTAGTGGTTAGGTCGTCCGTGTCCGTCGCTGAGTCGTTTTTCCTCTTCTTCGAAGAAGGTTTCTTCGACGGTTTCTCGACGGAAGGATCCTCCATCGCGCAGCTGTAAAAATATCCGTCGATGAAACGTTCAAGGTCCTCCACGTTGGGTGGTATTTCAGATCTGCCGGATGAAAGAGAGAAGAGAAAAGCCAAGATATATGATGGTTAAATTTGGATTAGTTTAGTATAATAGAGCTAGTTCTATCTTAGCAGCAGGGCGCCACCATGTTAGGGTTTCTGGTCTCGCTGTAGGTCTCGCGATAGTCACAGCATCTCGTGAGCGACTTCCTCTCCCAGCTTTTCTGATGGGGCACAGTGAAGCTTTATGCCCGGCTTGTTGGCAATAGAAGCAGATGGGCTCCTTACCGGAACTATGCTGGTGAGGTGCAGAGCGAGCTTCTCCAGGCTGATGTGTGCTGGTTCTGGCTGCTGGTCTGAGTTTCGTAGAAGCCTGACGACTTGCACCACCTTGATACTCCATTGGGCCTCTTCTCCGAGCGTTGAAGTGCTAGCTTAGCCGCAGTTAGCCCGTCGGTTGGGTCGTGCTCCTTCACCCAGGTGCGGATGTCGGCTGGGAAGACACGCAGTAGCTGCTCCAAGATGATCTGGTCGCCGATATGCTCCTTGGTGTTCTACTCCGGACAAATCCACCGCTTGTAGAGACCCTTTAATTGGTGGTAAGTTTCAGTTGGGTTTTCTCCAGGTCAGGGACCGGAAACTCCTGCCGATAGGTCTCCGGTGAGACATCAAACTTTGCCAGGAGTGCAGCCTTCAGGTCTGTGTAAGAATGAGCACTCTCCTCATCCATGGCTGTGTAGGCTTCAAGTGCCTTTCCAGTCAGGAGTGCCACCAGGCGACACGCCCACTCACCCTCCAGCCAAACCCAGGCAAAGCAGGTCATTTTCAATGTCTTCTCCTGCCATAAATTGTGGGATTTTGAGTCCCCATAAGTTCTGTAGTCAGGCTTGGCAGGCTCTGGTCTGTGGCTCACCCCCGTATGCGGCACCTGAGCGGGAGAACTGTGACGCGGCCGAGGAGCTGGTGTCGGCAAGTCCAGCCTGAAGCTTGACTCCTCGCCTGGCAATGTGTCCCGCGATGGTGCTGCACTGGGTGCTATCAGGCCCCGCTCTGCCTCTGGTTGCCCAACATGCTGGGCCGCCAAGGGAGCTGGGAGGCCTCTGAGCTCCGCGAGAAAGCCCTCCTCCCTTCTCTGCTGCCCCTCCAGAAAATTCCGGCCGCCACTAGCTCCTGTTCTGCACTTGGTCCTCTCGGAGCTGCCTGGAAGGCTGGTTCAAAAGCGCCCCTGCATCGTCTTACCACTTCAGTGGGCGACCTCTGGAACTCCTCGTTGGGACCCGTCCCCGTCCTCGTCTGAGGACAGTTATTCTTTGAGCTGGCTAGCTTCCTTTTGTGCTTCACTGAGCTTCTGCTCCAGTTCTGAGATGGCGGATGGGTCTGGGAGCTTTTTGTTTTTCTCCTGGGCCTTGACAAAATCATCCTTGGCCCTCTGCAACTGGTTCTTCAGCCGGTCAATCTCATATTTTAGTGCTTCCTCTTGCTCCTGATTAACTTTTTTTACAGAGATGATCTCATTACCTTTTTGTCAAATTCTGTCTTTTGATTCTCTACCTCTGACTTTGCCTTCGTCCGTCATCGACTGCCTGCTTGTGCTACTGTTGACGCTGTGTAGCTTTATTCTATCTCTTTGTGTGTACTCCACGTGTATGGCACCACACATGTACTGCCCTTAATAGACCAACATGCGCAGGAACAGTTGATGGCACTCAGTTTAAGGGTATATGAAAATAAAACTCATTCCATTATTGAGTTATAACATTTGAAATAATGTACATTTAATATAGGGATGTAAGGTTTTTTGTATTTGTAGACTCAGACAATGAATACGCAACTTCATCGCAGTATCCGCACTACAAACCAGGTGGCAGTAATGCGCCTAAATCAGTTTGTCAGCAGACAGTAAAAAATTAAAAATAAAACACACAAAGAAAAAAACGTGTTCATGACAACAAACGGACATGATAGTTTTTTCCCCACACTCGATAAATGGTCACTTGCATGTGTGTTTGTTTACATATGTCAGTAATATTCACGCGCGCCACATTTTGCGTCTCTTGTCAAATACATTTGAGTCGGCACTCACGAACGCTGCGCACACACAGACTAGGAGTGGACAAGGGGAGCTAGTGGGCTAACACAGCTATTTGTACACCGCTCTTTTCTTACTATTTCATTGCTTTTGGATGAATAGATGGATCTTTTTGTGCTATCGGTATCGCCAGGAGCTTAAAGAGACTGGCAAAGATACCCGTTTAGAATGAGACCAGCGTACGGAGTCTCTCAAGACCTCATGTGCAGCCACAGTGACGAAGCTTATGCTCGTGCATCATATAAGACTTATTATTAACCTTTTTTTTTTCCTTTTAGGAGAGGATTGATTAGATCAATTGGAAAACGACTATTGTTGAGCCCATTTTTTACATTAAAAAACCACAAACACACTGTGAAATTTGAGCTTGTTTAAAGGAACACAAACATGCTGTTTGTTTGTTTCTTTCTTTCTTTCTTATTTTAAGGAAAAATAAATAAATAAAGCTTGAGTACTTTTATGTGCATCTGCATCTTATGCCAAGTTATCTTTGGTAGTTCTCAAAGTTCTAAATGACGCTATGTTGAACAAACTGTTACCTTCAGTACTGTCCGCTAAAATAAATAGGGGGGGAAACGAAAATTCAGCTTTTTGGACTTTTTGTTTTGTCCTACTATACCGAACTCGTACGGAACCGTGACCCAGAACTGACTTCTGTGAACCGTTACACCCCTAATTTAATATGTAAATACATTCATTCTTTAACCAGAGGTGTGGACTCGAGTCATGTGACTTAGAATTGAATCATGAATTTGACGGATTTTGACTTGACTTGACAAAATGTTAGAAGACTTGCAACTCGACTTGGACTTCAACAACAATGACTTGCGACTTCGCTTGGATTTGAGCCCTTTGACCTGAAAAGATTTGGTTCTCCCACCAAAACAAAAAGATTAAAATGTATGTTTTAAGTTTTTAAGCCAACACACGCGGCTAAGGCAAATTTCAAAATAAAGCTGACCAAATAATTTATTGACACGAATGCAACAGCCTTGGCGGATTTTACTTTTAAGTCTGCCTGCATGGTGGCGTGAATGCCAGCTTGACTTCCCTTTGACATTTTGTCTTGCATTATCAACGTTTTTATGGAAATTACAGATTTTCTACCACCATTATCATAATACCACCCAGAAAGTTTATTAAATAGCTAATTTAGGACGCAAAGAAACTGCATGTTAATTACGCCATTATTGTATGATACGGTACAAGTCTCCGGCGTTCGTGGCTAGTAGCTAGCTGTTAGTGTTAGCATCAGGTGCCTAGCTGGCAACAGTAGTTTGACAGCTGTTGTTTGGCTTTAAAAAAAAAAAAAATCAATATTGTGGATTTATGCAACTTTGTAATCCACTCTACATGTTTAAATGAAGGGAATGTGCCTTAAATTACATTCAGATGTATTTTTCATTGTTAAAAAATAAATAAATAGAACGTTGCCTTCATTTATAATTATTTTATAACACACTAGCTTTAAAAATAATAATAATAATAATTACATACATAATGTCCAATATGGCCATTTGGATTTTAGGAACACAACTTCAAGTGCATTACAAGTGCAATACAACATAAGGCAGGATACCGTTGTTGTTTTATACATGGACCATGTATAACATAATTATGTATCTTGCACTTAAAGTTGTGTTCCTAAACCCTAACGGCCATATTCAACATTTTGAGTTTATATATATATATATATATATATATATATATATATATATATATATATATATACACACACACACACACATTATTTATTTATTTATTTTATTTCATGGGCAAAACTATTTTAATAATAATAAATAATAAAATAAATTAAGACAAAGTTCTATTTATATGATTTCATTTGAATTATTTTTTAACAATCCGATCCGTGACTTTGCACCACTAGTTGTTTGGGTATGAGGAGGTCAACAAAAAATTTATTGCAGTATGTCCTAGATTAGATCACTGATGGAGAGGCAACAACTTCCAACTTCGTTCAACTTCTGAAGTTGCACAAAAAACGGTGAGTAAGCTCATGTCAGTTGTTTATCGACTAATTATCATTGCTAGCAGCTTAGTTAATGAGACTGTAAACTCACTGGTAACACATTGCAAACACGGCAATCTGTTGCACCACTCTGGGTTCACTCCCTGAGTCCCTGACTCCTACTTTGATGGTCACCCAAAATAATTGAATCTACGATGTTGTTAAAATGACTCGAAAGGACTTGAAACTCAGAGTGTAGGACTTGTGAATTGCTTGAGACTTGTCAGTCTTGATTTGGGATTGACACGAGACTTGAGGGGAAAGACTTGAGACTTACTTGCGACTTGCAAATCAATGACTTTAGTTAAAACAACAGTGGTAGCCTTATTTGTTGTCAAGAAAAGTAAAACATGAGTAAATCCAAGGCTGCTATTGGAATTAAAAATGTGTGTTATGTTTCTGTTCCCACTTGCATCTATTTATACAATAATAACAGTCTGGAGTTACTTTTGTAGCTTTTTCTGAAAATCCTAAATCTATTTGAAATGCAAATACCAATGCTCTTAATGCTCATGTCCAGGGATGACTAATGTAAGCAACAAAAGTTATTGATGAATTGTCATACTACTGAATGCTAAAACACTGTAAAAAATAATAATAATAAAATTATAATTAAAAAAAAGGAAAGCATTGGTTGATCTTTGATAATAATAAAAAATCTAGAAAAAAATCTTCAGTAGATGAATGAATCTCTTTCAAGTGTCAAAGCTGCACATTTTTACAATACTTTGACAACTAAGTTGAACTAACCCTGAACATGCAGCAATGAAATTTAAAGCAATGCCCAATTAATATTATTACAATGATAATAGCAAATACTCCCTCCTATTGCCGTATACTGCTTGCTTGGTTATTGAGAACTTTGAAACATGTCATTATGACCAAAATTGTCTTGAGCACAGTAAAGAAAAAAGAGCAGGCAAAATGGGGAAAGAGAGGTCTATTTGTTCCTCTTGGTTTGTCCAATCAGATGTTGCAACAGAAAGTCACCCTCATGATTTGTTTGACAGAAACAAAACTGTCACAAAATGTTCACTTTTATATTTTAAATATGGAAAATTGTCTTATATGCAATGTTTATAAAAAAAAACACGATGCAATTTGACTCCTTTTGTAAGCACACATATATCGATGGAGGGAACTGGGCGCCAAATAAAATCTCGTCGAGGGCGCAACATTGGCTACTGCATGTTCCAATTTATTGTCAATAATCAGGTCATTCATAATTAAAGTTTTCTTTTAGAGAGAGGCACACTCATCACGGCTAGATTAAGTGTGCCATTTGTGCGCTCATCACAACCAGATGTTATGGGAACATGTAGCAGGTCCATAAATGATTCAAATGTATAAATACCTGTATATGATATTATATGTGTAAAATATACTAGGCCTAATATTCAATACTCGACAAATCTTATAATAAGGTAGGTAGCATTAATTGTAGCAATCCTTGTGTGTTATTCGCTGGTTACGTGGTTTCCCATGGTCTGGACGGGCGATGAGGGCAACACTGCCTTTTTATTTATTTATTTATGTATTTATTTATTTATTTATTTAAAGATACTCACATTCATGTTGCGTTTTGGCGTGGTTGCGGCCGAAAGTAACTGTTGCATATTGACATTAAATAGTTGATCATTTCTCAAACGCTACAATATACAGTAAATAAATACCAAGTACCTAGGCTTAATGAAAAATAAGATGGTTTGAATGATGGATTAAAATATACTATTTCAAATGACAAGGCACTACTAATCACACAAAAAATAGTAACTGACCAGGATATATTACAAATAAATATGCCACGTTAATCAGCGACGCAGGGAACATGATTGCTCTTTCTCCATTCACTATGCCACTTTCTCTCCGCTACACATTAATGCTGCGACAGGTGTCAATTTTACAGAAAGAAAAGCATATTATTCATTTCATTTCATTTCTGAATATGAATTACTGTAGAAAGATTAAAATTAAACCAAAAGCAACTCTTTGATGAAAGGAAACAAAAATAAATAACATATCAACAAAGCACTTATTTTGTATCACACACGCAGTCCCAACGCGTGGTAAAAGTTATGTGTGTTGTGTAAATTTACACATTCATGTGTTGGAATTTTTCAACATGTCCCATTTGTCAGGAGAAGAATTTGTCCGATTTTCCCAGTAGTACCTGAAGGCGACATTGCTTCAACTTCAGAGGAAGTGACACTCAGGTGCAGGTGATTATTGTCACTATCAACCGTGGACTATGCACATCGCGTAATAGTGCTGCGCTTCGACACATTTTTTAATCGCTTCGGAATATAACATCGGTATGTGGAGGACCATGAGAGACCCTGATTGGAAGATGTACTCAAAATGAATTGCTGTAATTGACCGAGAGCATGGATATCAGAACGAGGTTTTCAGCGTGTTGGGAGAGCTTTTTGACTTGTTTTAAGAAATCGAATCCAAGTGGAATTAAGAAAGATAACCAGAAAGAGACCGACGTCGTCTTTGTAAACCCAAGCGCTGTCCACGCAATTAAGCCAAGCCAAGCCAAGCCAAATTTGAGAATTCAAGAAGATAATAAAGAAGATTGTATCGAGAACCGTTTTGTCGCGCTTTATGATTACTCTGCTCGCACCGAGCAGGACTTAAGCTTCAACGCAGGTGACATTTTGGAAGTTCTGGATAAAAAAGCCCACGACTGGTGGTTTGCAAAAGCGATCACTGGAATTTCGACGTCCAAACAGGGCTATATCCCCGCAAATTACGTGGCGCCAGTACAGAGCATCAACGCAGAACCGTGAGTAATGGTGGTGCCACCCTAGTTGTCATGTTCTTCATTTCCTGAATTGCAAATTAGGGTTAGATTTAGGTTTATTTCATGTCGTTGGTGTTAATGTATTCTCTGTACAATGTACCCGTACCCGCTTGTTCAAATGTTAACAAATGCTAAATGTATTCTTAAAACATTTTTCTAATATTGAGCTTTGTTTAAAGGAATGTTATCAGGATAGTTGATAATTGTCAGAAGTTAATATTTTACTTTACAGGACGTCAGGATCACATTATCCACATTAGAGCCATACACTTATCGTGATATGTATTTATTACTGTGTCCCTTGGCATATTATTTCAACTTAATGAAAGATGTTAGTACTTGTTTAGAGAGATTTTCCCCTGAAACACGTTATATGACGTACAGTGGAAGACACTCTTTTTTGCTTGACGATACAGTAGGCTATACAGGTTTATCCTGTTTGTTTGCATGTTAAAATAGTTTGATCATGTTGTTTTTCTTCACCTCTAAACAAACAATAAAATGACTGAAAGTAAAAACGAGATCTGTACAAAAACACACACGTGTAGCCTATTAAATTAGTTTCTACCACATTAGAATCCTGACGTCATGTGACTATTCCCTAAACACGCCCCAAGCCTATTACTTGCAACTTCTATCTGTCAACTTTCCATCCAAGATAATTCACACTCACTTTGTTGGAAAGGACATGATATCCATGCGCGAGATGAACAGGTTGGATCGTATTACCATTGCCGATGAAGTGTCAGGAGTGCATTTTATTTCAACTCTGCAACATTGCTACGTACCATTGTCATTACCCCCTCTCTTACACTGGTGAGTGATTGCAAATGTGATCATACAAAAGCTTTACAAGTTTGTACAATCTGGATTTATTTCCCCTTCATGTTTGGTCAAAATGCCATGGAAGTTAACAGTTTCACGCAAGTCGTGCAGTGTTATTTAGTAGAGGTGTGAATTGCCTAGTACCTGGGGATTCGATCTGTATCACGATTCAAAGGTTTCGATTCGATACGATTAATCCCGATATGAATCTATACGTCTATTACTACTCAGTAAACTTGTACATGTAAGATTTGTATGAAAATGTACTTGAGGCTTATAACTGTGAGCCACTGTATTTAACAAACGGCTTGCAATCTGTTTCATGTTAGAACAGCGTTGAAATAAAATATTAAGGCTTAATGTAGGACTGGGTTTAAAAATTTTTTTTGAATAATCTATATTGAATCGATTTTTCTGTTCGAGCCCTATATTGATTCATAAAACCATGAATCGTTTTATTTTTTTTAATATCCCCCCCCCCCCCCAATCAATACAGTCCATACGAAGGTTAAGACTTAAGTGTGCCTTGTGGTCGTGAAAATACAGTAGGTACGTTAGCAACTTAGTATCTGCTAATTGGATGGCGCCACCGTCATTTATGCCGTGAAAAGTTTTCTTTATTGTGTTGGACAGTTATTAAATATAACTGTGTAATAGGGGTGTGAATTGCCAAATACCTGGCGATTTGATCCGTATCACGATTCATAGATCACAATTCGATACGATAACGATTAACCCCAGGCCGTGTGCGTTGCGTCTCTGCTCCGCTGCGTCTTACATTTTATGGACGGCAGCGCCGTCGCAAACAACGTCCCGCCGTGTCTCGCTTGATCGCACGCGATAATGTGGCATTCAAAACGACAACTTCCTTTGATTGAACTCACCGTCCACTCCCACAGCTTCTACTATGACGTTCCTTGGAGCATCAATTTTTAGGTTGTCTAAATAAAAAGAATGTGCCGTGTCATATATAATCCACCTCCATTATAAATCTCTCCTCGTCCATGTTTGCTGCAGTGAATTAAGCGTTAAGCATTATAATGTTTTGCGGACATGATTGTGAAATAGGATCTGGCGAGTATTTTATTCTGAAAAGTAACCAGATTTTTTTTATTTTGAAACTGCGTTTGTCTTCATCTCCCGCTCGATGTGTTCTGTGCTGATTTGTCATTTGACAGATGCCGGTGTAATTTGAACAAGCTGATAGAATGGAAACTAATCTGTTGCGCCGTCGGTGCGGAGACGCAACGCACACGCATGCGGTGTAATCCCGGGGTAATCCTGATACGAATCCATAAATTGATTATTGCGATGTTTTTTTTTAAACTCAAATTTAGAAAATACTTATCATTAAACTTGTACATGTACACTGTAAGATTTGTAAGAAAATTTATTTATCTGAAACTTCAGGCTTACAATTGTGAGCCACTGTATTTAACAGTTTGAAATCTGTTTCATGTGTAAATAGCATTGACATAAAATACTAAGGCTTAATGTTCCATTATTATAACATTCTTCCATGCTTAACTTGTGAACCCTAACCCCAAGTAAGGCGTTTTGTTAAATATTCCGATTGAAAAAAATGTATGTTTAAACATCAATTCGGCCACATAATTGCGCGCTGTAATATAGCAATATTACAGAGCCCCTCTGGTGCCAGGATATGGGGAAAAATTCCGCCAATCTGTAACCACAGTTTAGCAATCTGTACCCGCAGTTTAGCACGTCAATAACAAACAAAGAACACTCGAATATATAAATACAAGTTTGATTTATTTGAAAACTGGAGTAGTGTTGTGTGAAACAGGCGAGAAACTCCATGCTATTTTGATTTTGTGGAAATGAGAGCAGATTGAAATCAGTGTGGTTTTTTTTAGTTTTTTTTAATTGAAGCCAACGAGGAAACCAGCGTCTTCACCAATGCAAAACTGTGAAAACACTGCTATCTTCAGGCCAGAAAATGCAAATGCGTGTTAGGTTTGATAATATAGGAGCGCAACAATATAGCCAACTTCAGCGTCGCTGCTCATTTGCGTTATCCATCGTTTGTAGAAGACATAACTAATCCTCACGTCAAACTTACCATTTTCTCCTGTCAGATAAAGCGTTTGTGGAAGCTAAACTGAATACTGTGTATAGGTGCTTCACGGCTCGTGTGCACTGCACATTACATGGACACTGTTTAATAGTTTTGCATTGGTGACGGCGCTGGTTTCCTTGTTGCCTTCAATTCAACCCCCCCTCCCCCCTTCCCACACAGATTTTAACCTGCTCTCATTTCCATAAAATAAAAATGGCATGGAGTTTCTCGCCTGTTTCACACTCAACACTATTCCAGTTTTTAATTATTTCAATTATTTTAATAATCTTGATTATTTTGTAGATTAATCACTGAATCAGGTTAAAAAAAAAAAAAAGTTTTACTTGCCATTTCTAAAAAAGAAAAGAGAAAAAAAAGGACATTATTTCATATTGACAGTTCAGAAAATAAACAAACTGA
>NC_141256.1:1765775-1770775 GCF_054856555.1 Leptonotus elevatus | reverse complement strand
TGTATGTATGTATATATATACATACATATATATGTATGTATGTATATATATACATATACGTATATGTATGTATGTATATATATACATATACGTATATGTATGTATGTATATATATACATATACGTATATGTATGTATGTATATATATACATATACGTATATGTATGTATGTATATATATACATATACGTATATGTATGTATGTATATATATACATATACGTATATGTATGTATGTATATATATACATATACGTATATGTATGTATGTATATATATACATATACGTATATGTATGTATGTATATATATACATATACGTATATGTATGTATGTATATATATACATATACGTATATGTATGTATGTATATATATACATATACGTATATGTATGTATGTATATATATACATATACGTATATGTATGTATGTATATATATACATATACGTATATGTATGTATGTATATATATACATATACGTATATGTATGTATGTATATATATACATATACGTATATGTATGTATGTATATATATACATATACGTATATGTATGTATGTATATATATACATATACGTATATGTATGTATGTATATATATACATATACGTATATGTATGTATGTATATATATACATATACGTATATGTATGTATGTATATATATACATATACGTATATGTATGTATGTATATATATATACATATACGTATATGTATGTGTATGTATATATATACATATACGTATATGTATGTGTATGTATATATATACATATACGTATATGTATGTATGTATATATATATACATATACGTATATGTATGTATGTATATATATACATATACGTATATGTATGTATGTATATATATACATATACGTATATGTATGTATGTATATATATACATACACGTATATGTATGTATGTATGTATATATATACATACACGTATATGTATGTATGTATGTATATATATACATACACGTATATGTATGTATGTATGTATATATATACATACACGTGTATGTATATATATACATACACGTATATGTATATATATACATACACGTGTATGTATATATATACATACACGTGTATGTATATATATATACATACACGTGTATGTATACATACACGTGTATGTATATATGTACATACACGTGTATGTATATATATACATACACGTGTATGTATATATGTACATACACGTGTATGTATATATGTACATACACGTGTATGTATATATGTACATATATACATACACGTGTATGTATATATGTACATACACGTATACGTATATGTATGTATGTGTATATATATACGTATACGTATGTATGTATGTGTATATATATACGTATACGTATGTATGTATGTGTATATATACACGTATACGTATGTATGTATGTGTATATATACACGTATACGTATATGTATGTATGAGTATACATACACGTATACGTATGTATGTATGTGTATATATACACGTGTACATGTATGTGTATATATATACGTATACGTATGTATGTATGTATATATATACGTATACGTATGTATGTATGTATATATATACGTATACGTATGTATGTATGTATATATATACGTATACGTATGTATGTATGTATATATATGCGTATACGTGTATGTATGTATGCGTATGCGTATACGTGTATGTGTGTATGCGTATGCGTATACGTGTATGTGTGTATGCGTATGCGTATACGTGTATGTGTGTATGCGTATACGTGTATGTATGTATGCGTATACGTGTATGTATGTATGCGTATGCGTATACGTGTATATGTATGCGTATGCGTATACGTGTATGTATGTATGGGTATGCGTATACGTGTATGTATGTATGTGTATGCGTATACGTGTATGTATGTATGTGTATGCGTATACGTGTATGTATGTATGTGTATGCGTATACGTGTATGTATGTATGTGTATGCGTATACGTGTATGTATGTATGTGTATGCGTATACGTGTATGTATGTATATGTATATGTATGTGTATGCGTATACGTGTATGTATGTATGTGTATGCGTATACGTGTATGTATGTATGCGTATACGTGTATGCGTATACGTGTATGCGTATACGTGTATGCGTATACGTGTATGCGTATACGTGTATGCGTATACGTGTATGTGTATACGTGTATGTGTATACGTATACGTGTATGTATGTATGTGTATACGTATACGTATACGTGTATGTATGTATTTGTATACGTATACGTGTATGTATGTATGTGTATACGTATACGTATACGTGTATGTATGTATGTGTATACGTATACGTGTATGTATGTATACGTATACGTGTATGTATGTATGTGTATACGTATACGTATACGTGTATGTATGTATGTGTATACGTATACGTGTATGTATGTATGTGTATACGTGTATGTATGTATGTGTATACGTATACGTGTATGTATGTATGTGTATACGTATACGTGTATGTATGTATGTGTATACGTATACGTATACGTGTATGTATGTGTATACGTATACGTGTACGTGTATGTATGTATGTGTATACGTATACGTGTACGTGTATGTATGTGTATACGTATACGTATACGTGTATGTATGTGTATACGTATACGTATACGTGTATGTATGTGTATACGTATACGTATACGTGTATGTATGTGTATACGTATACGTATACGTGTATGTATGTATGTGTATACGTATACGTATACGTGTATGTATGTATGTGTATACGTATACGTATACGTGTATGTATGTGTGTATACGTATACGTGTATGTATGTGTGTATACGTATACGTATACGTGTATGTGTGTATGCGTATGCGTATACGTGTATGTGTGTATGCGTATGCGTATACGTGTATGTGTGTATGCGTATGCGTATACGTGTATGTGTGTATGCGTATGCGTATACGTGTATGTATGTATGCGTATGCGTATACGTGTATGTATGTATGCGTATGCGTATACGTGTATGTATGTATGCGTATGCGTATACGTGTATGTATGTATGCGTATGCGTATACGTGTATGTATGTATGTGTATGCGTATACGTGTATGTATGTGTATGCGTATACGTGTATGTATGTATGTGTATGCGTATACGTGTATGTGTATGCGTATACGTGTATGTATGTATATGTATGTGTATGCGTATACGTGTATGTATGTATATGTATGTGTATGCGTATACGTGTATGTATGTATGCGTATACGTGTATGCGTATACGTGTATGCGTATGCGTGTACGTGTATGCGTATACGTGTATGCGTATGCGTGTACGTGTATGCGTATACGTGTATGTGTATACGTGTATGTGTATACGTATACGTGTATGTGTATACGTGTATACGTATACGTATACGTGTATGTATGTATGTGTATACGTATACGTATACGTGTATGTATGTATGTGTATACGTATACGTGTATGTATGTATGTGTATACGTATACGTATAAGTGTATGTGTATACGTATACGTATACGTGTATGTGTATACGTATACGTATACGTGTATGTATGTATGTATGTGTATACGTATACGTGTATGTATGTATACGTATACGTGTATGTATGTATGTGTATACGTATACGTGTATGTATGTATGTGTATACGTATACGTGTATGTATGTATGTGTATACGTATACGTATACGTGTATGTATGTGTATACGTATACGTATACGTGTATGTATGTATGTGTATACGTATACGTATACGTGTATGTATGTATGCGTATACGTATACGTATACGTGTATGTATGTATGCGTATACGTATACGTGTATGTATGCGTATACGTATACGTATACGTGTATGTATGTATGCGTATACGTGTATGTATGTATGCGTATACGTATACGTGTATGTATGTATGCGTATACGTATACGTGTATGTATGTATGCGTATACGTATACGTGTATGTATGTATGCGTATACGTATACGTGTATGTATGTATGCGTATACGTATACGTGTATGTATGTATGCGTATACGTATACGTATACGTGTATGTATGTATGTGTATACGTATACGTGTATGTATGTATGTGTATACGTATACGTGTATGTATGTATGTGTATACGTATACGTGTATGTATGTATGTGTATGCGTATACGTATACGTGTATGTATGTGTATGCGTATACGTATACGTGTATGTATGTATGCGTATACGTATACGTGTATGTATGTATGCGTATACGTATACGTGTATGTATGTATGCGTATACGTATACGTGTATGTATGTATGCGTATACGTATACGTGTATGTGTATACGTATACGTGTATGTATGTATGTGTATACGTATACGTATACGTGTATGTATGTATGCGTATACGTATAAGTGTATGTATGTATGCGTATACGTGTATGTATGTATGCGTATACGTATACGTGTATGTATGTATGCGTATACGTATACGTGTATGTATGTATGCGTATACGTATACGTGTATGTATGTATGCGTATACGTATACGTGTATGTATGTATGCGTATACGTGTATGTATGTATGCGTATACGTGTATGTATGTATGCGTATACGTATACGTGTATGTATGTATGCGTATACGTGTATGTATGTATGCGTATACGTATACGTGTATGTATGTATGCGTATACGTGTATGTATGTATGCGTATACGTGTATGTATGTATGCGTATACGTGTATGTATGTATGCGTATACGTATACGTGTATGTATGTATGCGTATACGTGTATGTATGTATGCGTATACGTGTATGTATGTATGCGTATACGTATACGTGTATGTATGTATGCGTATACGTATACGTGTATGTATGTATGTATGCGTATACGTATACGTGTATGTATGTATGTATGCGTATACGTATACGTGTATGTATGTATGTATGCGTATACGTATACGTGTATGTATGTATGTATGCGTATACGTGTATGTATGTATGTATGCGTATACGTGTATGTATGCGTATACGTGTATGTATGTATGTATGCGTATACGTGTATGTATG
>NC_141256.1:1702114-1739614 GCF_054856555.1 Leptonotus elevatus | reverse complement strand
TGAGCACATAACGCTATAGAGGCGAATGGTCCAAGCTCAAGACAACATTGTACAGTCTTTATTGTTGTCAACCTACAACATACACAGAAATTGATAGTTCATAGGGGCATCACACACACAAAAATAAATTTAAGTCATTGAGTCAAACTGAATCCTTCCACTTTAAATTGTCAAAATCCAGTAAAACGGCCCACCCGTTTATTAAGGGTCTTGCTCCAGTGAAAATGGCTGGGATTAAATAACTAATAGTGTTGTTGTTTTTTAATGAATGAACATTGGGAGAAAAAAAATCTAATTTTTCTACACACTGCCTCTTTTAAGTTTTCCAGCAAGCAACTCAAGCTTTGGCACAAAAAAATATTTTCTTATTTTGGTACATACTCATTTGATAATACCACTAATAATTAATCGCACACCTTTTGGAAACGTGCCCAAAAACTCAACTTCATTTTCATTGGAGTATAGACCCACATGCTTTTGAGATGCCTGATGAAATTCAATTAAATAGACAGTTCTTGATGCATCTCCTTTTTTGGGGGCAAATATTTTCTAATTTCTATACAGACAAACGTATTTTAATTTGGAGTTTATGTTTTCAAACGTGTATTTTATTTCTTCAAGGGGGTTGATTTTGCTGTATTTTACGTGTCATGTACATGTAGGGTATATGAAAATAAGACTATGTCTTATAAGGCGCAGTCCAGTTTTATCCCTAATGTATATAAAAACGAATTACATGCAAATCAACTTTTGGAACTTAACCGTGTAAGATTTAAGATGCGCCGGTTCAGTGGACCAGATCGTTGATATTTTTGTGGGATCAAATCAACGTGTAGCTCAATTCGAGACTCTAGGAAACAATTAGGTATTTACATGTTTTATGCAAATTAATATTTGACTGACCTGATTTATTCTCCCATGTCGAACGAAGCCAAGGAGGAAACAGGCAACCTGTCGGGTTCAGCAGCCTACTCCCAGCTAAGCAGATGTTAATGCGAAAAGGCAAAACGACGATCCATCCCAAAACTTAAAGTAACGAGTTTTGCAGAGACTTCACAGAACATGTGTTCAAGAGCCATGTGAAAGCCTTTCTTTTATTAAGGCCTCCGCTTCTGCCATTGTCCATCCTCCTCACAGGATGCTTTCCAGTACCCACTGTGGCGTCTTCTTCCTTTTCTTCTTCTTCAATATATATATGTACAATGCTTCTCTGTCGCCCTCTTCCGTCTCAAATCAATGTACTAACTATACATTAGTATTCTATATATTATTATACCACGGAGCTACTGAAGAATAGAATAGCTGCGTCTTTAACGTTCACATGACTTTTTTTAATTTATTTTTTATAAAAGAGTTGTTCTAAGATTTGGGCAGTTTCATTTTTACCTCCTTCTGGTTCCTGTGATCCACTTCTCTGCTACTTATAGTTCAAGTCTACCAGCTGCTCTTAAACTGTGTTAATAATTGTATTCTAAGGATGACCGTATTAAAGTAAACACTTTGTAGTGTAGTATACTGATTTATTAATTTTGTTAAAAAGTCGAGTTGAGGATTTCCAAACCATAGACAGGTGGGTGGCAGAAAATTTTAAAAATCAATGGCAAAAATTCTATTAGTTCACCACACACACAGTGAAATATTTAAAATCACAAAATTATATTTCATGTGACCAACAAGGATCGAGGTTAGGTTTACATTTCACAGCATTTTTTTTTTTACCCTGACTTGCATATGAATTGATTCACATGTCCGTGATTGAGTCCATATACCTCTGCGTCTAGAGTGTACTCAGATATAAAAGTAGAAACCCAAAATAGGTTAATCTTTATTTAAATGTTTACCATGTCGGTCATGCTTCAATCAAAGTCACAATAGTGTAGTTGTTTTCAAAGCTTTTAATTATGCTTTAATCAATTCAACTCTATTCAACAATGTGATTGCAAAAAAGCAAGACTATTTAGGTCAAGTTCATTGTTTATTATTATTTTTTAAATACTTGCCCTTACCAAATGCCATGAAAGCCCCAATTATAAAGTTAGACCTTTGGTATTATACGTAAATGCACGTCAAGTTTCAAAGAAGTAAAAATTGGTAAATTAGATGAGTTCAAATTTATTGAAATTAAACAGTTATCCTCAAAACAAGTGAAAGGGCGAGATTGCCAAAATGGAGGCTGGCTCCGCACGTGCTCAACCAGCCAAGGATTAGACAAAATTAGGGTCACAAAGGCATTGTGTAATAAAGTAAAATAAAAGTTCCAAATCTTAAATCAACGACTGTTCGACCTTGCTTCTTCTGTACGGCCAAACAGTAATACCAAAGCTTTTTGTTGAAAAACATAAAATGTATTTTCAGTTTTTAAAAAAATCGTTTTTTGTTTTTTTTTAAAGCACTGCTTTTATTTTTGTTCCCAATTTTAGTTTTTGTTATTTTGTTAGTTTTCATAAACTATAATAACCTTGGTAGAACAGGTTCATTTAAGTTCCATTCATTTTATTGGGGAAAATTTGCTTCAGTTTTTTTTTTTTTAACATTTGGTGTCTCGAACAGGTTTCACTATGTTAGGATACTACAGAAACATAGTAGTGATGGCCGGCAGAAAAATATGTATAAACAAACTTATTCAAATAAATATTGAGTTAAATGTCTTAGTTGAACACACAACTTGTCCCAAATCCATGTCCTGTATTTTGTCATTCATCATGTATTCCTATGAAGCCTTCACTTGTTTAACATTTGCAGTCTGGGGTGGGATAATCTGAATTTGAAAAGGGATGAAAAACTCAAGCAAAGAATTTGTTTCCTTCAAGTTCAGAGAATATTCTTCTGAGATCCTTTGTGATGTCCATGTTTGAGGCTGATTCTGGTGGCTGCTGAGAGCCTTGAGAGCCTCCGTGATGGTCAGTTTGCCGTGAGGAATGTTTTGGACATTTGCAAGGCCATGCGAGTCGCCTGGAAGCATATACTTCATTGGACGGGTCTTCAATTCATCCACACACACCTCCTTGAGTGACTGTGTAAACAGAGATAAAGTTGAATACAATAGTGTGAAATGCAATAAGTACATGATCTAAGGTCACTAGCGTCGTGCAGGAGAGAGAGAAAAAAGGTTCAACATCAGCAAAACTTTTCAACACTTTACCATATTGAACACCAGACGAACACACGTGGGACTGACCAATTGTATAGATTTGTAAAAAAATAAAATAAAGGAAAAAAAAGTGAAATTGACCTAAATGTAAGACATTAGATGCTTCACTCCAAAGTCAGCCAAATGCTGTATTCATTTTCAAATTGACCTAAATGTGAGACAGATGCTTCACCCCAATGTCACACCGAAAAAAAACCTTCACTTTTTTTCAAACCACTACGAATTGATTTTGATAATTTACTGAAACTTCCTTTGAGAAAACAAAAATACATTTATAGCAGCAGTGGCTGACAAAGTAGCCAGCTCGAGCCTCCAGAAGGGGTCTATACAAAGTGCTACGTCCCAAAACTGTGACCGATCCTCACCAAAATTTATGTTCACATCTCTATCATTCCCAAAACATACTCTGAAAATCGCAATATTTTTAATTTTATTGAAGGGAGCTGGCCGGCTCCAAAAGGTTGTCTATAAGTCATCTATAAAATCCAAAATATTTGGGTGATTGTTCTAATAGTTTCAGAATATGAAAATGAGCATGCAAATACATGTGCACATAAATTTTGATGACAATTGATCACAGTTTTTGTCTATCAAGTAATGATAACGTTTAGGAGGTATATGACAAGGCAACACTTAAAACGTCATTAAAATCAAAACAAGTGTGACTTTCATTCTAATATTTTCAGAGTATGCTTTGGGCATGATCAGAGATGTGAACATCAATTTTGGTGAGGATTTATCACAGCTTTCAGACGTAGAGCTTTTCATACCCCTTTTTGAGGCTCAGACTAGCTGCATTTGCCAACCACTGTGGCTGTAAATACCATACAGCATTGTTATAGCAAAATAGACCAGGTGGGAACAAGTCAAAAATTAACAGTAGTAAGGGGTGTTAAAAAATCTATATATATATATATATATATACATACATACATACATACATACACACACACACATACACACCAAATTGATTTTTAAATATTTTTTTTTATGGGAATATTCAACAAAACTTCTTACTTAGGGTTAGGATTTACACATTAAGCATAAAAGAATGTTATATTAATGGAACATTAAGCCATAATATTTTCAGTGCTGTTCAAACATGAAACAGATTGCAACCTGAATTTTCAGATAAATAAATACATTTTCATACAAATCTTACAGTGTACATGTTTACTGTTTAAGTTTATTGATTAGTATTTTCTAAATTTGAGTAAAAAAACAAACAAATATCGCAATAATCAATTTATAGATTCGTATCGGGATTAATCGAATCGTGATATGAATCGAATCGCCAGGTACTAGGCAATTCACACCCCTAAACAGTAGCTTGTTACATCACAATTACTTCACATTGCAGCGATTACCTACCTGAAGCAAAACTGGTCAAGATGGTGCTGCACAGGATATGTCACTATTTTGAGATTTCAATCAACCCAAACTTTTTTTTCAGGCAATCAGATGCCATTTAGGTTTACACTATTAATGTTCACCCACACCCACACCCACACACGCGCGCACACGCAGACACACACACACACACACACACACACACAGACACACAGACACACAGACACACAGACACACACACACACACACACACACACACACACACACACACACACACACACACACACACACACACACACACACACACACACACACACAAGGGTGTGCAGTGACCTTTAGAGGGGCAGGTGCTCAAAGCAAAAAATAGGGGCACATGATAATGTGCCTGCGCTATCATTCACACTGTGCTTTTTGCAAGTGGACTATATTGCGTAATCACATCGACCCGCGTGACAATCTGTGCTCCCATTGGACAAAAATAACGAGGGGTGAAGGCATAACCAAACACGGAAAGAGAGGAAAACATGAAATTCCGACGTGCTGCATTACTGCTCTGCATATTTGTGGCGTTATTAGATGCAAGATATTTGCGGGCATCAAGATTAGCTCATTCAACGGAGGTTCCACGACGCTGGTTCTAATTTTGGAATGCATCGTCGATTGCGTGCAGTAACCAGAGGAGCAGTTGCGCTCCGCGTGCCCCGCCCCCACAACATGCTGACAGCAGCATGGCTAAACAGAATACGAATGATTATTAATGAATTTAGCACAATATTCACTACCGGGCAATGGTTCCCCCTGCGATGCTTGCTACGGAGGCTTGTTAAGCCCAAAAAGGCGCATATGTCCTGCAGTTGGAGCGGATCAGCCATGTATTCAGACTGCAAAGCGAACCGCACCGAGTGCATTTGGAAGCGGACCGAGACCACCTCAAAAAGTGGGTCTCTGTCCGCTTGTTTGGTCCGCACCAGGATTTGTTTGTGTGTATTCAGACCTGCACAAAAGGTCCGGATCAGTGTGGAAAAACAATACACCCTATAATTGTCTGTACTATGTTATAAAAAAAAAAATACATACACATCAAAAAAGAAATACGTTTGAATCTACAAAATAATAATAATAATGCATGTACAAGTCTGCGTAAGGGTGAAGTGCAGACACATCATATAAAACATCTTAACAAAACAAACTGACTTTAGCACTGTTGTGTCTGCCTTTTTACACCTTAATACAAATACTTAAAAATTTAGCTTTTGTTTACTGAAAAACAATCATGTCCATGACCTACTCCGTGAGGCTACTTTTTACGCACGCACACACACCCACAATAGTAAACTAGCCAATAGCAGCACAAATAGAGACATTAACTCTTTGACCGCCAAAAACGTTTAATAACGTTTAGTAAAATCCAAATGAGTGCCGCCAAAAACGTTAAAAGATGTTAACTATGTTGGTTTTTTTTGGGGGGGGGGGGAAACGGGTGGAGGAAAGCCTTGGCCAGCTGTGCTGAAAGTATCAAGCAGATCGAGTTAGTATAATGACTATTTATGGGCACTAGATGGCAGCAATGACTCTCTTTGGACAAGATCGGGTAGGAGTCAGGAGAAGACGTGAGGCGGAGCTCGAGTGTTGAGGGGAGAATGGCTGAGGAAGCGAAAATGGCGACCTGTTGCAAGCAGCTCACGCTTGAGCATTTTTTTCAAAGACGAAAAGCATCGACCAATCCTAAAGAGCACATTGATGATGATGATGGTGACCCCGAGGTTGACGCCGAAGTTGGAAGCGTTGACGCGGCGGCTTCGATCACGTCGTAAAGCCTCACCGGCTAGCGATGCTAACGCCGGAAAACGTGGTGCACAACCGAGCACTTCTGCACAGGCGGACGTTCAATCGGACGATGAAGAGTACCCCGAGTCCAATGCATATTCATCGAAGGAGTGGGTACAGTCTGATCACGGAGAAGACACTGGTTCTGGACTACGATGCCACCATGAATGGAGTGGATAAGATGGATCAGAACATCTCTTACCACCCGGTATAGGAACTGAAGGACATGAGGAAGCCAGACGTAACACCAGGTCACCATATCATGATCCTGAGAGTAGACTTGATGACAACATGGCCAAAGACACCTGCTACTCCCCGGAAAAAAAAGGCCGGCAAGAAAGTGTAGGGTCTGCACGCGAAGGGGCAATCGCAGTGAAACTAATCTGTGGTGCAAATCCTGCTGCGTCCCCTTGCACGCAGGGGAGTTTTACACAATATACCACATAAAAAGAAAAACTGTGTAGTTGAAACATCCACACAATTGTAAATAGTACCACAGTTGCACACATTTGTAAATAGTTTGCCAAATTGTTTTGTCAAATTGTTACACTGTTGAATGTAAATAAACATATTTTGCTATCAAAAAACACTTTTTCATTGTTGGTGGTCGTGTTTTACAGAATTAAAGCACTGTTTAGGTGTTTGTGGCATCATTCATGGAAAAAAAAAGGTGTCAAATTCACTAGAATGCATGAAATAATATCGTTTCACAAAAAGCTTGATTTCTCCGTATTTTGGTCCAAAACAGAGCATTTGGGTGAAACTAACCTATTTTCTACTGTTGATTACTGAAAAACGGAATAAGATAGACACTAACTTTTTTTTCAGATGAAAGATGAGAGTTCAATCTTTCATTTGGTAGCATCTGTGTTTCCATAGTCCAAACGCAAAATTTTCTGCGGACCTTGAAAGATCAGTCAAAATGCTTAAAACAGCTGGCACCCAACCCACATGTTCTCTTTTCTGAAAATGCTTGGCAGTCAAAGAGTTAATATTAACACTTGTTTCCCTCATTAGCAAGTAGCAACATGATTGAGACTAAGGAGCAAAAAAAAGCAGACTAGTAATGAAAATAATGTGTTGGTGTTAAGTGGTAGAAGGTAGGAAACTTTTCACATATCCTGGTAAAAGTAAGGAACACTTTCACTCGACTAGACAGACATACCCTGTTGTAGTGTTTTGTTGTTCACATACGTTTTGTTAAAAAAAGAACGAATGTTTTCAGTAAACGCGAGTGAATGGATCACTTCCTGAAGTGATTTGTTCTTTTTTCAGTTCATTTGAGCTCAGCCACGCTCATGTCATCAATCTTCGCGAACGACCAATCAGCAGCCAGTGTCAGGCGAACGTACTTCCATGCTATTAGCGTTAGCCAACGCGGATCAGCGAGGGAACGAGTCAGTGAGTGAACGTATTGCCATTTCCGGTTCACGAACGTATCAACGAGTGAACGAGTCAGTGAGTGAACGTGTTGCCATTTCCGGTTCACGAACGTATGAGTGAACGAGTCAGTGAGTGAACGTACTTTTGTTTTTGATAGAAACACACTTATTACAACAAATATAGCAACATAACATTAATGGTGCGTTTTATTTTTATTTACGTCCGTTCCTGGGGCCGGTGGTGAGGGGGGACGGTTGATAGACGAACGAGTCGATGAACGAATCTTTTGAACGGTTATTTTTAATGAACTGATTCTAAAGATTCAGTTAATTTAAAAGAACGGTCATGCTGTTGACTGGACTTGAGGAGGATGACACGCTCCGCGTCTGCGCTCACAGGCAAAATAATTGGAGGGGTCGAGGTGGATCCAACCATTTCCAATCATATGGGGGGTGTACTGTATTTTTGTTGTTTAAATATTACTTTAAAACTCTATGATTTATATATATTACAGCTATAAGTTTCTAGCTTGTTAAAAAAGAACACACAGTAAAAATATATCTCTATATATACTCAAACATTTTGGGGGTGCTATTGTTCACTTTGGGGGTGCTGAAGCACCACCTAGGTGACCTGTTTAATGGTAGCTACTGACCTTAACTGGTTTTGCTGCTTCATCTTTCGACTCCACGTACACGGACTTCAAATTTAACAACAGAGGGTCGTTCTTCTGGTGGACAGAGCCCGATAAAACTTCTGCTGAAAATGAATTTGCTGTGGGGGGGGGAAAGGACAATTTTGCATTTATGTCAAGCATGACCCCGTTTATTTTCCCCGACCACCTAAAGCCTCCATACGCTTACCGTCATCATGACCAGTGGAAGTCGGGTGAGTGAGCTTATGCTTCGGTGCAGACCGGGGCTTTTCCTTCGACATTTCTCGCTCAACCCTGCTTTCTAGGTTGAAATTTCTAAACATGCGTACGACCCGTGCACCCATCTTATCCAACCCAACACTGCTCTTCGTTTTCTTCTGTCTTTAATAGTGGACCGCAAACAATATTGAAAGGCTTATTACCGCCGTCTAGTGGTTTGGAGTCACTCGTTCTGTTGAACATTGCTGGTATGCACAGGGGAAGGGGAGGGGGAGGGGGACGGGAGGGGGACGGGGGGGGGGGGGTAAATATCATACATGTGATCATGTTATTCGACGAATAACACAGTTCACACATTGGCAAATCAAACACAATAAAATGAATGGAGCTGTGCTGCAGTATTTTATTTACAAAATATAAAAACGGACATACTTTTAAATAAAATGGCAAAAAAAAAATTGCATATCACATGAGTTCTGAGCACCGGCAATGTGTATCAAACCTGCTTCCAGGCACAACTTAACATTGTGCTACGTGAGTTATATGCATAGTGTGTGTCAATTTAGATTAATCTGTGGACTGATTATTAAGTAGAAAGACTAAACTGAGAAGAGGAATGGGATACATAATAAATATTATTATTAACTATTATTTATGAAGGGCTATATAAAGTGACAACAAGCTGTGCACCAAAATGTGTGTACTTAATTGCATCGGGCAAAATCAAATTGGTCGTGTCAAACATAAAAAGTGTCCATCCACACAAATGCGTGTGTGTTTTTTAAGATAACCTGTCTGTCCACACAAAAAACACAGTCGCAGACTAAGGAGCAACAAGGGCAGCTCAAGAGCAGTAAGTGAACAAAACTTGTGAGTGAATAATTATATATTTTTTTAAATACCTACACCAGGTGTGTCAGAAAGGTTCCAGGACTGGTGTCCCAAACTACAAACAGTGAGTTTTCCCTGTTATAGCGTGGGCCAGACAATCAAGCAGCAAATCCCCCCCACAAAAAAAATAAAGATTCCGTGGAGTTAAGTGTGCAAGAACAGTTGTGGCAGGACACTACACTTGTCTGCTCACAAGCATCCAGCAGTTCCTGGCTGAGAAGAACATCACCAAACTAGACAGAGCAACCTCCCTACTGGTTCTGTGTTAATTCCTCTTTTCCAAGCTCAAGCCTGTTGTGAAGATATGGATGACACGAAGACAGCTGTGACAATGGAGCGCAGGAAGATCTATATATATATAAATATATATATATACTACAATCCCTACACATGAGATACAAAAGCTTACTGAACACAAATATACTACTGTATACTATCCTGGAATGTTTGTGTCACGAAAGAATGCATGACCACGGATGGGCAAAATTATGAGGAAAACTAACAATCAACAGCTTTCTCAATTTTTTATATGATTTTTTTCATACTGAGCAGAATGCTGCCCTGAGGAGCTGCCACAGTGGAAATCTGCATGGAAGTAACTTAACTTCACATTGTTGACGTCACTTTGTTATTTAGACCGCACACTTTCAGGTTTCAAAAGGCCGGATTCTTAATCTATTAATCAATTATTATGCCCTTCTCACCCATCAATGGCAACTCAAGAGACTTAGTTGCTTTGTTGCATATTTACAGCTGAACAATCACTCTCACAATGTGAACACCAGAGGTGGGCACATCATTAAACAAACCCTGAAACAGTTTGACTTTAGCCACAGGGGCTTTTATTCAACAGGTGCTTCTATGAGCTCGTTTACCTGGCAGTTGAGTAAAAGCACCTGTGGCTAAAACCAATCTGTGGCAGGGTTTTTACTTTCTGGACCCAGATTCCCCAACCCTGGTTAAAAACAACAACACACACACAGTGTGGCGAAATAAAAACAATGTCTGTGGAACCGAAAGGTATTTAACACAGCCAGCTTCCTTTACCGGCCGGTGATAACCTAAAAAAGGAACAAGAGGCTAAGAGAATGGTGACCAAGGAAGTTGGCGTATCTGGCTAGTGCAGTGACTTGTTCAACTGCTGAACTTTCAAATAAGATATCATTTAGCAGCCAAACCAGGGTTGGGGAATCCAGGTCCAGAAAGTAAAAACCCTGCCACAGATCGGCTTCAGCCCCAGGTGCTTCTACTTAACTGGCAGGTAAACGAGCTCATAGAAGCACCTGTTGAGTACAAGCACCTGTGGCTAAAGTCAAACTGTTTAAGGGTTTGTTCTCTCTGGACCTGGATTCCCCAACTCTGGTGATGACACATCCACTGGTCACCAGATTGACTAGTGATGTTTTTTTCAAACTTTTTCTTTTTCTGTTGGAGCCCCTCTTCCTCTCCGCTTCAAGCAACCGTGCATCCGTCAGTGACAGACTGACGGACCTTCCGTCAGTGCTGATGCAATGCCCACCTCTGGTTAACACTGTATGTGAGCGCAAGATGAGTAGAGGTACAGTAAGATCAAGCAGTCAATCATAAGGATGGAATAAAAACATCTCTGTGTGTGTACACTTCGACCCCTGTGAAAACGAGTCAATAAGACAGCCAGTAGCAAAAAGAAGGTGGCAGTGTTCAAGAGGAGAAACAGTCTTATAGAAGAAGCCATGTTGGAGATGCGCTCACTCCCAGAAGTCACCAACATATTTACCTCTTTGAATTTTCGGCCTTTCACAAAGCCGCCCTTTCTGTTTTTATGGCTGTCCGCATAGTCTATAAAGGCTTGCGAGTCTGTATCTCCCTCCTCTGGACTGTCCTCATATACACGCTTAGATGTCCTCTGTCTCACTTTCTTTTCACTGACCTCAATCTGTGTAAAAATGTCAGGCAGATTTTCAGAGAGCTTCTCTCCAAGGTTGATTTTCTTTCCCATCTTATCCTTTCCCTGTTTCTTGGACAATGCGAACAACTTCTCAATGACCTCCTCTGTTTTCTTTTTGTCAGAGAACTGGAGCAGGCGTTCTGCAGTCTTATGAAAGCTGTCAGTATTTAGTACCTTTCCAAGAATATGGCGCTCCATCTGCTGAAAGACCGGTTTGACATGCTGGAGGTTGTCCTCCATCACGTTGACATATTCCTCTACTTCCACAGGTGAGCTGTCTGCTGGAGCTGATGTTTTCTCGAAAACAATCTTATTTTGGTCCATCATCACCATGGCAAAAATAGGCTTGCTGGTGACCTCTCCAGTCAGCAGGTAAACTGTGTAGGTGTGATCCTTGGTGGTCAGGTAAATATCCACTCTTTGCCCATCACCATGCAGGCTGAAGCTGGTGAGAGTCAAACCAGGTCCAAAGAAAATGTAAGCTACCCGGGTATGAGGATATCTTAATGGCATTGTGACATTCACATAATTAGAGCCATTATATGGATACCCCCGTGGATAACCCCAGTAACCTACTACCCCTCTATTACTGTGACCTGTGTCATCCATCCAGAACATTTTATATTTGTCTTCACTGTAAGACACAAACGCTCCATGAATACCGTCTACTTTTATATCCTTGAATGGCAGTTCTGTATTGTGAAAGAATGCACTCATGGCCCTGCATGGACTATCAGGATCCAAATGAATGTGGTCCACCAGGAGTAAAAGTTGTGGGTGAAGAAGGAGGATGTTTCTCTGGAAGTTTCGGATTTTCAGGTCTGGATTATAGACAGAATGTCCTTCCCCACGAATGAAGACCATTCCTTGTCTTTCCATGGCTGCCTCTACTTTGCCCTGAGCATCAGCAGCAGGCCCCGCCTTGTATTTCAGCCACTTGGAATCACAAGCTTCTGTTACCTGGCCAGCCCATGGCTTAAAACAACTCCCTGTGAGGGCTGGGCCAAACAATACTGCATTATTCAACAAAGTATATTTGGGTCCATATAGTGCTTCAGTGATGAATGGAAACCCATTGGGCACAAAAGTGAAAGTATTCTGATCAGGGTGCTCATGGCCAGCATTGAAGTTCCTCCACCCTTTGATCCATTCGTTGTATTTGTTCTTGTGAACAATATCAAAAATTGCACGTCCCCCCAGCTTCCCTGACTTGAAGGAAAGAAAGGTGCGGTTTGGGCCAGTAGGTAAAGCACTGCCATAGGTCACCACACCCCAGTCTTTGAAATAATGGAGCTGAGATGTTCCAAAATCGGATGGGGGTTTCGGAGTAAGACCTGGGTCATACCTAAAAAATAAAAAATAATACAATTGTAGAACATGAGAAATTAGAGGGTAAGAGGCGATACACTCATTGACTAGCTGGGCTTTATTGACTGATTGCTTATCAGTTGAATTTAATGCAAATTTGCCTACTAAATATTCCCGTACACGCAACTTTTTCTGGGCATTCACTGTAACGTAGCGTGTACGTAGCTTTCACACGATTGCACTCTTCACGTTAATATGTCACACGTACAGAGACGTGAGAGACATTGCAACATTCCTCTCTGAAGACGATACAGTATATGTTGTGACCCGTTCGTACTCGAGTCTGAATATTCGTAATCTCTTTGATGCCAACAGCCAATTTCACAACTCAAATCGAGTCACCCCCGGTCGGTCGGTCGGTCTGTCTGTCTGTCTGTCTGTGTGTCTGCCTGCCTGCCTGTCTATCTATCTATCTATCCTTCCAGACAATACAATCACATTATATATAAAGTACACACATACGTATGTGTGTATATACAGACACACACACACAGCAACCCTCACCAGATGAATTCCGTGTGGAGCGTACACCATCGCTGGCCTTTGCCAGCTTGTCCCACTCCGTCTGTCACTCTGTTTAGATGAATCAGATTGGCCAGCCAGTTCCCACTACCGTTACGCATTACAAAACGGTCCAAGAAGACCAGCTGACTTTCTGGGCCATAAAACCAGTTGTAGTTGGAATCAGCAATGGCGACAGTTCTCTGAAATCCTAAAACAAACAAACGAATGAATGAATGAATGAAATACATAAAAATACACACAGACAGCAATTCAGTGGTGGCTAGAGGCGTAGCCAGAAATTTTTCATTGGGATGGCCAGGGTGAAACCATGAGTCATATAGGGGTGGCCATAAGTTCATACCTTAAATGTCTAAATAAGTGGTTCTTAACCATGCAGCCATACCGTTCACATGCCAACCTTGGACTGCGAGAACCGACTAGTGGGCTGCATAAAATAATTTCAGAGCATATGTTATGAATTCATTGCATTGGAGCTGTTGTCAATGAGTTGCTCAGTTACAATAGAGCTTTCTGCCACTTGGCGGCAATAAGGCAAATGTCAGTTACTGACCTGTACACAATAAGTAGAAAAAGAAACCAAACAGCGAAATTCACGACTAACTATTTAGGAGGAAAAAAGGCAACATGATAACTGTGTCCCAAAACACACCCGCAGATGTGACACAGTTGTTTGTTGATTGAATATATATATATATATAATGAAGGTTTCTAATAGTTAACTTAGGTTTGTGTGAACGCCACATGTGTAAGCTCTGAAATGTTTTTGGAATTATGTTTCTATCTGCTTCAGGAGCTGAGATATCAATTATTTGGTAGGCATTGACAATATTGTTAAATATCCAGGGTACCCAGGATATGGGGTGGCCGTGCCTCCGCCATTGGTGGTGGCCATTTACATTCCCCTCTACAAAGTAGTGGGAATGTGGCCAATTTTTTGTTTCTTATTTTTGCTGGAGTCAGTGTTTGACATCAAAAGTTGAATATGAGACAAGACATCAACAATTCAGCATTCATTTCCATATACTGCATTTACATTTACATATGATACACATCCTATCCCATTATTCTTGCTAATAAAGGGTTTTTAACTTATATTGTCAATGCTTCACTTATTGACACTGCCACTGAAAATTGCTGCTCATGTCACTTATCAATGGCCGATGTTTTCCTTGGTCAACCCATATGACATCTGTTACTTAGTACACTTAGTATTCTTTCTTTTCCTAGATATTCCAAATGTTTGTATTGATTATGGCCAATGGTTATATAATCATTGTAATTGTGATTTTCCACCTTCTGTCGTCTTTACGACAGTTTGCTTTTCTCCAACTGGCAGCTACCTGGTTTTCATGTTGTGTTCACAGAAGAACCAGAAAAGCTAGAACTCATTCATTTAGCAGTCAGCACTAGTTAGTGTTTCAATTAAGCAGTGTTATAGGCACACCTGAGCACACCTGTCAGTCACACATTAACATTCTCTGGCTCATATGAAAAATAGATGGGTCGGGTTCAATGAAAGTATCTTGTCAATCAGATCCTGCTATACCTGAGGGATAGGGACTGGGCTGGCCTGCAAATAGCGTAAATTTGTGTATAACTGACGCTCATTGTAAAGCATTAGGGAGAATTATTATTTTTAGTATTTAGCATTATTTTTACCCCCCCCCCCCCATAAAAAAAAGCAACAACAAAATGCATATAAACATTATATATATATATATATTCCACAAAAAAACAGGGTAAGGGGGGGGGGGGGGATACAGGAAAGCCCGAAATATTTTAAAAATAAATAAATAAATACATACATACATAGAAAACATGCAAATCCGTGGGTGCTGAACCGCAAGAGTACGGGTGTTGATTGTATTTAAATAAAAGCTGACGTGTTTATTTTCTGTTGCATATTCATTTTTATGTCCAACATAAGATTTACGTCTTGAAGTTGAAGTGCATTATACAACACAGTTTGAAAATAAAGCAAAAAATTATGGGTATGGTGGTGTGCAAATTACCAGGAAGGATGGTTCTGTATAGGAAATTGAAGTGTTTTAGGAGCCAGGGGTGTTCAAAGTGATTAATGGCAAAGTGGCGCTGCACCAGAAACATGTACTGGAACAAAGAGCGCGTTGTGTATGTCCCATAGGCCACTCCTTCGTACAGGGATCCATCTGTGACATCCTGAAGAACAACCATTGATTTCTCCATGATGGACAAGACCTGCTTCGTCCACAGGTAAGCCTCCTGTAGATAACCTTGAAAACATGTTGATATAGTATGTTAAACACAGACTAACATTCTATTCATTTGAAATAAAGCACTATAAACAGGTGTGACAGACAGCTATAGTTGCCGAGCCCCTTGTCCAGCCTTGTTTCACAGGTTTATTAATTTCCCTGCGGAATCAAAGGGCCCTTTCGTCTGGCCATCAGCTTCCCTTATTCAGCAACAAACTCACCTACTCGATGCCTGCCTAACTTGGCTCCTGGACTGTGGTCATCTTTTGTCATTAAACACTACCTCAACTCTTACAATCTGCCTCTATCTTATAATTATGCTGTATATACATGTATTTTATTTATATTTTAATACGTGTTTATATATGTATATATATATATATATATATATATATATATATATATATATATATATATATATATATATATATATGTTTTGAATATATGTTTTATGGCATTGTATTTTATATTGGTTTGTATGAGGCTGTCCTTTTTTTGTTAAACGCTTTGTGACTTCTGCCTGCGAAAAGCGCTATATAGATAAAGCTTATTTACTTACCACTTATTATCTTTGCTTGGGTTCACACAGAGAGAAATGAAATAAGCCGTTACATAAAATTACTGATTAATAAGGTTGAGGTGAGAAGATGTGGAGAAATACAACTCAAAGCGAATTGCATCATCTTCAAATGATGTTTGTGTTTTTTTTGTGATTCCAGGGGCGCTTGTATGACGACGTATTAGGGCTACGTGTATATGTATATATTTTTTTTCATTGGGGGTGATATTCTGAGAAAAAACTCGTACATTTGCCACTTTATAAAATGAGAAAATACTCAGAAACTTACAACAAATACAGGTAGCGTAGCTATAGTCTAAAGTGAGGATTCGTTGGTGGTTAATGGGACACTGTTTATAAAATGAAAATGGATTCGGATTCATTCTTAATTTAAACTTTACTAGTCATACACATCAGCTGACTAAAACTAACCAATCAGATGCTAGCGTATTTTAAGTAAATGCAAGTGAATGACGGAGATCAGTAGATTCAACACATCAACTTAGCTACAAAAAAATACCAAAATGTATGAATATGTAAGTAATAATTCTGGAAACATAAATGTACAAGTAAATATACATTTTAACAAATGAACTTAAATGCTTGATCCTCAGGGTGTTAACCTTTGCAAAGTGAGGCGTCTTTGTCGTTGGCAGTACTCAACGCTTCAAAGAGCGAATGCTTAACATCATTTGGTTAATCTCTGCTAAAGCAATTACTATCTCATTTGAAAACCCGACCGAAAAGTATTGGCACAAACATCCGAGTAGTACGCTACGTGTATTTCTCGTAAATTCGTGAATTTTTTTCTTGCAAATCTGCCACTTTATAAAGTGTCAAATTTGCACTTTTTTTTTCTCTGAATATTGCCCCCATCCTTGAAAAAATCTATTTATACGTGGCCCTAATACGCCGTTGTACACTGGCCACACGTATTGTTGTTGTTGGTTTTTTGCCTTAATATAATAAAGTACTACAGCAGGTGGCAGTGGCACTTTAGCTCGAAATATTGCTTGCCCCATAATATTTCAGAAGCACTGCTATAAGACTAATGACATGATGGCAGAACAAAATGTCTTATTGAAGACTTATTAAAGACTAAACACAAGAGCTACACAAGTTCTTCAAGAGGTCAGTGCAATTGTCATGATATGGTGAGCATAGGAGAGGGTGGACCCAAATGTGGGGAGACAGGAACTTGAAACTAGATGAGAAACTTTATTGAAACAGAAAGGGACGGGTGAGTAGACGAGGGCAGGACGTGACGAGACTGGATGTGACTGGGCGGGAGGGGACTGGTCGCCATGACTGGACTGGGCAAGAGGGGACTGGTCGCCATGACTGGGTTGAGCAAGAGGGGACTGGTCGCCATGACTGGACTGGGCAAGAGGAGACTGGTCACCATGACTGGACTGGGCAAGAGGAGACTGGTTGCCATGACTGGACTGAGCGAGAGGGAGCTGGCTTGCCAGTGACCGGGGCTAGCTAGCAGAATGTGGGAACTTTTGCAGGAACGTGAAGGACTTTTGCAGGAACGTGGAGAACTTTTGCAGGAACGTGGAGAACTTTTGCAGGAACGTGGAGAACTTTTGCAGGAACGTGGAGAACTTTGTAGGAACGTAGAAAACTTTGCAGGAACGTGGAAAACCTAAAGGTGACGAGGGTGACTGGATGGTGATGAGGGCGACTGGACGGAGACGTGGTCGACAGGACTGAGGCTGCTGCAGCGGCGGAGACGAAGAAACTTGAGGCTGTGGAAGCAGCACAGGCGAAAGGTCCTGGGACGGTGGCACAGGCGAGAGAGCCAGGGGCGGCGGCAGCGGCACAGGCGAGAGGGCCAGGGGCTACAACGGCACAGTCGAGAGAGCAAGGGGCGGCGGCACAGGCGAGAGAGCCAGGGGCGCGGCAGCGGCACAGGCAAGAGAGCCAGGGGCGCGGCACAGGCGAGAGAGCCAGGGGCCGCAGCAGCGGCAGAGACGAAGAAACTTGAGGCAGTGGCGAGGGAACCAGGAGCTGCGGCAGCGGCACAGGCGAGAGGGCTAGGGGCTACAACGGCACAGGCGAGAGAGCAATGGGTGGCGGCACAGGCGAAGAAACTTGAGGCTGCGGCAGCGGCGAGGGAGCCAGGGGCTGCGGCAGCGGCACAGGCGAGAGAGCCAGGGGCGGCAGCAGCGGCACATGCGAGAGAGCCAGGGGCGGCGGCACAAGCGAGAGAGCCAGGGGCGGCGGCACAGGCGAGAGAGCCAGGGGCGGCGGCAGCGGCACAGGCGAGAGAGCCAGGGGTGGCGGCACAAGCGAGAGAGCCAGGGGCGGCGGCACAGGCGAGAGAGCCAGGGGCAGCGGCACAGGTGAGAGAGCCAGGGGCGGCGGCAGCGGCACAGGCGAGAGAGCCAGGGGCGCGGAAGCGGCACAGGCGAGAGAGCCAGGGGCCGCAGCAGCGGCAGAGACGAAGAAACTTGAGGCTTGCGGCGAGGGAGCCAGGGGCTGCGGCAGCGGCACAGGCGAGAGGGCCAGGGGCTACAACGGCACAGGCGAGTAGTCCAGGGACTGCGGCAGCGTCACAGGCGAAAGGTCCTGGGACTGCGGCAGCGTCACAGGCGAGGGAACGGGGACTTGGAGCTGCTGAGAAGCCGGGACAGGGACCTGAGGCTGCATCAAACGAGAATCTGTGACTTTAAACTGCAGGGGCGAGAATCCGTGACTTTTGACAGCCGTTTGAAATGAGCAGAGATGGTCCATACGCTTCTCCAGTTGGGACCTTGGTTGGTGGGATCATTCTGTCATGTATGGTGAGTGTAGGAGAGGGTCACCGGGACCGGATGTGACGGGGGTGGACTGGTCGCCGGGACGGGACTGGGCGGGGGTTAGACTGGCCGCCAGGACGGGACTGGGCGGGGGTTAGACTGGCCACCGGGACGGGACTGGGCGGGGGTTAGACTGGCAGCCGGGACCGGACTAGGCGGGGGGTTGACTGGCCGCCGGGACCGGACTGTGCGAGTGGAGACTGGCCGCCGGGACCGGACTGGGCAAGTGGAGACTGGCTTGACAGTAGCTAGCAGGACTTGGGAAGCTTGGCTGACCTTGGGAAACTTTTGCAGGAACGTGGAGAACTTTTGCAAGGCCGTGGAGAACTTTTGCAGGAACGTGGAGAAACTTTGCAGGAACGTGGAGAAACTTTTGCAGGAACGTGGAGAAACTTTTGCAGGAACGTGGAGAACATTTGCAGGAACGTGGAGAACTTTTGCAGGAACGTGGAGAACTTTTGCAGGAACGTGGAGAACTTTTGCAGGAACGTGAAGGACTTTTGCAGGAACGTGGAGAACTTTTGCAGGAACGTGGAAAACTTAGCAGGAACGTGGAAAACTTTGTAGGAACGTAGAAAACTTTGCAGGAACGTGGAAAACCTAAAGGTGACGAGGGTGACTGGATGGTGATGAGGGCGACTGGACGGAGACGTGGTCGACAGGACTGAGACAAAGATGACTTAACTCTGACGTGGATGACAGAGTTTACCGTGGAAGACTTGAAGGAAGGCTTGGTGATGAGGGCGAGGAAGACTGAGACGTGACAACTATGCTAAAACGTGGATGACCTACTGAGACGAGGGTTTAGCATAATGCGACGAAAAACACAGACTCCCACAAGAGAACGACACATGACTTTGACATCAACACCTGTTATAGACAATGATCCCACACTGGATAAACACAACAGACTAAATACACCAACACTAATGAGACATACTTGGGGAACACTAGAGGGCACTGATTGGTCAAACGCACTGGGAAGGGGAAAGACACACAGGTGGACGTAATCAGACATAGCGAGACAGGGGAAACACACAGGAACACAAGACAAACAACAAACCCACTAAAATAAAACAAAACCCCAACCCCTACAAAACTGAAACACAACAGCAATTTAATAAAACACATAGAAATCCATGAGTTAAAAAAGCCTGAATTAGCCATAAGGCTATTTTCCATCTGTAGTCCCCTGGCCATGATGTTAAAAAAGCAATAAAATATAAAATAGAAGTACAGAATAGACACACAATTAGACTGGACTAAACAGGTCCTGACACACTAAGAAGACAACACAACTTTGCTGTTAAGAATAGAAACAATACAGTACATTACAAATACACACAACAACACAACAGATTCAGTGTATTTTAGTGTTGTATATGAATCAATAAGCCACTTTTTCAAATGTTTAGTAAAAATATTTATCTTGATGGTAACACCATCTTGCAGTGCCTTGAAAATTTCATTAGTAATAAAAATGTAGTTTGGAAATAAATATACTTGAAAGGCTGTGTAGATGGATGAGATGAGTGCTTTCTAATTGATGTATGCAATTTGTCTTCATTGAAAATATATTTGGTATTTCAAATTAAATAAAGTTATTTTATTTTAGATAACTGAACAATACTTATTGCTGAGATACAGATTAGTAATGCCTAAGCTGCTAAATGCTGACAAAAAGCAATGTCAATGATCCAACACTCACAGCGAGAAATTTGCTATATCGTATGGTAATGGCAATTTAAATTTAAAATTGTTCATGAAGGTTATCAGAATATTTAATTTAAGAATTAAAAATAGTCAGATAGTCTTTAGCACATTTTTTGTAGCCTCACATCAAACTGTGAATTCCACCTTATCCTGGATGTTGGATGTATATCTACATGGTGTTATATTTGCTCAGCTTGGCAGTAAACTTTGTTCTGTAAATATTAAAGTACACAACACGATTGCAAACCTGCTAATGTGGAGTTACATAAACGTTAGACACAGTAAAGTCCCTTTCGTGTTATATTTACAAATACATTATTTATATGTTTGAAGGTAAGTGCTGAAAACGGCCAAAGACTGAGAACAATTTAGTACTGAATTACTGAGACCTGCATAGCATTAAATTCTTGTTCAACTTCTCAGTTTTCAATTTTTTGGGGGAGGTGCTGCAACCAGACCTCTGGCGCTAGTTGCCCCTCCCCCACTCAGTGAAAGTGTTTATCTGATCTTCCATTTTGTGTTTATTTAACACAAGTCAACAAAATATCATTTGTTTCCCCCAAGCTTACGTTGCCTTAACACGAAAGACCTTCTTCTTCTGGTGCTACCACTTTGGCCGCTGCTGCTGCAGCAGAATAGTCAAGAAAAAGTAGCAGCGGAAGTCATATTTTGTTTCCTGACTTGTGTTAAATAAACACATCATGGAAGATCAGACAAAGCTTGTTTTTAAATTACTCAAAGAAAAATTATGATAAATCTCTCACCATACTTTTGGAATACATATTGCTTACTAATAAATGAAGGAAAAACAACCACAACCACCATCAAATTAAACTTGCTGCAATCATGTAAACGTGGCCCAAGCTATACATCAGTGTAAAAGCTGCCGTATATGCGCTATGATGAGCAAGGTAAATTCCGCTAAGCAAGACTTTTCAGTCATTTGCCACTGTGACATCTTGTAGATTAAAAAGACACATAAACACATTTTACTGACCTTGAGTCATATAAACAAGGCTTCCTGTGAGCAAAGCCACACAATTAGTTGGCTGATGGTTGTGTAGGTATTGAAATCCCCAGCCACGGCTATAGGATTTCTCATACATAAGATGAGATATCTTGCCGATCACCTGGAGAAATCGCTCCTGTTGGTCCTTGTTCAAGTATTCAAACAGGAAGTCATAAGCTGTGGCAAACCCAACCAAAGAGTGTGCCACAGGAACTTCATCCCAGGGGGCATCTTTCACCAACCTGCAGGACACAATTGAGGATTACTATCTGAACAGATATGAGTCAGTTTGTTAAGTAGTACTTGGCTGCTACCAAAAGGGGTCACCACAACAAGTTAATATGATTCGTTGGGCACAGCTTTCCCACTTGATGCCATTCCTGATGCAAGCCTCCCATGAACCTTCAGTTGTAAGGTCTTGGGGTACTGGCTGGGAATCCCACCAGCACCATGTGTATCCGCTGCATGGTTGTGCATTTTGAGTGACAGCGGAAGCGTGTTCTGCTGCATTCACATTTTTCGTCTTACCACGAACGATGACATTGAACAGTTTTCATAGTTTAAATCATGACTTAAAAATTTCTCGAAAGACCAAGTACACGCGGTATAGTACTCGGTCAACATTTCCAGAATTTGTCCTTGACAAATCCCCTTCAAAAACATTCAGGTGAATAAGGCCATTTTTAAAAAATCAAAATGGCCTTTTCTATGCTTTTGCCGAATTTAAGTAAATTGGTCGACAAACCAAGGTCTCTTGTGATGTTAGTCTGACGTGCAATGATGGCTCCAATTTTCCGTTGTTTCCTCCGCTAATTTATCAATTGCTCAACACAGTCATAATACAAGCAGGATTAATTCTATGTGAAAAAAAAGGTTTTGCTGAGCTTCAGATGAAGCAGTTTTTTTTCTTCTTCCTTTTTCTGGAGAGCTCAGTTAATTCAGTAATTTTACCGATTTGACATATCATCATCATTGCTCTCTATTTATTTTTTTAATTATTATTATTTTTTATACATTTTTATTTTGTATGTGGGTGTGTATGTGCGTGCGTGTGAGTGTGTATTCATTAGTTCACCTAAAACCTATTAAAAAATCCCATACCGTTCACCTAAACCGAACACTTCAGAATCCAGCCAGAGTCGTGAGGCCGTCAGGAGACCCGAGGAAGGACCAAAGAAAAGAAAGGAAAGTGAAATCCAGCACCGACCAGACACCACCCCCCACCCACCGGGCCACCAACCAGAGTCCTTCACCAACCCCAGAAACATCTAAATTCCAACAAATCAGGGAGACCTCAAGAGACCAAAGGAGAGACTGAGGAAAAGAACGAAGGACAGACGAAGCAGAGTGAGATCCACAGATACCAGCCTCCACCGATTCAACGACCAGGGGAAGAAGCAGATTGTGTCTGAGTTTCGATAGATGCTGGTGTGGGGGATCTGGCATGCATGAAAATTTTCACCAAAGAGGGGAGCCGTCAACCCCTGCCAGGATAGAGCAAGCCCAACACCTCAGGGCCCCCCAGGCCACGGCAGCGCCAAGGGACAACCCCCAGGCCCCGCAGGGGCCACCGGCCTGGAGAGCAAACCCAGGAGCAGGAGCGCCCCCCACCCCAACACAGCCCGCGCCCCCAACCCAACGCAGCAGGACGGGGCACTGCAGGCCCGCCAGGCACCCCACCGGTCCACAGCCCCCCGCGATAGGGCTCGCCCCCCGGATACTGGGGCCCGCCCGAGGTGCCAGGAGGTCCACCGGAGCGGGGCGGGCACAACACAAAACCCACCCACCCGCCCGGCCCCCGGAGCCCCAGATGAAGCATTTTATGTCATGCACTTATTTGCATTTGCTAGCTAACAGCCAGTCAGAGTGATTGTCACAACACCATTTTGCATACTGCACTTGGGGCTTTATTCATTCAAATAATCAATTCTTCACAATTATGAACACTGCTTTTTATTATTTGTTCTTGCTTGCATTATTAATAAGTTGTGCAAGATTCTGGATATGTATGCATTTTATTTTCTGAAACCATGATTGTGGATTGCATGATGAACAAAGACTACTCAGCCATTTTGATTGATTGCGTAAAGCCAATAAATTTGATTACATTCAAATGAATAAGAGCCTTACATTATATCTTCTTTTTTTTAATCTTTATTCTCACTCATGTCTTCTTTCTGTAGCAACCTGCGTCTTGTCTTCCTTGACTGATATTTCATCTTTTTGTGTGACAGTGACAGGAAAACATATTCTATGAGAAACCTCAGACAGATAGGCTTTTCCCCCCCTGTTCTTTGTGAGGGGGTGAAGGGAAAAATAACCATGCTTTGATATGTCCTCATGAAACCTCTTATATAAGGATATGTTGTTGTCCTGAACTGTTGTACGAATCCAGGTGCCCAACAATTTGTAAATAAAGGGCGGGATCAGCCTGGGAAGTCTTCCTTGTTTATACTACAGCCTTCCCTGCTTCGCAAACATGTTTTTGAAAGTGCCTGGGAGAGGGCTTGGACAGCCCAGTTTCTCACACTCACAGCTTTTTGCTAATGAATAAAAAACGGAGCGGCACGCGGTCCGGACGGAGTCAGCTGTGGAACACGTACGATTGCCCAGCCGTTGTTGCAGCTCGCTTCACCCGGACCGTGGGCTCCCCGGTCTAGTGTCAAGGTAAACGCTGATGATGATCATATTATGCTGCTTAACGTTGTAGTGTATTGATTGCTGTTTGCGGGGAATAAAATGTATAATTATTCTAGCAAATAGAGTCGTGATTGTTGCTGTTTGCGGGGAATGAAAGGTATAATCATTCTAGCAAATCGACTGTTTGCGGGGAATGAAAGGTATAACCATTCTAGCAAATAGAGTTGTGATTGTTGCTGTTTGCGGGGAATGAAAGGTATATCATTCTAGCACAGCGCAGGTGTTGATTACTGTTTGCGGGGGATAAAACGTACGATTATCCTAGCACAGTATAAATGTTGATTGCTATATGCGGGGAATAAAAGACACATTTATTCTAGCAAAAGTATATCAAGTCTCTGTGTATTCATTGTTGCCGCCGACCACTCACGAGCCTGCATAAAAATTTTTTAAAGGTGAAGTAGTGTTTTTCACAAAACAGGGGGCACGAGAGAACTGCAAAAGTAATGATGATTGGCTAAGGTTGAATCGAATATTATTGTAAGCATAGAAGTACGGTTGGGTGAGTGTTGTTGATCGAAACAGGGAGCAAGGATTGTTTCACACCCACGTAAGGAGTCGACACTTAGTTGTGAGGACTGACGAAATAATAAACAAGAACGAATAAAAACGGTTAAATCTACAGGAAAAGCAGCCTTGTCTAACAAAGTAAAGACGTAAATTTTCCATAAACAAACTCAAAACAATGTACTATATGTCAATTGCACATTATGCCTAGAACAAAAGTGCTTTGCCGAAATGAGTGGCCCATTAAAACAGAAGGAGATTAAGACAGTGCCCCACAAGCAAAAGATGTGACAATTCATTATACCCACCACATTTTGTCTCAGATGGAGCTTAATAAACTGGCAGAGACATACAACCACGTCAAAATAAAGGACGGTATAGATGATACATGTCATGTAAATATAAAATAATATAGTTTATATAAATGTAAACGCTCAACAATGTGCAATTATGAGGTATGCGTGTAAAATTTCAAAGATGAGTAAGACCAGCATTACCAGAAAAATATTTCAAGACAAATCCAGTGATGTATTTTTTTCCCCTGAGACATAGAAGATTAGACAAGCAAATTAAAACTGATGAACCGGCTAAAAGTCTTAAAAAACCGACAACAATTTCTGGCCATCGCCTTACAGACAAAAAAAAAAGAAGTGGGGTGGGGAGAGTTGTTTGATCAGAGTTTCAAACTTTCATATCTTTCTTCATTTTTATCCTATTGGTTGGTGTTGTTGGAAAGCTTGCTAAACAAACACAGAAATAGGCAACATGATGAACTGATGAATGTAAAATTGTTACACAATGCTATGGGCTGAGAGTTATAAATTAATGGTCAAGAGCCAAAGAGTTTGCAGACGACAATTACTAACACTCCATAGTTTGGCATTTATAGTTGCTAAAAGGATTAAATTGGCGTTGGAAGCAACGGAAAATATGAGCCACCGGGACGGGACTGGGCGGGGGTTAGACTGGCCTTTTCTATGCTTTTGCCGAATTTAAGTAAATTGGTCGACAAACCAAGGTCTCTTGTGATGTTAGTCTGACGTGCAATGATGGCTCCAATTTTCCGTTGTTTCCTCCGCTAATTTATCAATTGCTCAACACAGTCATAATACAAGCAGGATTAATTCTATGTGAAAAAAAAGGTTTTGCTGAGCTTCAGATGAAGCAGTTTTTTTTCTTCTTCCTTTTTCTGGAGAGCTCAGTTAATTCAGTAATTTTACCGATTTGACATATCATCATCATTGCTCTCTATTTATTTTTTTAATTATTATTATTTTTTATACATTTTTATTTTGTATGTGGGTGTGTATGTGCGTGCGTGTGAGTGTGTATTCATTAGTTCACCTAAAACCTATTAAAAAATCCCATACCGTTCACCTAAACCGAACACTTCAGAATCCAGCCAGAGTCGTGAGGCCGTCAGGAGACCCGAGGAAGGACCAAAGAAAAGAAAGGAAAGTGAAATCCAGCACCGACCAGACACCACCCCCCACCCACCGGGCCACCAACCAGAGTCCTTCACCAACCCCAGAAACATCTAAATTCCAACAAATCAGGGAGACCTCAAGAGACCAAAGGAGAGACTGAGGAAAAGAACGAAGGACAGACGAAGCAGAGTGAGATCCACAGATACCAGCCTCCACCGATTCAACGACCAGGGGAAGAAGCAGATTGTGTCTGAGTTTCGATAGATGCTGGTGTGGGGGATCTGGCATGCATGAAAATTTTCACCAAAGAGGGGAGCCGTCAACCCCTGCCAGGATAGAGCAAGCCCAACACCTCAGGGCCCCCCAGGCCACGGCAGCGCCAAGGGACAACCCCCAGGCCCCGCAGGGGCCACCGGCCTGGAGAGCAAACCCAGGAGCAGGAGCGCCCCCCACCCCAACACAGCCCGCGCCCCCAACCCAACGCAGCAGGACGGGGCACTGCAGGCCCGCCAGGCACCCCACCGGTCCACAGCCCCCCGCGATAGGGCTCGCCCCCCGGATACTGGGGCCCGCCCGAGGTGCCAGGAGGTCCACCGGAGCGGGGCGGGCACAACACAAAACCCACCCACCCGCCCGGCCCCCGGAGCCCCAGATGAAGCATTTTATGTCATGCACTTATTTGCATTTGCTAGCTAACAGCCAGTCAGAGTGATTGTCACAACACCATTTTGCATACTGCACTTGGGGCTTTATTCATTCAAATAATCAATTCTTCACAATTATGAACACTGCTTTTTATTATTTGTTCTTGCTTGCATTATTAATAAGTTGTGCAAGATTCTGGATATGTATGCATTTTATTTTCTGAAACCATGATTGTGGATTGCATGATGAACAAAGACTACTCAGCCATTTTGATTGATTGCGTAAAGCCAATAAATTTGATTACATTCAAATGAATAAGAGCCTTACATTATATCTTCTTTTTTTTAATCTTTATTCTCACTCATGTCTTCTTTCTGTAGCAACCTGCGTCTTGTCTTCCTTGACTGATATTTCATCTTTTTGTGTGACAGTGACAGGAAAACATATTCTATGAGAAACCTCAGACAGATAGGCTTTTCCCCCCCTGTTCTTTGTGAGGGGGTGAAGGGAAAAATAACCATGCTTTGATATGTCCTCATGAAACCTCTTATATAAGGATATGTTGTTGTCCTGAACTGTTGTACGAATCCAGGTGCCCAACAATTTGTAAATAAAGGGCGGGATCAGCCTGGGAAGTCTTCCTTGTTTATACTACAGCCTTCCCTGCTTCGCAAACATGTTTTTGAAAGTGCCTGGGAGAGGGCTTGGACAGCCCAGTTTCTCACACTCACAGCTTTTTGCTAATGAATAAAAAACGGAGCGGCACGCGGTCCGGACGGAGTCAGCTGTGGAACACGTACGATTGCCCAGCCGTTGTTGCAGCTCGCTTCACCCGGACCGTGGGCTCCCCGGTCTAGTGTCAAGGTAAACGCTGATGATGATCATATTATGCTGCTTAACGTTGTAGTGTATTGATTGCTGTTTGCGGGGAATAAAATGTATAATTATTCTAGCAAATAGAGTCGTGATTGTTGCTGTTTGCGGGGAATGAAAGGTATAATCATTCTAGCAAATCGACTGTTTGCGGGGAATGAAAGGTATAACCATTCTAGCAAATAGAGTTGTGATTGTTGCTGTTTGCGGGGAATGAAAGGTATATCATTCTAGCACAGCGCAGGTGTTGATTACTGTTTGCGGGGGATAAAACGTACGATTATCCTAGCACAGTATAAATGTTGATTGCTATATGCGGGGAATAAAAGACACATTTATTCTAGCAAAAGTATATCAAGTCTCTGTGTATTCATTGTTGCCGCCGACCACTCACGAGCCTGCATAAAAATTTTTTAAAGGTGAAGTAGTGTTTTTCACAAAACAGGGGGCACGAGAGAACTGCAAAAGTAATGATGATTGGCTAAGGTTGAATCGAATATTATTGTAAGCATAGAAGTACGGTTGGGTGAGTGTTGTTGATCGAAACAGGGAGCAAGGATTGTTTCACACCCACGTAAGGAGTCGACACTTAGTTGTGAGGACTGACGAAATAATAAACAAGAACGAATAAAAACGGTTAAATCTACAGGAAAAGCAGCCTTGTCTAACAAAGTAAAGACGTAAATTTTCCATAAACAAACTCAAAACAATGTACTATATGTCAATTGCACATTATGCCTAGAACAAAAGTGCTTTGCCGAAATGAGTGGCCCATTAAAACAGAAGGAGATTAAGACAGTGCCCCACAAGCAAAAGATGTGACAATTCATTATACCCACCACATTTTGTCTCAGATGGAGCTTAATAAACTGGCAGAGACATACAACCACGTCAAAATAAAGGACGGTATAGATGATACATGTCATGTAAATATAAAATAATATAGTTTATATAAATGTAAACGCTCAACAATGTGCAATTATGAGGTATGCGTGTAAAATTTCAAAGATGAGTAAGACCAGCATTACCAGAAAAATATTTCAAGACAAATCCAGTGATGTATTTTTTTCCCCTGAGACATAGAAGATTAGACAAGCAAATTAAAACTGATGAACCGGCTAAAAGTCTTAAAAAACCGACAACAATTTCTGGCCATCGCCTTACAGACAAAAAAAAAAGAAGTGGGGTGGGGAGAGTTGTTTGATCAGAGTTTCAAACTTTCATATCTTTCTTCATTTTTATCCTATTGGTTGGTGTTGTTGGAAAGCTTGCTAAACAAACACAGAAATAGGCAACATGATGAACTGATGAATGTAAAATTGTTACACAATGCTATGGGCTGAGAGTTATAAATTAATGGTCAAGAGCCAAAGAGTTTGCAGACGACAATTACTAACACTCCATAGTTTGGCATTTATAGTTGCTAAAAGGATTAAATTGGCGTTGGAAGCAACGGAAAATATGAGCCATCAATGGTAGGTCAACGTAAAATCACAAAAGGACGTCACCATCGCCGGGTCCGAAAACTTGTGTGCAGAACGACCGATTTACGTCACATCTAGCAGAAGCATAAAAAAATATATAATACAAATGTGCTAACGGATTTGAAAAATGGCCTTAGTTTTTGAGGGGGGGAGGGGTTGCCAACAATGAAACGTCGTCAGTGTACTATAACACGTCTAAAGGAATTTTGAAGTTGTGATTAAAACTGTGTCCTACATCATCAGTAGTGGTGTAAAGTGGTAAAGTGAAGAATCCAAACACAGTGAAACACAGAAGACAGCAGTTCCATCGCCACTTAAAAAGAGTGTTGCTCATTGATGGCCATTTCTGACGGCCAGCCAGTGGGCGATACACACATAACTACAATTAATATTAAAAGTTTTAAAACATCTATTTTAACTCTTTGACTGCCAGACGTTTTCAGAAAAGGGATGCCGTCAGTGCCAGCCGATTTAAGCATTTTGACTGATCTTTCAAGGTCCACAGAAAATGTTCTGTTTGAAATATGGAAACACACATACTACCAAATGAAAGATTGAACTTTCATCTTTCATTAGGAAAAAAAGTTTGTTTCTTCCTTATTCCGTTCTTTAGTAATCAACAATAGAAAATGGTTAGTTTCAACCGATTTCGCTTGTTTTGGACTCAAATACGGAGAAATCAAGCTTTTAGTGAAACGATATTATTTCATGCATTCTAGTGAATTTTACACTTCTTTTTGTCCATGAATGATGCCACAAACACCTAAATAGTGCTTTACTTCTATAAAACACTACCACCAAGAATGAAAAAGTGTTTTTTGATAGCAAAATACGTTTATTTACATTCAACAGTGTAACAATTTGACAACAATTTGGCAAACTATTTACAAATGTGTGCAACTGTGGTGCTATTTACAAATATGTGGATGTTTCAACGACAGTTTTTCTTTTTGTAACACTCTCCTGCGTGCAAGGAGACGCAACAGCATTTGCACAACAGATTGCCTCTTCGCGTGCTCCACTTTCTTGCAGGCCGTTTTTTCCGGGGAATAGCAAGTATATACTGCAGTGTGTGTTGCCATCAAGTCTAATATCAGGATCATGCTACGGTTACGTTACGGTGGTGTTACGTCTGGCTTCCTCATGTCCTTCAGTTGCTATACCGGGTTGTAAGAGATGTTCTGATCCATCTTATCCACTCCATTCATGGTGGCATCGTAGTCCAGAAACAGTGTCTTCTCCGTGATCAGACTGTACCCGCTCCTCCGATGAATATGCATTGGACTCGGGGTACTCTTCATTGTCCGACAAAATGTCCGCATGTGCAGCTCCGGCGTTAGCAGCGCTAGCCGGTGATGCTTTATGACGTGAGAATAAAGGCCGCGTCCAACTGTGGCGTCAACCTCGGGATTCACCATCATCATCATCATCAATGCATTGGTCGATGCTTTTCGACAACTTTCGAATGTCCGATTGTGTAGAAGTACCCGGTCGGTTATTGTGCGCGTTTTCCGGCGTTAGCAGCGCTAGCCGCGCTTAGCCGGTGAGGCTTACTACGTGATCATAACGGTCGCGTCAAGGCTTCCAACTTTGGCGTCAAGCTCGGAGTCATCATCATCGTCGACATCAATGCGCTTTTTAGTATTGATCGATGCTTTCCGTCTTTGAAAAAAATGCTCAAGCGTGAGCTGCTTGCAACCGGTTGCTTGATCAGCCATTGTGGCTTCATCAGCCATTGTCTCCTCAAGACTCTAGCTCCGCCTCACGTCTTCTACTGACGCCCACGGTGGGCGGCCCATCCAACCTTGTGCAAAGAGAGTCATCGCTGCCATCTAGGGGCCAAAACGAGTCATTATATTAACCAGATCTGCTTGATACTTTCAGCACAGCTGCCCAAGGCTTTCCTCCACCCGTTTCCAAAAAAACCCAAAAAAAACATAGTGAACGTCTTTTAACGTCCTCGGCGCCCTTCCGTAGGTTTATGCTAAACGTTTTATAACGTTTATGGCGGTCAAAGAGTTAATATTTTTATTGTTCTACTTTTTTAACAGTATTTTCCTATATCTACATCCTACAATAATAAATGGCATTTGATTAAAGGCTAGACTTCCTCCCACAGCAACATTCAACATTTTTATTCATGTATTTTACTGTATTCAGAATCCACTTCAATTCTAAGGGTGCCTGTGAGCACCAGGTTTATCCCATGCAGGACCACACTTTGCGAGTCCCTGCCATGTTTACACGCCAGTTTGATTTATTGAACTCACAGCACTTCATTGTTGAACTTTTATGGAGATTATTTTGTTAAAAATACTTGGAAGTACAGTATGTACCAATTGCCTGCAATTTGCGCAACAGTCCCCCCCCCAATTAATTTTACACTACATTGAGTTTAATGGAGCACTTACTGTTGAATTTTTAGTCGTGAAAAAAATGCTTGAATTAGTACCTACAGTATGTCTGCTAGTTATGGTTTAAAGTCCAAGAAATATTATCAAAGCCTAAAATAAAGTGCCTGTCAATTCTGCTCTACACTATGTACCGGTAACGAGCTTGAAACCCCCTCAAAAATGAGAATTCTTTGACATATTAGAACATTTGATTACATATATAAATGTAATTCATTCATCGAACCGCCTATCCTCATGGGTAATTCAGTGACTACATTAATAACTACAACTAAAAACTCCCGGCACCTTTTTTAAAATAACAAATATATTTATTTTATTTTTTTCATATACATTTTTTTATTTAAAGAAATTTGCATAACACTACACATCCAATACAAATTGGGTGGTTTACAGCTTCTGATCCTGCATAAACAAAGCAGATTTTAAGATTTGACATGGATATGGATTAAAAAAAAAAAGATTTTACCATTATAAATTGTAATTTGACAATGAACAAACTAATAATAAACAGTAGTAGCCACATATTTAACAATAGCTCTTGCCTTGGTGCTTTCACCCTTGACTACAAACATTAAAAAAATTAAAAAAAATTAAAACTACCCGGTATTGGCTTTTTTTTCCTTTTGTTTTTTTTCTTTTTAATTTACGCTTCATGAAGGCCAACTTCTTATTAAGAAGCTGCATGTTAACAGTCACAGAGGTGTCCTAGTCATTCATTATACTGCAATAGACTATTCCTAATCACATGATTCACATCTGTATGTTTCATTTCCTTTCAGTGGAGGAGATGGGATTCTGGAAACAGCTGTGAAACACATTTCCTGTTCCAAGGCCTCATCAAAGAACAATGGACTGTTATTGAAGCTCATGTTGTCAAAATTAAGAAGGCTCTGAAAAAATTACCAGGTAAACAGAGATTAAAAATAATTACAACCTAGTTGAGCCTTAAAAGTAGAACATCCCTAAAGAGTAATCAAACTAGTGAGATTTCAGCTCAGAGAACACCTAATTACACTTACTTTTCTTTTTCTTTGACTGTTTTTGGTTGGGGGGGGGGGGGGTGACTGTGAAGAAGGAAAATGTGATGACTACAGTACTGTAAAGGAAACTTATTGTGATGGAGGAAAGCAGTTTAGTGCAATTAAAAAAGCACATAAGCAACGAGAAAAGTTGTGTTTTAATGTGAAGAAACTCACCACTCAGGCAGACCGAGCAATCTTTTCTTTTTTTTCTTCCAGCTAGCAGGTACCTGTGGAGCTAGCTAGAGAGCTTGCTAGCTAGCACCTGGGGCCAAAGCCAAACTGGCTGGGTTTTTTACTTTCTGGACCTGGATTTGCCACCGTTTTGTGTGTGCGTGTGTGCGTGTGTGCGTGCGTGTGTGCGGGTGTGTGCGTGTGTGTGCCGCTGTGAACAACCTTACTGTCAAATGTTGCTTGGTGAACTTGTCTACATTCAATTCCTTTATTTTTACTGTGAACATTTGGGTTTGACATCAAAAGATAAATATTTGACACGATAGCTTCAATTCAGCGTTTAGGTCCATCATTATATTCATCTGGATTTGATTCAAGATTATTATAATGGAGTAAAAAGTAAAGTAAAAACTGTAACGAAGTGCCAATAAAAACACTAAAAGTATTCATAGGATTAATGTAATTTGTGTTGTAGATCCACAATGACATATGTTTCTGTCCAGCTAATAACGTACATTCCTGTTTGGAATAGATAAGCAGTTCGATTTATTTGACTTACACCAATGGTTTGTTTCTTCTTCTGGACATTCCAAATGGTTGTAGTCTAAGGTCAATGTTCGTGCAATGGCTTTTCCATCTGATCTCAGCTTTACAAATGCTTGTTTTTTCACAATTAGACAGCTTTCTGTTTCACCTCACAGTAAAAGGTATACATGGACAAAGCCCAAATATGAAACTAATCTTTATGATTAGCATTGGGAACTATTTATTCTTTGAAAAAAATCTATGTAATAGGACACACCTGGACAACAAAAGACACCTGTCAGTCTTGTAGTGATACTTTCCCTAACATAAAATGGGTTTACTTCTAAGTTGTGCATGGAATTCAGACGTACAGTATATACCGGTACTGAACATGGAAATAAAGCTTTACCTCTGGTTTTGTATTCATCTTTTGATGTCAAATTCAAATGTATTAATTCAACAACAATAAATAAAGAATTGACTTTCAAATACTTTTAAGGGGTGCACATGTACTTGTTTGACAATTGTAGTGAAGTGCATAAAATATGAACTCACCTTTGCCAATCTACTCCCCTGTCATGCATCATCAAATTTTGCGTCATTTTATTTTACTTGGAATTTATTCTTGTAATATTGGTGCTAATGTCATTTTACACTTCCAAACGAATGGTTAAAAATGTTAATTAAAATATTGCCTGTAGAGTTGCAGCACTGAATGTTAGATGAAGATGCATTTAAGGTTCTTTGAAGACTAAATTGTACATATTATAGGGTTCAATCTGAGTGTGAATGCTTGTTTGTCTAAATGGGCACTGGGATTGACTGGTGACCAGCCATGGGTGTACCCTGTCTCTCATCCAAAATTAGCTGGAATAGTTTGTAGTTCACCTGTAATCCGTAATGAGGACATAGTCCACCTCCGCATAAAGCTTTTCGACATCTCAAAATTTGCAAATTCGCAGATTTAAAGAAACAGTGTGTAGGATTTTGTGTGCTCTCATGGTGAACTAATAGAATGCAAAAAAAGTTTAAAGTGTGTGTTTCAACATTGCCTCAGAGAGACCACACTTCGTAAGCCTACCACCATTTACTACGTTGGCAAAATTCTTCTCCTTTGGGTATCCGTAGCAGAAAGATGGCGGCATAACATGTCAGCCTGCTGTAAGGCATGACGTTAGCTTTGTAATATAGTTAGCAATTACTAGACCTACGATTATTTAAAAAAACATGTATGTTGATATAATAGAACATATTTTATTGCACATTATTGAAAATAAGTGATTTTTTTAATGAACGAACATTGAAAAATTGAAAAATTCACTCTGTCCCCCCCCCAAAAAAAGTTGTATCATTATTTATTTTTCTATATTTTGAAATAATATGTTTTTGGGGGGTGGGAGTTCTGTTTCCCAACCATTTTTCTCTTGTTTTTTGTTGAAAAAGTACAGTATATTGCGTTTATTGGGAATAATTTTTGGGGTTTCCTTCTCCCCCCCAATATATTTCAATGAACGTCAATTGTACGCAAGAGATTTGTGGGCCAGCCCAGTATACATGAAAATGATGGATGCCTGCACAGTTAGTTTTTTTTTATGGCAAACATTTTACCCTGGAATAGTAATAGACCGATATTATGTTTTTTTCATAGCCGATACCGAACGATAACCAATATTTCAAGCCGATATTCATTTGCAGTAAAAGAGAAAATATTAGTGTTAAAAAAAAAGATTTTCTTTTCATTTTAAACATATAAAGAATTGACAGCTTTGTTTAAAAATTATAACAAAATTCGCAGGGAGCTTCCAGGGTCATCTGTCACAATGGAGTGGAGGACCCAAATGCAGGGAGGCAGGAGAACCACAGCAGGGATGCATGTAACACTGAACACAATTTATTTAACAAAAACACTAACAGGGGAACTGGGTAAAACTCTAAACTAAACCAACAAAGTTCTGAAAAGACCAAAAATCAAAGTAACAACAAAACACAAGAGTGGTGACAGCGACAATGATCCAACAAAGACTGAAAGAAACCAGGAAACTAAATACAAGCCAACTGACGAGACAACGAGAGACACCTGGACACAAATCATAACAGTATCTCTCTTCGCCTGTGCCGCCGCAGCCCTTGGCCCCACTGCCATGTTTGACTTTTTGTTTGGGACGTCTGGGATCCGTCCCTTGAGGGGAGGTACTGTTATGATTTGTGTATATCATGCTTAGGTTTGTTGTTTTGGCTTTGCGTCCTGTTTTGCTTGTTATGTTTTGTTTGCACCTGTACTCGTCATCCTGTTCCCTTGTGTCATCCTGTTCCCTTGTGTCATCCAATCATCTCCCCCAGCCACTTGTGTCTTGTCCAGGTGTCTCTCGTTGTCTCGTCAGTTGGCTTGTATTTAGTTTCCTGGTTTCGTTCAGTCTTTGTTGGATCATTGTCGCTGTCACCACTCCTGTTTTGTTGTTACTTAGATTTTTGTTTTTTTCCGAACTTAGTTGTTTTTATTTATTTAGAGTTTTACCCAGTACCCCTGTTAGTGTTTTTGTTAAATAAATTGTGTTCAGTATTACATGCATCCCTGTAAATAGTAAATAGTTCCCTAAAGTTTTCTCGAGTAAATTAACTTTTTCAAAATTTCAACATAATTTCTTAATTCATTTTATTTTTTTTTAAATGAAAAGTGTAGGGAGTTCCCAGCGTCAGCATATATTTTTTTATAAAGTGGAATTTTAAATAAATCCATAAATGTAAGTTTCCTGTATCTCACTGAGAAATAAATGCATGCAAAATGTAGCTAATTTGTTTTTTTTGTCAGGGTTCGTAAAAGGTTTCAAAAGATCTTCGTAGACAGTGAAAATTTGTCTGAATAGGTTTGAAATGTCTTTGTGACAAGCAAAAACTGTTTGTGAACATCTCATAAATCCTGAGGAAAACCCTAAATTCGCTACGTTTGCAAGCATGCACCGCTCAGTGAGATACCAGCTTTATCGGCTTTCAGATTCGTAAAAAGGCCGACGCCGGCACCCCTGGCCAATTATCGGTCTTTCCAATTCCCTACCCTGAAACACGTCATCCAAATTTATGTCGAATGTTACTTGAAATACTAAATACAAACAAATCCGATCCGTACCTTTCATTTTTATCAAGACAAATGGACATATTATATTCAGAAAGATAGATGAGATAATTAAAGATGACCAAAATGTACCAACTAGGCTGAGCTGCCATCCTCTCCATGTAGTCCTTGGCCAGATCCAATGCTCCAGCTCTGTGTGGGTACAGCAGGCAGAACATGGACAGAACACCCAGGTTGTTTCCGTAAACCTCATTCCATCGGGCACTGAACTCTACGGGGCTCCAGGGAGGCAGGTACACTTCTGGACGTTCAAGCATGGCTTCCCCGGCCTCACGGATACGTCTCGCCATCTCTCTATGAGTGCTACCGGCTGCCATCTGAAGCTCTACGACATCTGCCCGATCGAAATACAGCATTGGGTGGCCATTGTAGTTGCCGCCCATGAAGGGGATTCCTCCACTTGGGTCTGCTGCAGTCGAGGGCAGCAGGAGCAACAGCAGGCTTAAGAGGAAGACTGTCGGGGCCCCACGGGTGTGGGTTCTCATCGTCTCATCAGAGAAGGGGCTGCGACATTGCCAAATGAGTTCAGCTGAGAGGGAAAGGATTGGAAGAAGTCATCTCATACTCTGCACAAAGCCCCACATTCCCAGAATAATCAGATACAGCTGTTGATAGCTCAGCCTCTCCAACAAAAATTGAGCACAAAACCCAAAGCTTTTGTTGTTCTATATTTAATATTGCCACTTTACGGCCAACTGTGGAAGTTGTGTCCCCCAATGTAAATTGTAAATTGTTTTAACACATTAATCTCAATACAAATATATGACCAGAAAAGCAGGCCTGCATGCCATAATTGGTCCATTTCTGAAGTAACATTACACTGCTGAGCTGAAACAGTCTTAAATTTAAACTGCTGTGCTCCACAGAATTATTAGTCAGCCTTCTGTTTCAAGTGAGTAAATTCCATGAGCTTAGCAAAGCTCTTGGCAATAGCCAGCTGGAAAACCAGAATACTGAAAAACAATTTCCTAATGCCGAGATGGGTTC
>NC_141256.1:1661713-1697094 GCF_054856555.1 Leptonotus elevatus | reverse complement strand
GAGGATTTGGGCGGGCTAAAGCTCAACCTCATTGGTTGAGCAAACGACAGTGGGTTGAACTCAAATGACGCCACGTTTTTATCATTAATATGCACAATTCCGAAATTCCAAACAGAGTAGCCACACCAGTTTACGTGTCATTTTGGAAGAAGAGGATGTCCCAGGCGTGAAAATTTCAACATGGTTCAATATACAAACACCGTGTGGAACAGCTTAAACGTTGGTTGACATGCAGAGCACTCAAAGTGGGCAGAAAGATAGAAGTTTTAGTATGAAGGTAAGATTTATTGTACGATCATAGCTTGTAATCCGGTGCTAGCTAGCTCATCTCATGTTGTTAATTGTCACGAAAACTGAACACATTGAAGTCACGATTTTTATTTCAAGATTTGAAGCCTACCACTGTAAACATACGATCAATAGCTTGTATCTGTAAAAATAATAATAATAATAATCTAAAAATACCTCAAACTGCTGCTTAGTGCTTAAATGTGAAAATTACTATAGAGCTACAGAACCCTATTGAATGTTTTACAAGATGACCTAGACCTAAACCTATAACCAAAAGTGGACAGTACTCAGCTACTTGTATTTGACTAACATTATATTCAAGTGTCTGTACTCTTACTATCATAATAAAATGAAAACAAAACGTTTTTACTGCGAGTGAATCTTTAAGCCGCTACAGGTATTTTAATCTCAACCCTTTATCCTCTGTATTTAATCATTTTATTTTGAATATTACAATTTCTTGATAAATGTCAGTATTTTTGCAATGTATGCTTTGCAGTTTTAAAAAAGAGGCTCTTACACTCTTAAACATACACATTGTCACACCATGTGCCACCGTCTAGAGATGGATCAAGAAGTAGCTTTGATTGACTGCATGCTGGCATCTGTGCAAACAGAATGGTTGGGTCAGCATATTCATACAATAAAAAAAAAGAATCATATCTTCCTAGCTGGGTCATTATCAAAACACAGCCACTGACATTACACGTAATCGGTTAACTTTATCATGTTAGCCAGAAAAAAAACAAAGATTTTGTCACATCTTAATATCAGAAATAGTGGTAATACTGATAGACACATACATTGTTCATAAACATTTCCATTTGTATTATTTTTATTTTGCTTCAGTGTTGAAGGCAAATGTGTATGTTTAAGAGTGTAAGAGCCTCTTTTTGTGAAATGTTCACGCCTGGGACGGCCTCTTCTTCCAAAATGACACGTAAACTGGTGTGGCTACTCTGTTTGGAATTTCGGAATTGTGCATATTAATGATAAAAACGTGGCGTCATTTGAGTTCAATCCACTGTCGTTCGCTCAACCAATGAGGTTGAGCTTTAGCCCGCCCAAATCCTCCAGAGCCGCCCTCTTCTTCTACAAGTACAAATCACGGTGCTCTACGAGTACGAATCAGTTTTGCACCATTTGTAGCGAGATATTTGGTGCAAAACTCACGTGACTGGACAGAAGCAGAAAAAACACTTGTGACTCCTAGTAGCGACTTCTTTGACTACAGGTACAAATCACGACTTTTACAGGTACAAATTTTTTTTACAAGTTAGTTTTGCACCATATTTACCTCCATACAATATCATCAATATTCAACACCCATATCCCAATATTGGCATGTTTTTTCTTAATATTGTGCAGCCCTAAAATTTACACAACATTGTTGCAATGTATTACAATATAATCTGATCAACTACATTGAAGAAGAGCAAAACTGACAATGGACAATAAAAAAGTGCGCCATTCCACAAAAATCTACTTTGAACATGCAGATGAAATGCAGTAACACAAATCAATATGTATTAACTTAAGAATTGGTCATATGGCAGGCATGACATGAAAAGTGGCGGCCTTACCTCAAACTTTCCTTTTTTCTCCTGTGGCTCCAATTGGGCCTCATTGGACTTTGCTGCATCACTCTTGGGGACACCTTCCCCCTCCATTTCCTCCACAATCATCACTGTTTCCCACTTCCCAAAGCTGCTGGCAGGGAACATGTCTGACCTCATGCTATCGCCAAAATACACAACCTACAGGGTCAGTAAAAAAAGGTCACCAGAAAGGACAAGTGTTTTTATTTTATTTTATTTAGTTTCATAGAAAGTTCAAGTGCGTGTGATTGGAGGCAAACTATGACTATACCAAAAAGGGCATGATAGTACCTTGGTTACTCTCTGTCTGAAAGACAGCAAGCAAGTTCAAACAAGTCAAATTCCATAAAATGAGCTGCAGGTCTACAACACTGAGTGATTTCAATCTCTTTAAGGAAGTCTATGTTTTCTCAAGAAAACATGGTCGGAATTTGGTCATTAATATGCTATCCCCACCCAAATGTAAAAAAACAAAAATAAAACATGGGTATTCCCTGGATGTGTGTGTGTTGGGGGGGGGGGGGGGTGTCTGGTGGTGACCATTAGGGCTGTCACGATAACGATATATAACTTTCGTATACAGATAAAATTGATTTACCCCTCTCGAAATGGGAGACAGACTTGTCTATAGCTCCGGAATTTGACTTTTGGATTCAAGTTTGTGAAAAAACGTATTAAAAATGACAAAAACACAAATTTACAACTTATCCAATATAAAATTATTCATAGAACATATATTACTCAATATATGATGAAGAAAATTGAACTCTCAGACTCCGACATCTGTCTCCAGTGTTTACAAAACACTACAGACACTTATTTTCATGCTTTATGGTTATGCATTATGGTTATGTATTTCTGGACTACTCTTTGAAAAACTTTCCGCTATCTTGGACTGTACGATACCTTTATCTCCAAACTTGTGTTTGCTAGGTGACCTAATAACAACTGACTCACCACGTAAACTATTTCAATCTACACTTGTAGCTCTTACTATCGCTAATAAAAAATATATATATTGTTAACTGGAAAAATAAAAAAACTGAATATCGACCAATGGTGTAAACTCCTCATAAATCACATTTTAATGGAAAAAATATCTGCCTCAAATAAAAACCAAATATCAAAATTTATACAATCATGGTCTACGTATATAGAATCTTTTAATCTAAATCTGGTTACTTAATTCTGCCTGTTAGCAAGAGCCACCACATCGCGATAAATTATATTGCTGTTTCTGTATTTGGCAATTTGTAACTAATGGTTGTGTTTTTATAGTCTGGAACCCAGTTACTGCCAGCAGGATCGAGCAGACCACATCAAATGACACCTTACAGTCACCAACTCCTCAAGATTTGCTTCCAATGGGCACTAAGGGTTAATATTCGGAATCACTGCATGCCAGTGGGTTAACTTTATAGGTGCTGTCCCCCCTGGCTGAGCGTGGGCGGCTCTGCCCCTCTGTTGGCTGCTGGGTGGCGGCTGGGTCTTGGCCGTTCCCTGGGTCTCTTGGGGGATGCTGCGTTGTAATGCACTCCCTGGTGTCCGGTTCGGGGCAGGTGGGCCTCCGGGGTGCCCTGTGGTTCCCTCTCCCCTCCCACTTCCTCCTCCCTGCCGCCTCTCCCTCCTCGCCTGGTGGGGTCGGGGTTTTGGGGGCTGGCGGGAGCTGGGTTGTGGTGGGTGGCCGTCGCACCGCGCCCGGCGACGCGGTTCGGGGCGGGTGGGCCTCCGGGGTGCCCTGTGGTTCCCTCTCCCCTCCTTGCTGCCTCCTCGCCTGGGGCGTGTCTGGGGGAGGAAGGAGCTGGGTTGTGGTGGGTGGCGCGTGTGGGTGGGAAGCGGGGGGGTATCGTTGGAGGAGCGGGGTTTGTGGGCCGGTGCCCCGTTTTGCTGCGTTGGGCTTGCGGCGCGGGCCGTGTTGGGGGTGGGGGGCGCTCCTGGCTCCTGGGTTTGTTCTCTGGCCGGGGGCCTCTGCGGGTCCCGGGGGTTGTGCCTTGGCGCTGCCGCGGCCTGGGGGGCCCTGGGGGGGGGGGGGGGGGGGTTGTGCTTGCTCTGTCCTGGCCACCACACCAGCATCTACCGAAATTCAAACACAATCTGCTTCTTCTTCTGGTCGTTGAATCGGTGGAGGCTGATATCTGTGGATCTCACTGTGCTTCATCTATCCTTCCTTCCTTCCTTTCCTCAGTCTTTCTTTTGGTCTTAGATGTTTCTGGGGTTGGTGAAAGATTCTGGTTGGTAACTCGGTGGGTAGTAGGTGATGTCTGGTCGGTGCTGGATTTCAATTTTCTCTCTTTTCTTTGATCCTTCCTCGGGTCTCCTGACAACTTCACGACTCTAGCTGGATTCTGAAGTATTCGATTTAGGTGAACAATATGGGATTTTTAATAGGTTTTAGGTGAATTAATGAGCACACGCTTTCATGCACACACAAAAAAAAAAAGAGAGAGAGCAATGATGATATGTCGAATCGGTAAGATTACAGAGCACAGCATTATGAACTATATAGACTATGATTACTTTACGCTGCTGAGGCAATAGTAACATACACTGTGTGCACTGTTTATAAAGTAATTCAAGATGGCGGAGGGCAGCGTCCATACTGGCATAGTGGCATGGATATAGCAGAAAACTCAGAGGTTGACATGTATAGTATTATGAGCTTTTTTTTTTTTTTTTTTTTTAAATATTACCAACACCACCACAATAACGTGATAATTACCCTATTGTGAGGTTCATATGGTTGATAATATCGTATTGTGACATTTGGATATCGTTACATCCCTACTTTACAACCTGGTGCCCAACAGCCGTATTGTAATATACACGTTCACCGTAGAGTGAATACCTTGGGCTCTGGTTTTCTTGTCATGGTCTTAAGCAGTTCATGGAGGTGCATCCAGTTGCCTTGGGAGTACCAACCAGGTTTGTCCAATGATGGCATATCTTCATTTTCCTCCATATCATTTACTGGAAAAAAAACAAAAAACAACGAATCCAAACTAAGTACCTAGTTTAAATATACATTTTCTGGAAAAGAAAAATAAGCCTCAAACTTTAGGCATGCCTTGTTGCTTGTTATAATATACCGTAATTTCGGGACTACAAAGTGCGTCTGATTTAAAGCTGCAACAGCTAAATATAGCCATTAAAAAATGGCCGGCTAGCTTTATTAGCAACGGGTCTGTATGTTATAACATAGGATATCTGCAAACTGAAAGAAAGGCAAGAAATGGATTTAAAAAAAACTTTTAACTAATTTAAACCCCAAAACGTATTGTTTTTTTAATAATTTGTCATGCACTCCCAAAACGTATTTATACGTTTTTTATGTTTTTTGGTTTAAATGTATTTATGCTAAAGCATTCATAAGGCTTTGATGCAGACTCTGACCTGAAGTGGTAGCTTAAATCAATGGTAGTTATTACAAAAAAGGCCAGCAGGTGACAGCAGAGTATAAGAGATCAGCAAAGGACAAAATGATCTCATGATACATTATTAGTCGATATATGTAACGATAACATGTTTTGCTTGGAAGAACTTGACTTGCCAGCCTGACCAAATGTAATTATTAATTAATTAAATCATTTAGAGTTTAAAAGGTCTTGGAGTTGAGTCGAGTCAAAGAGGAAGGGGTCGGTCCTCCCTTCTTGAACACGCTCCACAACTTTAAAACAGCCGGCGCGAGCTTTGTTCGCTTTCTTGTTTTTCGCCGCTGTTTATTTTCCACCTTCTCCCCTCCGTCTGGCCCCGAACTGACAAAAGGACTTCCCGGTGCTGTGCCACGTTCTCAACCACGTGGCACCTTTATTCCCTGAACGACTAAGTGTTTCGGACTTGCCGATCGCACCGCTGCCGCGCACCAAATCCCGGCGCGCGCCCTCACTGTCAGACGGACACATCTTCTTGCTGTTTTTTTCATTTTTCATATTTTTCTTTTTTTCTGTTCGTCCCACCTCTGTGTCGCCGATGAACTTTTCCGTGACCCCATGTGTCACCCAGCAACCACAGTTGAACGGACACGCGCAGTTCCTGTGCGTCAACCAGCACCTGCTCTGTTGTGTCCCATCGCCGCGAGAGCTGGTTCAACGGCTGGTCTCCCTCGGGACGCAGACACGCAGCGGATCTCGGCCTCAGTAGTGGGTTTTGGCCAGTTGATACACGGATCTTCTCGCGCGCTGAGAGGACAACTCCGGCTGAAGTCCCGACCGCGCCTCAGTCAAGCTGTGTAAGTTGCACGTCTCATAGCAAATTTGACATATCGCTGGTGCAACTTTCATTTCAAATCTCTCACAGATTTGGTAAGTCAAACCTTTCCTTTCTACCTCATTAAATGATTCCTTTCTTATTTCTATTAGCTTTATTCTTATCCCTTTTATTTCCACCGTATGATAGGTAGGTAGGCAGTATTTTGATTCTGTATGTGTAACCGTAGTGAATAAATGCAAGTTTTTTTGTTTTTAAATCTAGTTCAGTCTCAATCGTGCTTGTGTCCGAGTGGATTAGTAATTATTTTAGTAATACAAAAAAAACACGAACATTGAATGTGGCGACTTCAGATTATAAATAAATAAACGAGAATTTGGATTTTATTCGTTGTGTTTCTCCAAACTGAAAGTAAACAGAACGTGGTGCCCCTATAGGCGATTGAGGGAACTACGACCTCCTCAAGCGCTGATCAAATTACTAATTCGTCCAAAAGACAACATCAATTATCGCTACACTGTATAAACTGGTGTCTACTAATGCGGTTTACATGTCATGGTAATTATTTTGACATTTTAGTGCATATTTGTTGAAAGCTTGAATTTGGGGCAAAAAACGTGTGTTTGCCGCTATCTTAAGGTTAAATACTGGGATAAACACCTAATGATTAGAAGTAACTTATTATTTTAGCACTGTACTGTATATTATAACAAACTGTTCTTTTGCTTTCGGCTTTTCCCTTCAAGGGTCGCTACAGTGAATCAGTTGCCTCCATCTAACCCTGTCCTCTGGCTTCTCTGCTCTCACACCAACTACCTTCATGTCTTTTTTAACTACATCCATAAACCTGGTCTTCCTCTAAACCTCCTGCCTGGCATTTGGAAACCCAGCATTTTTCTGCCAATATATACTCTCTCCTCGAGACATGTCCAAACCATCTCAGTCTGGCCTCTCTGACTTTATCTCCAAAGCCTCTAACATGTGCTGTCTCTTCTCCCTGTAACCTCACTCTTCCACTTGGGTCCCTCTCATTCACACACAGATACTCCGTCTTGCTACGGCTAACCTTCATTCTCCTCCTTTCCAGGGCAAACCTCCACGCCTTTAGCTTCTCCTCCACCTGTTCCCTGCTCTCACTACAGATCACAATGTCATCAGCAAACATCATAGTCCATGGACATTCCTGTCTAACCTCGTCTGTCATCCTTGCTATTACCATAGCAAACAAGAAGGGGCTTAGAGCTGATCCTTGATGTAGTCCCACTTCCACTTTGAACTCCTCCGTCACACCTACAGCACACCTCACCACTGTCTTACAGGCCTCATACATGTCCTGCACCACTTGAACATACTTGAACTGCTACTCCATACTTCCTCATACAAAACCACAGTTCCTCGCTGGGCACCCTTGTTGTAAGCTTTCTCCAGATCTACAAAGACACAATGCAGCTCCTTCTGACCTTCTCTGTACTTTTCTATCAACATCCTCAAAGCAAATACTGCATCTGTGGTACTCTTTTTTTGGGGGGGGGGGGCATGAAACCATACTGCTGCTAACAAATGTTCACCTCTGCCCTTAGTCTAGCTTCAACTACTCTGTTCCATAGCTTCATTGTGTGGCTTATCAGCTTTATTCCTCTGTAGTTGCCACAACTCTGTTTCCCTTGTTCTTAAAAATGGGCACCAGCACACATCTCCATTTCTCAGGCATCTTCTCACTATCTAAGATCCTGTTGAACAACCCAGTTAGAAATTCTACTGCTACCTCTCCTAGACACTTCCATAGCTCCACAGGTATATCATCAGGACCAAGTGCCTTTCCACTCTTCATCCTCTTCATTGCCCTTTTCACGTCATCCATACTAATCTTTGCTACTTCCTGGTCCACAACAATTACCTCTTCTATTCTTTGTTCTCTCTTGTTTTCCTCATTCATCAACTCTTCAAAGTACTCTTTCCATCTTCCCATCACACTACTGGCATCTGCCAACACACTTTCATCCCTAACCTTTATTACCCTAACCTGCTTCCCTCCTTACTGTCCAATCTAGCATACGTCATCGTAAGCCCCTTGTTTGGCCTTTGCCACTTCTAATTTGAATTTACGCTGCATTTCCCTGTACTCCTGTCTACTTTCTGCAGTCCTCTCAGTGACCCACTTCTTCTTAGCTAACCTCTTTCTCTGGATCCACTTCTGTACCTCCTCATGCCACCACCAAGTCTCCTTATCTCCTTTCCTTCCAGATGACACAGTGACACAAGGACTGTCCTACCGGTCTCCCTGATCACATTTGCTGTAGTTGTCCAGTCATCTGGAAGCACCTCCTGACCATCCAGAGTCTCAACTCCTTCCTGAAAGCCATACAACATTCTTCCTTTTTCAGCTTCCACCATTTCGTCCTTTGCTCTGCCTTTGCCGTCTTTGTCTTCCTCACCACCAGAGTCATCCTACACACTAACATCCTATGCTGTCTGGCTACACTCTCACCTACCACTACTTGCTGATCTCCTTCAGAATACACCGTCTACACAAGATGTAGTCTACCTGTGTACTCCTACCTCCACTCTTGTAGGTCACCCCATGTTCCTGCCTCTTCTGGAAGAAAGTTTTCACGACAGCCATTTCCATTCTTTTTGCAAAGTCAACCACCATCTGTCCTTCTGCGTTCGTCTCCTGGATACCACACTTGCCCATCAACTCCTCCTGCACCAACATGTCCATTGAAGTCTGCACCAATGACAACTTTTTCACTTCTAGGGATGCTCTGCATGATTTCATCAAGGTCCAACCAAAAGTTCTCCTTCTCCTCCAGCTCACATCCTACCTGTGGCGCATACCCACTAACAACATTGATCATCACACCTTCGATTCCTAGCTTCAGGCTCATCACTCGGACTCTTTTTACCTCCAGGACATTCCTAACAAACTCCTCCTTCACAATAACTCCTAATACATTCCTTTTCCTATCTACACCATGATAGAATAACTTGAACCCTGCTCCTAAACTTTTGGCTTTGCTCCCTTTCCATCTGGTCTCCTGAACACACAGTATGTCCACCTTCCTTCTCTGCATCATGTCAACCAGCTCTCTATCTTTTCCTGTCATAGTTCCAACATTCAAAGTCCCTACTCTCAGTCCTAGACTATTGGTGTTCCTCTTCTCTTTCTTCCTATGAACACACCTTCCTCCTCTCCTTCTTCGACCAACAGTAGTCCAGTTTCCACCGGCACCCTGAAGGTCAACAACACCACTGGTGGTTATTGTTAACCTGGGCCTCGACCGATTCGGTATGGAAGTGATATATTTGATTCGCATGATTGATTTGGCCAAAGTTTTACGTCGGATGCACTTCCTGACACAACCCTCTGTATTATCCGGGCTTGGGACTGGCAAAAAAAGACACTGGCTTGTGCCCCCTTGCGGCTACATTACATTACTGCATATTATAATGAACTATTTTGTGTTTTATTGTAATGTGTTGCCGTTGAGTGCTTGTGGCAAAGCTGTCATGTTCTGTTATAACAGCCATTCGCACACCATGTTAACACTTGGGCGGACCGCCCAAGTAAACTGGCCGGACCCCAAGACGTTTTCTAGAAAATTTACTGTGTTTTCAAGACTATAAGGCACACTTAAAAGTCTTAAAATATTCTTGTGTGCGCAGAGTTCCGGAGACGTTTTCCTTCAAGACAACCCTCGGGGCAAATTTTGCTGTGCCAATGCGCGTTTCTGATTGGTGGGCTGGTTAACGCTTGTTGCTAGTTGGCTGCTGGCTTGTAACAGCGGCGAACGGAAGGGAGAAGGCAGAAGAGAGTTGCAGTTGTATGTACTCGAATTTGGAGATGGAAAGAGAAAGTGAATGAAAAGAGAAAATAAAACGCCTCGATTGAACACCGGCCGAGACCGAGCAGGAATGGATAAGAAAATACTGCCGATATTTGCATTGTGCAAAACAACATTGGTTTGGCTAAGAGACATGCTTACGAGGCACAATTTAAACTGCAAGCTATCAGTTACGTGGTTGTACATGAGAATAGAGAAGCCGTGAGGTAATTCTACATCAATTAATCCATGGTTCGGAAGGGGAAGAAGCAAGAAAACGAAGTTGGGGCTTGGCGTCATTCCGGGAGGATTAACGAAGGAACTACAACTGGTCATTGAAACTGGGCTTTGAAAGGAAAGTTGCGAGAAGCATGGGAGCGATCAATGAGAGAAGGTGAACACACTCCACCAAAACAAACTGGGAGGCAGCGCCGGCTGGACAAGGTACGCCACAGTATGTGAATGGATTGTGGACGTCTGGGTTAAAGTGTCTGATGTTTTTCTTTCTTCTCTGTAAGGTAAGCATTATTAATTTCGGCCAGAATGATCCCATAATATTTTTTCTTTAACCACCGCAAAGCACTTTGTCAAGTCAAGTTTATGTATATAGCCCTTAATCAAACAAGAGTCTAAAGAGCTTCACATGCCCACAGTTGACAAATATCAACAACATCCCCTAATCAAACCACAAGAGGGCAAGAAAAAAAACAAAAAAAACAACAACAGGCAAACAAAAAGAGAAACCTTGAGAAGGGACCGCAAATGTGGAAATCCCCCTTCCAGGATGATCAGGCTGCAATGGACTGTGCACTTTATGCCAGCAGTTTGTTCTTTGGGATTGTGTATTCACGTCCGATCAGTCCCGATCCAGTTTTTTTCACTTATAATCAGATATGACAGCCTTATTTTATTTGTATTATTATTTTAATATAAAATAAGTGCAAAAAATATGGAGTCACTGAGTAATGTTACAACAACATTTTTACTCTGAAAATTCACTAGAATGCAAGATATGAAGTGCAAAATGGCACACATTTTTCCGGAACGGAGTCCACCCACCCAAATAGATTTCTAATCTGTGGGAAACACTGTGTTACTTGCGATGTCCAAGTTGATAAACACAATACTGTGCGTGGTTGCGACTCGCAAGTGGAAAGAGAGCGAGACCTCGATGAGGGAGCGCGTTCGATGTCAAGACGTTCGGTGACATTTAAAAAGTGCTTTGGTTATTAATAAATGCAAGTTCACTGACTAAGCCTCCGTAATCCATAATAGACCTTACAAATATGTTAGCGTACCAAACAGAACATCAGGTTAATGGAGTCTTACCAAGCTGACATAGTAAGCTTGCGCTCGGCTGAACTTTTGAAGTATTAAAACAATGCGCTGATGAGTGTACCGGAACGCTCAAAGTACATTTTTGGCACTTTGAGAAGTGCCTGGATGCTCAAGGGATATTTTTTAGAATGTATACCAGTGTGTTCCGGCTCAGATGAACCACTGCCTGCGGGGACCATGTTGGTGACCCTTGCCATCACAGATTGCATACTGTTGGTGTGGAAGGTGCGCATGATTTACGATGAGTGTGGCTTGTTGTCTCTGACAAGTTGTAGCACATATTTAAATGAAGAGGGAAATGTGCACCCAATGTTTGACAATAAGCAAAATGCACATTATGGATAGGCCGAATAGTAGCCGGCTACCATCTTTTCATTGAAAACGTATGCAGTCTTATGGGGGAAGCTCTGATTTGGATAATTTCAAACAGTTCAAAAGTTGATGTTTTTTATTTAAATCTATTTTAAGCATGCATAGCGTGTCGTTACTGACTGCAGTCTGCCGGGACACTACAGTGGTTAATATTTGGCTGAATGTGTGCACTTTACCGGGAGTCGGACCGAGGAGGGACACCAGGATGCAAAGGAAGAGACGGGTAGGATCTTTCTTCGCTGAGGGGGTCAATTGGGGCTAGAAGAAGTTTCTTAAATGACTGTCACTCCATTAGTTTGGTTACACGTACGTCCGCTAGCAAGCTTCGTGATGCTTCCGTCTGTTCCCTCAGTTTCAGGATACTGACAAAATAAATGTGTTAAAAATATATATATATTTTTGCCTCTTTTATGTCCATTTGGATCTTTCTTTTCGGTCTGGAAATTGGGAAGAGTGAACGGAGGTTTACAAGCGTACACTTCCGTCTTCTTGAGCTTTGCAATGGTGTTTTTTGGCTATAAACTCCATTAGGACAGGTAAAAATGGCACCAAGTGCACCTGTCGTTTTGTCACATTAAGGCTGAAAGCCATTTAAACAATGCTTGCAAACTTTAGGTGTACAGTTCCGCAAACACTTTCAATCTCATTCCAATCTCCGCCATTCAAATGACGGCTATTTTGGGAGCCACGTTTTTTTTTTTTTTTTTACTTTTTTTTCATGCATGCACAATTTTATTGGATGTCTAGATATGTGCCCATCCTGCCTAACAATGTATTTGAAACATGAGACAGTACACCTGTAAATGCACAGAAATTGAATTTCACAAAAATGTTAGTGACATTCCTTCTAATGAATGGCTCCAAGGCAGCCCTCAGATCATTCACAAGCTCCAAAATTGCTGGTTTGCACCCACCTTTCAGACATGCTATTTAGACGCAAAAATCATCCAGCACCAATTTATCTTGGGTTTGATAAATCACGATGCTCATGCTAAATGTATCTATTTGGATATACTCCTCTCACAACGAGCAAAATGAAGCGTAGTAGATCTGTTTGTATGCACAATCATGTTTGTGCATACTTTTGAACATGCAAACCTTAAGAAAAATCTGGCAAAGTGTAAGAAACTAAACAACTGAGTCAATCTTTTATCAGTGAGCAAGCTGTTCTGAATTTCCGCTCCTCTTGCAGCACCAGGAGAGACCACTCAACTTCATTACACGGTTTTGAAGGCCTAATACTTCCTTCTTTTTGTTCCCATTTCTATTGGCTTGTTAGGACTTTTAGGAGGAGCTGTTTTGTAGACAAACCTTAAGTTAAAAAAAAATAAAAAAGCAACAACAAAAAACTAGGGCCCCACTGGTGATTAGTTGGCCTGCGGATAACAGGTAAAAGTTGGCAGATGTTTGCTATTTCTTTTGGTGTGTGACAGAAATCTTTGCCATCGTTCCACTCTCAAAGTAAGGAAGTTGCGTTTCTGATTGGTGGGCTGGTTCACGCTTGTTGCAAGTTGGCTAGTTTATTTTAAAGCATAAATAGGTGCTTACCAATGTTCTTGAAGGACCTCTGTTGTGGTTTTAAGGAGAAAAAACCAGGCTTGAGGGCATTTGTGATGATGACATCAAAAAGCTCCTCAAAGTCCTTCCTGCAACATGACAAGAACAACCACACTATATGACAGATTATGTGATGTTTTACAGTCAGTTATGATTTGCATACACTGTATGATTAAAATAAGTGTGTTTTAAATTGCAACTCTCACTGGAAGTATGAGCCGTGGAAAATAGTGAGCAAAGTCCTTGTGCAGCCAAATTACCAGTGCAAGATCACTATGCCCCAGAACAGCAAAAAAGGAAACCTATACAAATATAGTAGCAGTGTTGTCACAGCGGTCTTGTCTTCCCGATTGCGCTCCACTGAATGCACACTAACGTAAACAGCACATCCAACATTTGAGTCATGAGATTTTTTTTACAGTGTGTGTCATGCAGCCAGAATTCCCTGACAAAACATCAAGATACTTGAACTCCTACCCTTGGGGCGCGACACACTTTTCTGACTGAGGACCATGGTTTCAGATTTTGAGTTGATTTAAAAAAATAATAATAATTTAAGTTTGCTGAAGGACGACATTTATATATTTGTTTGTTACATTTATTTCATTACAAACAAAGAAAGACAAAAATGGAATGCATCAGAAATATTGATAGATCTGATACTTTCTGCTCTGTTACGGCCCATGGTATTGTCTGGCCGTCAAACTGTATTGCTACTGTGTTAAGACTGTGTGTGTGCGCCGGTGCGTTGTTGAAAATTTCCAACCGCTCCTCCCTGATTGGTGGCCCTCTTCCCTGACTCAACCCACCAATAGGTGTCATGGAAGGAGGCCTGATCCTCAATTGGTTAATTGATTACAGGTATTCAGCTAATTTGTACAGACAATTTACTGATTTATTGAAAAGTTCAGAAGACGCTGGCAGTATGACTGAAAATGGCTAAGTTGCTGGTCATGTTTGAAGGTCTGGGGCGTGTGCTCAACACTCAGGCTCAAGTTACACGTAAGCTCAATCGCAAGTTTGATGCAACTTTTGAGACACTTCGCAAATTGGATTGGACGGATGTGGAGAAGTTTATGGCATGCCTCAAAGAACTGTTCACTAATTTGGCCAATTGATGCCCATTGAGAGTTTCAGTGAAAGACTCAAAGGCCGACTGTACTGCTATCTTGGACCCTTATCTGGATATTGATGCTTCACCGGAACAGCCCCCTATCTCCCTCACCCCAGTCATTTTCCTGTGTTTCGTGTCACTGTTCGGGACTCAGCCAGGTCATCTCCATGGTAATGAGACAATGTGTTTTGGTGACAGAGAACACAGAATTACGTACATACACTCACATGATCACACAGCGCAATACACAACCTACCGATGCCTTTTGTCGGCGTTCCTTAATCTATCTCCTTCCCTCAGTGATAGTCCAGGTGAGCTGTGGAGGTGCGACGTGCCTTGAAAGGCTGCAGCCCCGCCCCATTTGCCTGGGGTGTTACATCTGCCTTCGCCCAAATACCCTGTAATTCATGTGCCCCCAATCCTATACTGTGCCCTTCTCTTGTAGGAGCAAAGCTTGGGACTTTTTTCCTCCCCCTTACTTACGTTTTTCTTTGTTTTGAAAACTGGAGTCAGACTTCCCTGTTCTGTCTCGCTTTGTTGGTCACTGTTTTTTATGTCTCTTGAACGGGTTGTAACTGTTAAGTGAAACACTGACATCACTCGCGTTTGGCACGAGGTGCATTCAAAGACCACTTACACAGTAGGGCATAAACGCAGACAGATTAACTCAGACAGAAAAAAATACTTTATCAATGCATTAAATATTATTTTAATTTAATTAATAACTACAAATATCTAAACAATGTAGGCTTTCTAGCAATCTATACAATCTATAAAATCAAGTAGAATGACAGGGGTGAAATCACTTTACTATTTTATTTAATTAAAATCAATGGTCAATCTGGTCACTTATAGTATTTTACAATATATACTGCCATCAGATTACTGGGCCTCCATCGTGCAAGTTTTCCCAATATTAGTGGTTGAGATGTCAAACATTAAATATTCAATGAGATTTTATACTGCCCGAAGACTTACATAATAAACAACAAATCTTTCGGTTCCTCAAGACTTTTGTACAGAACAGAACATAAAAAATTATTACATGTTTAAAAATGTTAAGTTTGTTTCTTCAGTTGTTTTAAAGTTTTTAAAAATGTTCAATGTTAGTATCCTTATATTAAATCTTTGAATGAATACAAATACAAATAATTTCAAGTTGTTTAGCTGCAAACTATTATTCCATTGCCTTTACTGATGTTTTAAGTTTTTTGCCTTGGCTTCATTTCAGCATGGGGGAACTTTAAGCAAATATAGAATCAAAGTCAAAATGTTGGTATCGTGACAACACGAGTATACCTTTACTGTGAAGGGATTCTATTTATGACTTGATTTTTAGGCCAGTCACTTAGTGGGAATTGTTCCTTTTAATGTGAATGGAATTTTGAATGCAATCAAACTAAACACGATATTATCTAAACTAGAGAGAGAAAGAGCCCAGTGCCTCCCCTCCAAGAGACACATATGAGCCAAATGTCATCTGAGGCTGAAGAGAAACGGTTTTAAATTTGTGTTCTCTTCATCTGACAAAATGGTGGCTACACTTATTTCAGGGTCACTCAACTATGAATACGTATCTAAAATTAACGATGAGGAAGGTAAATATGTGAAGGTAACTGGAAATATTAGGGGTTCTGAAATATCTATGATAAATGTGTATGCCCTTCCCGGGTGTGATTGGCTATTCTACATGAAGGTTTTAAATTTAATGGTTGATTCTCGGGGTGCGGTCGGCTGCGGTGGAGACTAACTTGAGGCTTGATCCCAAATTAGACTCCACAAATCCAACTAACAAAATCACTCCGCTCATGACACAAAATGGACACACTGGAAGGTGTTAGCTCTGTTACTGGGTATGTGGATATGTTATTCCTAAAATGGAAACATTCAAAATAAAGATACAATAACAAAAAATAAAAAATTAAATTAAAGAACCCTGAAGAACGTGAGATAATGTCAAAATTGATTGTGGGAGCTAAGCAGTGCATTCTAGTTTAATAAATTCATTGTATATTATAACACCTATGCATAACAAAACAGTTCATCTTAAGTGGAGATTTGTTAGTCTTAAGTGAGTCTGAGAAACCATACCCTAGGATGTGTTCACAGATGAGCCTGCAGTAGTCACTGTGGGAGCTGGTAATGAGGAGGAGGACTTTCCCTGCATTTTTCATGCTGCGTAACCAAGTCTTGACAGACTCAGAGCAAGTCTGCAAGTAACGGCCAGGGTCCCTCTTAACATTGGGGAAATAAGTCCCTGCATCCTCTGAAATGATGAAAAAAAAAATAATTACAATGATACAAGCCTTCCCTATTATTGTTTTCGACCAATTAAAATGCCTCTTGTTTAACACACAGGTGTGACTCACAGTGTGGGGAAAGTTTGTGTTAAAAAATGTATAAAGCATATATTTTGAGTACATTTATTTAATCGGCAAACATCGGCCATTTAACCAATGATTTTGGATGATGTTTCGAATTTAATCAGCTGACCGATTAATTGGTCCGGCCTTAATAAATACCTCTGAAAGTTTGAAGATCTAATCAGAATTATAACCTTGTAAGCTGGTGCGACAAACAGAACAACATATCGCATGAGTGGCATGCATTCAGTATAGGGTACTAAGAAGTGTGCCGAGTTTGAATAAAAGTCATACCTCTAAATGCCGACGTGTTGTAATTGTGGTCAATGGCAGCTACCATGTCTTTCCAAAAGTCTGAATTCACTTCATTACCACACTGTTCACAAAATATTGAATTTTTTTTTTAAAAATCAGTGTTTTTTCCATTGGAATTTCAATTATTTACATGAAAGTACTGTATTAAAGTACATGGTTTTAATTGAATATTACCTTGTGGAACATGTCCACAACTCTTCCGCAGAGGAGAGCACCAGGTAGATCAAAGTAGTTGTCGTATAAATAGTATTTAGCTGCATAGTCCAAAACAGAGTAGTAGCAAATTAATAAAACAGCAAAGATATAGTGAAAGCAAGATTCTCAAAAAATGTATTATGCAACAGAATTAGTAAAGTAATGAAAAATACCAGATCTTGCGAAAGAGGTATTGAGGCTGTTAAAGTGCTTCCACTCCTTTTTTGGACCATAATGTTTGATGATCTCGTCTGTGCTCAGGTCAGTAGTTCCATGTGTTGCTCTAATCAAGGAAAGAAATCTAACATTTAGACTCAACCTTTTTCCAAATGACTTAAGAACAAAGTCATTATAAATTGTCATTGTGTAAGGATATAACAAATTCTGAGATGTTTCTGGAAGTTCATCATGTGTGTTTTATAGAGTAAAAGCATACCTCAGTATAGTTCCATCTTCAGCAAGCTTCACTAAGTTTCCATCTTCAAGGTCTACCACTAGGCCCTTAAAACTAGACACAAAATGAAACATTAAATATCAATTTTCACAGTTATTCAAATGTGTCTTTCTATTAATTTTTTTGGCACACAGAACTGAAAAAATGAATTGCCAATTACCATCATCATCATTATTATATTAGTTTTTATTACAAAATAATTATTGTGGCTAGGACTGAAACAAAGCATTCATAAAATCAAGAAAGTTTTGCAAATTAATTTTGTTAAGGATTCATTGTGTTGTGTCGCATGATTATATTACGTCAGTCACCTCCTCCATGTTGTGCACAGAGCAGGGGATGCTATGGGACCCTCATGACATATTTGCACCTCTAAAGCAAGAAATGTGCTGAATTTGGATGATGTCAGCACTGTTGGTTAATGTTTGGATTCTGGTTAACCAGTCACAATCAAGTCCTGATATATTTCATGTGTGTCGTGTCTGAAGAGGCACGTTGCTTAACGTCAACACTATATTCTAAAGGCAAAAGCTCCGTTTTTTTAATTTTTATAAATAATAAATATACATTTATGCTCATGCTATCCAAACAAATGTATTCTAAGTATAATTCTAATAATGATCTATTTTGGACATAACTTATATACTATATATATATATATATATATATATTCAAAGTTATTTCCAAAATAGATCATATAATAGCTTAGAGGAAATCTATATTCAAAGTACCAGTGCCACCCAGTGGACATATAGGGAAATATAACATAAATATAACACAGCACTTATTACAACAAAGACAGAGAGAGAGTGGGAAGTATGATGAAATAGGAGGAAAGTTTTGAAAGTAAGTGTTTTTACTTCTTAGTATGTGGTGGTGGTTTCATCAATTTTATTTTTCCTCAGTCACTCGTTGCCAGAACGTATAAGATCCTCCCTTCGTCAGGCGCTCCAACCCTGTTCTTTGTTGTTACATTGTGCCGTTCACCCCGTTGGGTGATTTCGGTTTGCACTTTTGTATATAAAGGCTTTTATTTTGCCACTTCCGTGTCCTGTCTGCTTCTAGGTCCATATTATACTCCTCACCTCACTTCTTACAAAGACAAAAGTCAATTTGAATGCCGATGCATGATTACTGCTTTCATGGCAGAAGCTGCAAAAAAACTCAAAAGTTTTGTCTGAGGAGATAAAAAAAAGAAAAAGGGAAGCTACCCGGATAAAAGGACAGTCAAGGATCAACATTGGCCTCGCTGGCATGAGCAAAAACACAACGCAATACGCTTGTCCTCATGGGAAATTTGGTCTTCCTTCAGGCATAAAATTACCACTTTTGTCCATATGGCGCCGCCATAACCAACATAAACTGAAAGTTCCTTAATGTTGCTTTAAGCAAACAATATCAGATGTATTAAGTATTAAAGCACAGGTGATTAACTCAAGGCCTGAGGGCCAGAATCGGACCACCACTTAATTTTATAGGGCCCGCGAAAGCAAATCATGTGTGCTGACTTTTCTTTTCTTGCTAAAATAACATTTCAAATTGTCTTTACTTTCAATAACGTTGAGATGTTGCAAGCAGTTATTGTTACTAATCTCCCTTTTAAAATAACTTTAAACTATTAACTTTTTTTTCCTGGCTTTTGATTTCAGAACTGGTTATCCATCAATTTGTTATGTATATGTGATCATATGAGGCATTTATACATTTAAATGGGTTCACAATCATTGCGACCCTTAGAGGAAAACCTTAACTACAATGTAGCCCATGACAAAAATAAGGTTGACATCCAGGGCTCGGCAATAAATCTAATTAATTTGATCAATCGTCATTTTAAAATCGAATCGTTGAAAATTTGATAATGGTGAAATCGAGTTTTGTCTTCTTGATTACTAAAAGCTGTTGTTCTTATGTTCTGTTACATCCAAATGTTATTGTGAGTTGTAATTTTGTGGCAGAATGCTTACTTCCGGGATAGAAAAAGTAGCCACCAAAATAACTCATATTTTATAAGAAATTGCATTGCCATTTTGCCAAAGGTAAAATATAATCATCTACATATCTGTAGTGTGGAAGGGCTTAAAATACTGTGATATGAACCCTTTTTAAACAACCCATGTGCAGAGGCTCTGCTAGCAACTTGCTTGTAATTTTTTTCCTTTAGCTACTTGGGGTTGACACAGTTAAGAATCATTTATTACTTTTCCAGCTTTCAGATTCCAAATTTATATTTTGTCACTTTTCCATTTGACTTACCAAAAATCCCAAGTAGCAGGTGTTAGGTTTAGCAGGTCTTTATCATAGCCTTTATGTTCCACCAGATACCTGGCAAAGCTCTCGTAGATCAGCTGCAAATACAGATAATATATCACATTACTGAGAGAAATGCAACAAGAATTCAGAAAACACACATCACTTCTGAAATTTTACGAAATGACGGCTGTTTTCTAGGAACTGAAAACTTGTTGTTTTTTTCAGATTCAGAAATTCTTTTGAATCCAAAATAAAGTAATATAGTAAGCAAAACCCAACAACATCAGAGAGAACAAGATCAAAGAGATATTAGCATGTAAGGGCAACACAGGGATCAAGTTGGTAAGCATTTCTCATTCGGGGTGTCCCGATACGAGATTGATATCGGAGATCGGTCCGATAATCAGCAAAAAAATAAAAAGCAAAAACAAGTATCATAAATTTCTGATATAAGTACTCCTAATATGAAATTATAAATATGGCTAAGTTTTATTCTAAAACACAACACATACATATTGTAACAATGGTAAAGCCGCATGCTTCCCAGCATGATTTGAACATACACGGTAGCCTACGGCTATGTTAACTCAAAGCACATCTTTGGAGATGGCCACTGGACAGTATTTGATTATTATTAAAATGATCTGTAGTTGTATAGGAGTTGAAAATGAAAACTATGCTGATGTAGTTGAAGATTAAAGCCACATGAGGATGGGACATTTGTGGCATTTTGTCACTTGCTGTCGACCTTTTCACTTCTATCAGCAGATTAAGCCTGCTGTGCCCCCAGACTGCAACAGCCATTGAGCTAACCCGAAGAGCAGATTTAGCAGCCTGTACCTAGTGAATTGGTGACTTTCACCAATACATCATTTGCACACCAATATGTCCGTAGCATTGTCGATGGGTCTATTATAGTATTTGACCCTTTTCTGTCCGTATATTGTTTATGAAAGACAACAAAAAGATATACCAATAGCCACTATGACTTTTGGCCAGATGATTAGCTGGAGCTCTTCAACTGCAGTGTACAAGAGGTGAAATTTCTCCGGGAGCACTTGTTTGGGTTGTTTTTCTTTGTGCTACATGTGTCATATTACTGTTGACACCATGCCTAAAATTATACTATGTTGATAAGGACCTTGGTTTCCTTGTCATTATTCCATCTCATACCAGGAATTGGTGCAACAAAGATCAGTTTAAAGGGTAGTTCCATGACAATGACAATAATGCACACAGTGATGTATGCCATATCATCTTCTTTTAAAATTCTATACAATAACACCTGTTTTCGCTGTCACTGCTTGTTGTAAACAAACTCCTTGCTTACACTAAAAATATTCATTAAATATAATATCTAAAAAAACCTTAAGAGAGCTATTCACACCAGATATTTCAGGAATCTTGCTCAACTGCAAGTTTTGTAAAGAGGAATGGTCAAAAATTCTTCCTGATAGTCGTCTGCAACGACAGGAAACGTTTGTTTGAGAAGTTATTGCTGTCAAAAGAGACTCCACCTGTTCTTAAATCCAAGGGTTCACTTACTTTTTCCACCATGTCCCGCAAATGTTTCATGTTATGCTTTGCTTGTGTGGTATTAGTTTAAGATAGTATAACATAGTATATTTGAATGCATTTAATTCTTAACGGGGCATTTACATTATTTAAGGATTTTTTTTCATTGCATGTTTCTTAATGAAATGGACGAGTTAATGTAGTTTCAGAACTGGGGGTTGCTCGGTTTATGTTAAAATAACAGTTGTTTGAAGTGTTAACGTTTAATTCTCTTTGTTTTAATGAGTCAGTTTTACAGTAAACTGGGAGTTATAGTATGATGTGGATTCAATTTGCGTCTGCCTTTGCTGCTTCAGGTAATCAATGTCCATCCGTTTGTGGTATGTTTGCTGAATATAGCATGCTACATTGTACTGCGACACGCTTATCTAGTTTTTGTTCTTCCACATTCAGAACACATGTTACAAGAGTGACAAATAAACAGTTCGAACCGCTTGCCTCTTTTTTGGAGAATCGTTCAATTTCAATATATGTCAAACTGAGCAGTAGAACCGGTACTGAAAATGTGCAGTATCATATAATTTTTTATGGCAAGGCAGCACCAAACCAGCACCAGGCAACTTGTAAAAATTATATTATGCATTCCATTTCAGGGGACACAATGAAGAAATGACAAATTATTACAATGTTAAGTAGTCGGTGTACAGCCTGTATAACAAACAGTGTACAGGAAACACAAGAACACCCCTGAGTGAAAACATCCAATTTGGGCCCAATTTGCCATTTTCTCAACCTGGACTCGGAATCATGTGACTCGCTAGTGTTGCAAGTTTTCAGGTGTGAATGGGGAGCATGTGTGTAAAAATTGGTGGTATTGGTGAAAGTTTCATCACTACTGTGTGGGGGCATCATCCCGTCCACCTGATCTAACAAGCACCAGCTAAGTGATGTCTTCTTGAAGGACTGGGAGAGGATACCGGTGGCCACCTGCAAAATTCAGCTGAATTCCATGAACAAGAGAGTTAAGGCAGCCTTGGAAAATAATTGTGGCCCCACAAACTATTGATACTCATGGGCTCAATTTGTAAATTTGCATTTAGGGGTGTCCTCACTTTTGTTGTCAGTGGTTAAAACAATCAATGTGTGGCGAGTCCATTTGAGCGGACAATCAATTTACAAGTATACAAGCTGTGAACTGGCTACTTAACATTGCAGAAAGTGTAAATTGTAAAGTGATGTCCCAAAATAAAACTATTTACAAAAAAGTGAATATACTCTTGAGACTGAAACATGCAAGTCAAGCTACACATATAACAGTGCAGGAAAAACTCCTACGCATATCTGAACCTTAAACCCAAGTATCAAAATGTTAATTAAATGTTTTACTGTTTAAATACTGCATGTGTTTCAATTGAACCGTGATCATGCACACTAATTTGTCAATCTAAATGTAAGGACGCGCCTATTTTGGAATATTGATTTGTACACATAATTTCAAACTTTAAACACATAATTTCAAACTTTAAACACATAATTTCAAACTTTAAACACATCCGACGCACGTACATGTGCATGTGCATACATTTGACAGTTACTCATTAACGCGTTCACCGCCCTGTTGCCCTACAATATTCAGACTAGTAGTTATCCACTGTGCTGTGCGGTCACGTACTGCGGCTAGCAGGATGCGTTTATCATACTCACCTTGGAGGTCTCCTTCAGATGGTAACGGCAGAGCGTATGGTCTAAGTCGAAACCGATAACATCACTGTCCAGCAAACGGAAAAATTCTGTCATCGTAGCTGAAGCTGTAAAACGTTCTGAAAATGTGCTGTAGAATTTGTCACAATGAACACCGTGACATGTACTGGGCCACACAATGACACTCGCACCTCAATCGTTGCTGACGGTGAAAAATGATACTGCAGACTTTAACCACACTTCACTGCTATACTTAACAGTATCGTAGCAGCGCCCAATTCACTACATCCGACACTATATTCTTTCTGTTCCACAACCATTGGAGTAAATAGCTCATATGCGGGCGCCTGCGTCTTCTTCGTCTTCGAAGATACACGCTGGGTGGTGTCTATTAAACAGCATTACTGCCACCCTTCGGTTACAGCTAATACAGCCTGATAAGAGACGTTCATACGTGGCGGCCACCTTGGTGGGGGCAGAGCTCCATTAAAAGCAATGCATGATTGCATGTACATGTACATGCACACTGATTCCATTAGGTAGGCTATACTTTGTATGTCATGGTCAAAACGTGCTATTAATACAGAACATGTGATGTAAAAACAAGCAGACAAATGTGGAAAGTAGTTTCCCCCCCACTATGTAGAGTAAATATGTAAAAATTAAAGCATTAACTCTGGATATTATTTTAAATTCTTTAAAGTGTTGTTATTATTATTATTATTATCATCATCATCATCAACTCAGTCAGCTCAGTTGTATTTACTTTCTGTGGTAGCCTATGAATTCTGCTCTCGTGTGCAGCCAAACTTGGGAGTCACTGGCGGGTAGATGGATAAACACGGATTATTATAGGTAGTTTTAGTTTCTAGTTTACTTCCTTGATGTTTATTGGAAAATTCTAAAGTAATGTGTGCACTTTATATTCAGATGGCAAATTAAATTAGTTGCACATCTTATGCGTATCATCTCAGAGCATAATACCCTGCTCAAGTTGCCTCTACAGGGCCTCACAAACCATTGCTGCAGAAGAATGGTGTTTGTGGGCAGAGCTAAACCTGTACTAAAAAAAGTTGTGTAAAAAAATAACCCAATTATGGATAAAAAATGGACCGATCTACTTCATGGGTTAATTTGACCCAACTGTTTTTTTTGTGGGGGTTTTTTGAGAGAGAAAGAGAGAGCTCAGTATTGTTCATTCAATAAGCTTACCGATTCGACATGTCATCATCATTGCTCTCTCTCTCTTTTTTTTTTCTTTTTGCTTTCATCTGGCCATTAGCGTGGGTCTTAAATGTAGCTGGCCAAAAACATGCCTCATTAGAATTAAACTGCTCTAATAAACTAACCACCAGAAGGTGCTGGAACCTCACAAATGGAATACAACCTCTCCTTTTTAACAGATGCTGCTTTTAATATCGTGACATAACAATGACGATATCGTGGCCATTTTAATATTACAGCGATCTGGCGCAGGGCATAGGCAAACTAGGTGGTCCCGAAGGGCGCCATCTAGTGGAGGGGACGCCAAATTGCAGGGCAAAAAAAAAGATAAATATTTTCCCCCCTCAGGTTTTCTAAAATAAAATATGTAAATGACCCTATTATTTTTGTTTTTGCATTTTTGTATTGCAGAATTGTGTTTTATTGTGCTATTATAAAATACTTGATTCTTTTATTTTGAAGGATACAGGAAAAGGTCTCATAAACCGGTAGGAACTGACGTAAGTAACCGACTTACTTAGTAGCGCCGTCTTCCAAATGCAAAGAAGACGTGTGAGCGCCACAGGAAATCAGAGAAAACTGAAGTTTACAACTAATTCAGTGAACGATTCTTTAGCACCTGGCTGAGAAGGGAACGAGGTTCGTATTGGAGCAATGTTTCATTGTTTAATTAATGTTGCTATATTTCATGTTCATTGTGTAATTTACTGCATAGTAAAACATTAACGTTTTTGTCCACTGGAGTGTGCTCCTTGGTAAATATTTAACCAAGGAGCACACTCCAGTGGACAAAAATAGCAATGCTATTGCTCAAGATTATGTTTTATTGACTAAGAATCTGTATTTCTGTATGGTTTATTTTTGTTTTAAGGTATTTATAAAGGGAACAGGCAAGGTTAAAATGTCTATTTACAATATAAATTGTACTCAAGAGATTGTAAAGACTATAAAAAGTAATAATTTAAGGCAATTCATTTATAGTATATGGTAGGGTGACCAAATGTGTCCTCCATCTACAATCTACACTTTCGCCTAGGGCCCTGACACCGATATCAAGATATTGCCATTAACGTGACATCCCCATTAGGTTGGTGGGTCAGTGTTGGGGTGGAAATGGCTGTGAAGCACTGAAAACCAACTGTTGCTCCAACCAGACCCCAGTAACTGCAGAATGTGCATCCTGATTGCTCTTTCCGTACAGGAAAGAGTCACCACAACTGTATATTTGTCCCTGATGGTCCTCTCAAGTCGCGTTAACTTGAGCCGCATTACTCTGTGCACAGTGGGCCTAAGCTATACAATACAGAGCTACTACACTTTGCCGACTTTTTAATTTTACATTGTTTATAGATTTTTTTTTGTATAGTGTTAGTTTTTACTAAATTCTTGAATCACATACATTATAATACAATACATTTCCATATCCAGAAATCTCTAGGCAGTGTTGAGGGTCTTCTGCCCAGATTTAGTTATAACTGTTTTAATTTAGTCATAACTGTTTTAATTTATTTATTTCCTCAGTAGAACTTTTATCTGTGGATGTGTCTTTGTGAGTGATGTCGCAATTTCTGCCAAGTGTCTGTAATCAATGATGTTTTTAAAGTCTTATCGTCATGACTGGGGGATCTCATCAATTTCCACAACAATGGGCCATTGTCTGTGGTTGAAGTGTCTGTAACCAATGATATGTTTAAAGTCTTATCTCATGTTCCGCTTCCGGTCACGTTGGCGCAGCACGTCTGTGACACGGGCTCCGTGGAAAGCTGCAGTTCTTCTAACCTTTTCCTTATTTAACTTTTTAAGTTTTTACTTTTTTAAATTATGAGCCACTTGCTCAATCTGTCCGCGACTCCTACCGCGAGTTACAGCACACATCGGGGCTCCGAACGGAGCCTAATCTACAACAACAACTCATGGCGCGTGTAAACAAAAGAACAAAGGAACGACATGGCTTTGTTGTCCTACATCAGAGACACGCTCTGGGCCCTCCGCTCAACAGGCGACATACCACCCCCGACCTGCCGGAGGAGATTCAGCGAGCAGACCCGGGGAAATTATGCGGTGCGGCAGACCACCTGCACCCCCCGACGTGGAGCTTCTCTGCCTGAGTCTGAGGCCGGGTTACCTTCCGAGGGAGTTTGGAAACATTTTCCTCTGCGCCGTGTACGTTCCGCCCAGCAGGAACGCCGCCAGCGCCGCCGCCTTCATCTCCGACTGCGTTCAACAACAACTGCGACGGTGCCCGGAGGCCCCGGTTTTCATCTTAGGGGACCTCAACCACTGCAAATTGGAGCTCTCTCCCGGGTTTTCATCAGTATGTAAAATGTGGAACAAGGGGAGACAGAGTCCTGGACAAATGCTTTGGGAACGTGAAGAACGCATATGTGAGTAGAGCCCGCCCACCCCCTCTCCAACTCAGACCACAACACAATTCACCTCATCCCAACCTACAAAACAGCTCTCAAACGCAGCAAACCACAGAGGAAGACTGTTAAAATCTGGTCTCAAGACAGCATTGAGACCCTTAAAGGATGTTTCCTATGCACGGAGTGGAATATCTTTCATGGGCTGGATGTGGATACTGCTGCTGTGACTGCAACTGACTATATTCAATTCTGTGTGGACAATATCATACCAACAAAGGAAATAACTGTTTACCCCAACAACAAACTGTACATTACTAAGGAGGTTAAAGACTGTATTAACCGCAAAAACAGGGCATTTAAGAACCAGGACAGAGCCCAGCTCAAACTGGTTCAAAAAGAACTTAATCACATGCTTAAAGAAGCAAAAAGGAAGCACAAAGAGACTATAGAACAACACTTTGCTGCTAACAACTCCAAGGAAATGTGGGACACCATGAGGAGGATCACCAACTTGACTCCTGCTCAAAAAGGTCTTAGCACCCTAAATGACCTCCAGAAGGCAAGGGAGCTGAATGACTTTTATTTAAGATTCGAAACCCAGGACTTCTCCTCTGAATGTGGGGAGGTCCTGAGGTCCATTTCAGTGACTGAGTTGGACTCAAGGCTGTTGATTCATCCCCATGATGTCCAATCTGCTTTTAGGTCTGTCTGCACAAAAAAGGCCTCAGGACCGGATGGGATATCTGCCTTTCTGCTAAAATCCTGTGCAGAGGAGCTCACAGCGGCATGGCAGCCCATCTTCCAGAGATCTGTGGACTCACACTCCATTCCCAGTCTCTGGAAAAAATCAGTAATCACCCCGGTTCCTAAAAAAATATGTCCTGTGGTCAATAATGACTTCAGGCCTGTGGCTCTAACTTCTATTGTCATGAAGTGTTTGGAGAGGCTGATGGTGACTCTGCTCAGGGGGGAGGTGGATGCACACTTACTCCCTTCAGTTTGCCTACAAGCAGGGTCGCGGCACTGACGATGCTATCAACAGCATCACACATCTGGTCAGCAAACACCTAGACGGCCCTAAAGCTTATGCACGTGTGTTGTTCGTTGACTTTAGCTCAGCGTTCAACACAATGCAGCCGCACCTGCTTTTGGGTAAACTGAAGGAGATGAATGTGAACCCGTACATCGAGGTGGTATCACTCCTTCCTGACACAGCAAGTCAGGGTCAACAGCTCCCTCTCGGAACCCAGATTGATAAGCACAGGCGCCCCACAGGGCTGCGTCAGCTCCACGGTCCTCTTCACGTTGTACACAAATGATTGTGTGACATCACACCCAGAGAACTTTATCATTAAGTTCTCTGATGACACAGCTATCGTCAGCTTGCTGCAGGCCGGCGGTAGCCCACTGGACTATTTCTCAGAAATAGAGAAATTTGTCCAGTGGTGTGACCAGAATCATCTTGTGCTCAATGTGGGGAAGACGGAGGAGGTGATATTTGATCCAAAAGCTGTTGGTGACCACAGGCCAGTCGTCATTAAAAGCAATCACATCAGCCAGGTGGGTTCATACAGGTATCTGGGGGTCCACATTGACAACACACTCAGCTGGAGGGTACATGTTGGAAGTCTCTGCTCCAAACTCCAACAGCGTCTCTATTTACTACGCAGACTTAGGGTCTATGGAGTGAAGCAGAGGATCATGCTGTTGTTCTACCGGGCTGCATTGGAAAGTATCATCAGATACGGCATTGCGGCCTGGTACGGCAACCTGACTGTGCAGTCAAGGTCACAGATTGCCGGTCTGGTGCGGACTGCCATGAAGATCATGGGGGTCAGGAATCATCCTTCCCTACAGATGCTTTATGAGCGGTCCGTCAACGGACTGGCACAGAAAATTGTTACTGACCCGACTCACATTCTGCATCATGAGTTCCAGCTACTGCCTTCCGGCAGGAGATTCAGGGCCCCCAGAACCAGGCTGAACCGCTACAAGAACTCATTCCTGTCGACATCCATCAAACTGCTTAACAACCGACATTAACTCAGTACAATAGATATATGGTGCAATGTTGTGTGTGTGGTATATATGCAGCCGTGCTGTACATACTCATGTGTATATATACATATATATATATATATATATATATATATTTAGGAGTGTGTGTGTGTATATGGGTGTGTGCAGTCCTCATGTATGTACTTCTCTACACATGTATACTTCTGTGAAGATTTCTTATTGCTGCACTTCTTATTTAACTTTGATTTTATCTCTTTCTATTCTGTTGTTTCTTCCTTACTGTAACTGCAGCTGGACGGAGTCCAGGAAAAAGTTCCCCACGGGGAAAATAAAAGTATATCGTATCGTATCGTATGTCCGGTGAACCCAAGGTGGGCTGTTTGGAGGGGGCGTGGTGGTACCGCCTCTTCAAGATAGTATAAAAATGTTGTGAGTCCGCTGTAACTTCACACTTGTGAGAGGCTGCCACCATTGCTGGGAGCTCGCTTGTACCCGGAATCTTCTGTAGAAATAAATCCTTCGAAGGACCTGTTCTCCAGTCTGTATTCAGAAAATCAACATTCTCTCTACCCGGAACAAAACGAACACGCGGAAGACAAAAATGGTCTTCTAACAGCAGCTACGCTGCAACATGAACAAATAATTTCATAAGAATTCAGTTTGATTCATTTGTTTTATTCAACGTAAAAGATAATAAGATCATCTAAACACTTATTTAATGTCATTCATTATATTAAAATAAACTTTTGTTAAAACATACAAAATCACCTATGCAGGCCAGTAAGCTACTCTGTTAAAATGAGAGCAAATCATATAAAACAGAATGAAACAGTTAAAAGGAGGCTTAAATTAATCTTAAAAGTACAGCAAATGAATGGCACCAAGAGATAACCAAATATATAAAAATGGCAATGAAAATATTACTGGCTTCAAGACATAAGATCACATGTAATCAGCTGAGGTAAAGTGTTGTATGATTCACTCATTGTCATATCATCAAAAGAACAGCATGTAGCAAGCAGGAAGAATTTGGCTAGGGTGAATACAAGTATAACTGGTTCATCAAGATATTTAAAGACTATATTTACTTTGCTTATTTACTTACCTTGCTGAAAGCAGTCTGAGCCCATTCAATTGGCAAGACACAAAACTAGGATGACTGCAACAGCTTCTTTGCATAGTGTCACGGTATAACATCCAAAAGTCAATCCCAAATCCATGTATGGATTCAAGTGATTTTGGTTTAAATTTATCATTGAGTTTTCAACTCAGTGTATTTAATAGGTGGCAGCGTCGTCATAGGAGGTAGCGCTCAGGTCAAAAAAGTCCTCCAACTTCCACTGCAAAGTCTCAAATGTTGGCCGGTCTTGTTCATTTTCATTCCAGCAGTCCATCATGATGTCATACATGATTTTGGGACATTTGGATGGACGTGACATTCTGTAGCCTTGAGGAACTCTTTGGACAACCTGGTAGTTTGTCATGTCTTGACAAAAACAAGAACAAATGTCAGAGCTAACCAGAATAAAAGAAACATGCAAATCGGTACGTTTATATTTTTATTTTTATATTTTCAAACTCCGGGTTTACCTGGGTAAGGCATTTTCCCAAAGGTCATGATCTCATACAGAAGAATACCAAATGACCAGACATCAGATTTGATTGTGAATACGTTGTTGTGGATGGCTTCGGGGGCAGTCCATTTCACTGGGAATTTGGTACCTTCCTTTGCCTCATACACACTGTCATTCTGGATACAAAACATGAATAACACACTTTAAATTTCACAATCAAACTACTCCAGTCACTACAGAGAACACATGGTAAAGAAGGATTTATTTAGATTATGTCTGGAGAGCAGGTTTGGTTTTCCATCAAGACGAAATAATTAGTTGAGCTTGCTTATGCGAGTTATCTTTAGGAAATTCTTCCACAGTCCAAAAACACGTATACTAGATTACAGTGGTTGCGAAAGTATTGGCCTTTAAGCTTAATGACCTTTTGCCATATTTCAGGATTTCTTGGTAGGTTTCCAGTGGTCTGATACGCTCTCCATTTCAAAATGATTGATCGAACAGTGCCCCGCAAGATGTTTAAAGCTTGTAAAATCTTTTTATGGCCAAATCCTTCCCCACAACTTCATTCCCATCATCCTTGGTCTTCATGATGCAGTTTGCTCCCCAATATTCGTTTAACAGAATTCTGAGACCACCACGGAGCAGGCACATTTATACTGCGACTATACGCTGGATTTACAATCATTAATCAATAGGTCAACATTGGATCATTCAAAAGTCCTCAGGGAACTTCGGGAGTCAGTTGGTTGCACTGAGAGAAAAGGAGGATAATTTCACACACCCTACTTCAAGTTATTTATGTGTTAAAAAAAAGGGGGGGGGGGGGAGAAGCGAAATATCGTATACATTTTGTTCCACTTTTCCACGATTGTGTTGCACTTGGTGTGGATCAAGGTTATTTTAGATAACTAAAAACTAACAGAATAACAAACATTAAAATTAAAATAAAACATTGTCGTTAACGAAATAAAGTAAAAACGAAAATGCTTAAAAAAAATAAAGAAAACAAACTGAAACTACATTTTACATTTACAAAGCTAACTAAAGCTAACCATAATTATAGTGAAAATGTCCTTAGTTTTAGTCTTTGGTAATTACTAATTAATTTAATACAGCCTTTGGGGTTGATATTAACTCTTTGACTGCCAGACGTTTTCAGAAAAGAGATGCTGTCAGTGCCAGCCGATTTAAGCATTTTGACTGATCTTTCAAGGTCCACAGAAAATGTTCTGTTTGGACTATGGAAACACACATACTACCAAATGAAAGATTGAACTTTCATCTTTCATTAGGAAAAAAAGTTTGTTTCTACCTTATTCCGTTCTTTAGTAATCAACAATAGAAAATGGTTAGTTTCAACCGAATGCGCTTGTTTTGGACCAAAATACGGAGAAATCAAGCTTTAGTGAAACGATATTATTTCATGCACTCTAGTGAATTTTACACTTCTTTTTGTCCATGAATGATGCCACAAACACCTAAATAGTGCTTTACTTCTATAAAACACTACCACCAAGAATGAAAAAGTGTTTTTTGATAGCAAAATACATTTATTTACATTCAACAGTGTAACAATTTGACAACAATTTGGCAAACTATTTACAAATGTGTGCAACTGTGGTGCTATTTACAAATATGTGGATGTTTCAACGACGGTTTTTCTTTTTGTGAGACGCAACATGATTTGCACAACAGATTAGTTTCACTGCGATTGCCTCTTCGCGTGCAGAAGCTACACTTTCTTGCAGGCCGTTTTTTCCGGGGAATAGCAAGTATATACTGCAGTGTGTGTTGCCATAAAGTCTAATATCAGGATCATGTTACGGTTACGTTACGGTGGTGTTACGTCTGGCTTCCTCATGTCCTTCAGTTGCTATACCGGGTGGTAAGAGATGTTCTGATCCATCTTATCCACTCCATTCATGGTGGCATCGTAGTCCAGAACCAGTGTCTTCTCAGTGATCAGACTGTACCCGCTCCTCCGATGAATATGCATTAGACTCGGGGTACTCTTCATTGTCCGACCGAATGTCCGCTTGTGCAGCTCCGGCGTTAGCAGCGCTAGCCGGTGAGGCTTTATGACATGAGAATAAAGGCCGCGTCCAACTGTGGCGTCAACCTCGGGATTCACCATCATCATCATCATCATCATCAATGTGCATTGGTCGATGCTTTTCGACAACTCTCCATCGCCCGATCGAATCTCCGCTTGTGCAGAAGTACCCGGTCGGTTGTGCTGCGCGTTTTCCGGCGTTAGCAGCGCTAGCCGGTGAGGCTTACTACGTGATCATAACGGTCGCGTCAAGGCTTCCAACTTTGGCGTCAAGCTCGGAGTCATCATCATCATCGTCATCATCATCATCATCATCATCAATGTGCATTGGTCGATGCTTTTCGACAACTCTCCATCGCCCGATCGAATCTCCGCTTGTGCAGAAGTACCCGGTCGGTTGTGCTGCGCGTTTACCGGCGTTAGCAGCGCTAGCCGGTGAGGCTTACTACGTGATCATAACGGTCGCGTCAAGGCTTCCAACTATGGCGTCAAGCTCGGAGTCATCATCATCGTCGACATCAATGCGCTTTTTAGTATTGATCGATGCTTTCCGTCTTTGAAAAAAATGCTCAAGCGTGAGCTGCTTGCAACCGGTTGCTTCATCAGCCATTGTTGCATCATCAGCCATTGTCTCCTCAACACTCTAGCTCCGCCTCACGTCTTCTACTGACGCCCACGGTGGGCGGCCCACCCAACCTTGTGCAAAGAGAGTCATCGCTGCCATCCAGGGGCCAAAACGAGTCATTAAACTAACTAGATCTGCTTGATACTTGATACACAGCTGCCCAAGGCTTTCCTCCACTCGTTTCCCCCCCCAAAAAAAAAGAAAAAAAAAAGTGAACGTCTTAACGTCCTCGGCGCCCTTCCGTAGGTTTTTACTAAACGTTTTATAACGTTTATGGCGGTCAAAGAGTTAAAAGTGATTTAAGTATATTTATTTTAATAATAATCGGAATAAGAACATTTGAAAGTGTGTCTCACAGAAGTGACGTCTAGCAGCACCCAATAAAAAAAGCACCTTTAGATTATGTCGCTCCTATAGGCGATAATTTTGCATGTTTGACTTTCGGCTTCAATGGCTTGCCTTGCCTGCTTTTTCATTTAATTCAGCTGAAACGCAATGCAAAGTTTTTAAAAATGAAATATTAATACTAAAACTAACTCAAACTAAGCATTTTTTAAATAACTAAAACTAATCAAAAACAGAACCGCCCTGAAAACGAATTAAAAAAAACTCAAAACAAAATAAAAACTAACTATAATGAAAATTCCAAAACTACAGTAACCCTAGTGTGGATTATTCACACACACAAAAAAAAAAAAGAAATTTATATCTTTATGTTTGAAGCCTGCATTGTGGCAAGAGGTGAAAAAGTTCAAGGGGGGCTAATACTTTCGCAAGGCACTGTATTTGACTGATGAGTACATTTCCCATAATTCCATTTGTGGGTCCTGTGACAGGTTTTTTTTCCCTGGGGGAAAATAAAGATCACAGGACCCAAGAAAAAAAACTCAACTACAGCTTTTCACACCAAATGAAGCATTAAACAACAACAAAAATCTTTACAAAGGCATACCTGAAAGACTCTGGCGAGACCAAAATCAGCCACCTTGCAGATGTTGTTCTCCCCTACCAGCACATTCCTGGCAGCAAGATCTCTGTGAATGTAGTTCTGCAACTCCAGAAAAGCCATACCAGATGCTACCTGAGCAGCCATCTCGATCTGGTCAGAGAGCTGTAGTTTGGTACCCTTGTCCTCTGAAATTATTTAGACAACCAAAGTAAGTTATAGTCATTTATACCATACATGTACATTTCTGAGTGTGAGGTAACTTAACTTTTGGCAACTGTCGCTCATAATTGAATGCTAATATTCACCCCAAAATCTTCAACCTCTACTCAAAAGCTCAATTCCAAAGTGATCTAATGCCGCAATCTACAGCAATCTGTCAGTCATTCAAGTGGCTAACAAACCTGAATGTTGCAGACAGGCAGGGTGAGACCCTATTTACACCGATTCATTGAAAAACATACTTGAAAAATATACACTAACACTACTCACAAAAAGTTAGGGATATTTGGCTTTCAGGTCAAATTTATGGTAAATGTCAAAAGTTCACGCTACAGTGATATCATATCATGAAAGTAGGACATTTAAGTAGAAGGATACACTGGTGATTTCCTCATCACAAACAATTCATTGAAACAAAAGTTAACAACAATGGTGGGTACACCACAACCAGAAATTTCAACGTCTCAATAAATCATCATGTGCCCTTAAGAATCAATTACAGCTTGACATAGACATCTCATGCTGTTCACAAGTCGACTCATTGTCTGCTGAGGCATGGCATCCCACTCTTCTTGAAGAGCAGCCCTCAGGTTATTGAGGTTCTGGAGTTTCCTGCCTCTACAGGTTCTCAATAGGATTCAGATCTGGAGAAAGTGCAGCCCATTCCATTTGAGATACGCCAGTCTCCAACAGCCGTTCCCTGATGATGCGGCCTCGATGGGCTGGAGCATTGTTGTTTGAGAACAGCAACTTGTGCAAAAACTATTGAAACATTTAACAGTTGGACATGTGCATTCAAAAGCTTAGAGAAGGTCACATTAAAGTTCACCTATAAAAGTTTGAATGCATTTTATGGTCGTCCTGAAATTTCACTGAGAACCAAATATCCTACAACTTTTTGTGAGTTGTGTATTTGTGTATGGCAGTAAATGGTAGATTTCAAAATGTAAACATCCACGACAATCAACCCATTTTTTATTTTTTTTACCTGATACTGATTAGTGAAAAATTACATGATTATGCTTTGAGTAACATGAGTTGAATTGTGTGAGCAGAAAATAAACACTGATTTTATCAAAGTTAATTTTGATGTCTTCATTGCATAGGATGTTCTTGATCATAACCAACCATAAGGCAAATATTATGCATATGGGCAGATTTGCTGTGAGTGATCATCATGGATTGTTTACAAATGTTGAATATAAAAGGAGAGTTAACTGTAATACACCATTTCCTGAACTGCTTATTCCACACAAGGG